>NC_137046.1:52783765-52963765 GCF_032717465.1 Coenobita brevimanus
AAACAGAGCATAAAAAACATCATGGACTGTACAGAAGGCGTTAACTCGTATGGTCGGGACGACTCTATTGTCTAGTTCCGGCTGTCGCCAGAGGATTTTATTCAGCTAAGAACAAGTCGTAAGAACCTAAGTGTTAATGGGAAATACTTCTTATTTTCTTGCTGTCAGAGGTCACTTCTTAGCTGAATACACTGTTATTGTTTAGCGGTATTAAGGATTAAATGGCGATGACGTGAAGGTTCTGATTTAATGCAGTGTAGTTCGCCTCTCTTGTACTCAACTGTTGTGCATTTAGGCCAACCTGACGAAGATCCCTAACCCCTTCCAACTCTAGTACAGTGTCTGTTGTAGTCAGACTAGAGGGTTGATTTGTCTGGTAACCAAGGAGACCCGTACCCTAACTCATACCTAAGGCTCACCGAACTTTGGGCACCATGATCCAGCATTCAGGTTGTGAGAGTGGCATACGTCCCCCAAGTGGGGGGGGGGGAAGAGCTTTAGAAAGACTGTGTGTACGAGTAGAATGAAACACTGTCCCTGTGATGCTGAGGAATTATTACACTGTAAATATATATACACCGCTGTATCAGTTCTCGGGTGTATGTAATTAAATCATAGCGTAGTACACACACCACACCTATTGCATGATCATTTTAACTCATCAGCAGGGATGTGTATTATGTGGTCAGCCTCTGATTGTTGTACTAGGTTGAGGTATATGTATTCTTATCTCTTTCATGTCATTTTACTTTGCACAAGCGAGACTTTTTGAAACGGTACAGCCTTCATTAATTCCTTCAGTAAGAGAGGTCATTCGTGGGTTTAATGAGACCATCTGCAAGTACCAAGAATAAAAGAGCGTAATATTATACCTTATTCAGACAAATAAGAGACAAGGCAGCCACTTATTATGAAAGCATCCTCACCCTCTCCATTATGAACTGTACGTCTCTAACATTCGTCTGATTATGTATCATGTGAGAGGGTGACCTGAACAGACTTTTGTTACTGTTATCTTGTTTGTCTGTACAACATATTCTACATACCTGTATATGCAGCCATGTCATCATATATGTAGTGTGAAAGGTGTTGTGCTGCTTGTCCTTGATATTTCGTTGATTGTGTGCTGAGGTGTTGAGCAACGATCCTTTCTCCCACGATCCATACCCTGCGGTCCATCACCCTAGATCACGTCGGAAACTCCCCCACCCCAACCCCAACCCCAACCCCCACCCGTGGGTTTGGGCTGCCTTGTCTTCTTCCACACACCACGCACACATTGTGCAGTAATATGACTTAAGAAATAAAAACACTTACCACTCGTACCCCCGCGTCCACAAATTGCTCATGGTCTGCCCCTCTTCATTTCTTCCCTTTTCCTTTCAGCCATGTCTCCCATTAATTTTCTTGATCCCGTTCATGCATCATGTCTGTTATTGTACATTTAATTAGAAGGTAAGCAAACAGCGTAGCAGTTCACACAGCGACACATTTGTAGGTATTTTTGTCCCCACTTTAATATAGGTACAAGTGATCCCAGTCTCTCTTGATTTTCACCACTCCCCCCCCTCTCCTCTTTTCCAGTTTGTCCGGTAACCCTGGACTGTCATTTTTCTCAAACCTGAATGTAATCATCTGGCGGTAGGTAGAGTGCTATAAAATACTTAAGCACGTGCTTATCATGTAAACGTTAATCAGTGTAGGTTATAATCCATGAATTATCACAAGTTTCCTATAGTTGAATGAAATCGTCTGGCGTTACCCATAGCTTCCTTGAATGCAGAAGGAGGTAATATAAAACAGGCTAGCCAGTAATAGCGGAGCTCTGTCTCCATTCTTATTCTATCAGTTCTTTATTATGCATAACTAAAAGGCAGTTAAGCCGCCAGTCACCATTCGTCTGTCAGTGTTTGTATGCACAGAACAGAAGCTTTTACTTCTTTTTTCATCACTCAACTTCAACTCTGCAGTAATGTACAGCAAGCAGACCTGTAGGTGTACAAAGGAAAAACAGCAGCCGACCTACTGGCCATTCGAGGCTGTTTGGTATAGAGTAGGGTACAATCAGGATAACTATTCTGTTAGTCAAAGACATGGAGAGCAAGACAGGAAGGCTTCTAATAGTGTTCGTCAGTCCATGTCTTCATACATCGAACAGCGGCTGTTCCTCACCTTCCTGGCCTAACTAACTTTATTATGAACAATTTCTCTGGCCTACGTGGCCTCTGTATGGAGTTTGTGTGCATACTTGTTCGATTACTACCCTTCATCAGTGTGTACAATTAAAAGGCCAAGTAGATCAACCAGCGTTCATACACCCGTGTCGTCATACACCGAACAAAGGCTCCCCCTGCCCTCACTACCCTGACCTCTGTATGGACCAATTTCCCTGGTTTATGCGACCTGACTCCAACTTGCGGCAAGTTGTCGGTCCCCATTATCATCCGTGACGTTTCAGCACAAATATAATTTAGCGAATTTCGGGGTGCTCCTCCCCCTCCCTGCTCAGTTGTCAACGGCCACAAAAAATCGTGTATCAATCAAACTGATCGACCGGTCCAAAATTTTGACAGAATTTGCAATTGCTTTTGTGCGACCCCACCCCGAGCTATGCAGAACCGCATATTATTGCAAACATTTTTATGATGATTAATTCCCATTGGCTCATTTCTGCCGTGACGTCAGAGGGTGGGGTCGCTCCCCTACGTGGCCGCAGTTAATTTGAACATTAATCTAAATCCACCAGTGTTTCTAAAATGAAGTAAATATAAATACTGACATGGTGGCCAAATGCAACATACACATGCAGGCATGGGGGTCATGCAGGGACGAGGCTTATGCAGAGTCACGCAGGGGCGGTGGTTTTGTAGGGACAGTAGTCATGCAGGGACGTTCTTTCTGCAGAATACTGTAGGAATGGAAGTCATACAGGGACGCGGTATCAGCATTGTCGACGTTTATGTAGGGACAGGGGTCATGCAAAGTCAATCTTTATGTAGAAAGCGAGGTTAATCAGAGTTAACATTTATGTAGGGACGGGAATCATGTAGGTACTAAGGACATGTAGGAATTAGGGTCATGCTGGACGGGATCATCCACGTGATTGTGCAAGAACATTTCTTACGTAAGGAGGATGGTGTAGTATAGGAGAAGGGGTCATGTGGAGATGGAGTTAATGCAAGGACGGGGTTAATGTAGGGTTGCAAGTCATACAGCGGAGAGAGAGAGAGAGGGGGGGGAGGGGGGAGTTAATGTGTAAAGTATGTGCATGTGCGAGTACATACTGTATAGACCTATTTAATGTGTGGTGTATATATATGCATTTAAAATGTATGACATAATGTATGCATATAACATGTCAAATGCAGACCCACATGATGTAATAGGCCAATAACAACATTGACATACATCCGGAATGGTACCCCTACCCCCGTTTCTGTCTGTCTGTCTGTCTCTGTCTGTCTGTCTCTCTCTCTCTGTCTCTGTCTCTGTCTCTCTCTGTCTGTCTCTCTCTCTCTCTGTCTCTCTCTCTCTCTCTCTGTCTGTCTCTCTCTCTCTCTCATCATACTCCCCACACACATTATGCCTCCCAGTGCCATAAAACTCGGCATTAACCTTTAGCATTACCCCTTTTGCCAAAGAATAAATAGCTGAATTCGGCATGCAGGGAGTTGTGAATAATTGATGGATTATTATGATAGCTGTCAGGCCTGGCTTGTCGCGAAAAAGGAATTGATGACGGATGGGAAATTTCGATACGGTGGAATGGTTGGAAGGTTTGAGAGAGAGAGAGAGAGATTGTCAAGGGTAACAAAAGGGAAAATGTGTCGAAGGTGTTGGAAGTGAGGGGAGAGGCTGTGTGCGTGGGTGCGTGTGCTTGCTTGCGAGTGTATGTGTAGGTTTATAAATGTGTATGAATACAGAATGGTTATGTATGTGTATGTGGGGTGGGTCCTGTGTGTGCCTTAAATATATATATATATATATATATATATATATATATATATATATATATATATATATATATAGATATATATATAGATATATATATATATGAAATATTGTGTATTTAACTATTTATGTGTGGGGGACGCTGTTTATAGTTTATAATAATATGAATTAAAAATATACCGGTATATATGAACTTATGTGTATCTGTGAATGTATGTATGTATTGGTATGTGTGTGTGTACACATGTATGTATATTTATGTATGTTTGAGGGATGCAGTATAAAAATACTAAATATTAAATTAGATATGGAGGGTGCTGCTTGCAGTATATATATATATATATATATATATATATATATATATATATATATATATATATATATATATATATATATATATATATATATATATATATATATAGTGTGCCGGGTTATACAACAGGGAATGACAATGGAGCGGTGAGAGTGGCAGTGTAATTAGGGCATTGTAGGGGTGACTGTTTTGGTCATCTGTGGAGAGAGAGAGAGAGAGAGAGAGAGAGAGAGAGAGAGTGTGTTCTATGTTCAACGTCAGTTTTTTGTAGGAAAGTCTTCATTTAACTTACCCATCTAACCAAACCCATCCATATTATCCTCCTAACATAACTTTCCCAACCCACTCGATTAGCTTATATACTGTAGCCTACCTAATCTACCGTATCTTGCTAACTTTGCGATCTGCATAACCATACAGCCTCTAAACATCATATTCTCAGTCTAAGCTTTACAATAATTCCTTCCCAAGTGGTTCCCCAAGTGGGGTCGCTAAGCATTTTTGGTGGGGTCTGCAAACCCTCAAAATATACGTGTTCGCTTCCCGAATGTGTTATGTTGCCAGTTACGTTTTATTCGTGTCTGTTGATAACCAGTCATTGTTGGATTCTTAGCTTTATAAATCATAGACAACCAGTGTGTTGGGTGACTTGAAGTTATTTTTAATTCTGTAGATAAGTTGACGAATTTTGTACTTATGTAAAATTTTAATGCAGTTGTTAAGAGCTAAGTAAACTGTCACCCTGAATCATACGTGTCTCAAACTCTCAGATGACAGCCAGTCTACCATCCGAGACTTTTCGTATGCAGTAGATACCGTACCCTATAAATATCAGCAACTCTGAGGGGGGAGGGGAGGTATAGCGTCACTTCTACAAGTGCCAAATTTCGCAAGAATAACAAATAACTGGACATTGATCTTAATCATTTGCATTTAGTGGGCATGCACACACTCATAAATTTGTCCATATTGATTTTTACAACCTCTACAGTTTCACCTCTTTATCACCTTCATTACCTAACTGCCTTTCCACCTTAATACCAGACCTCAAGCCTTACAACATTCCAAACCTCGCAACATTCATAACCTCATAAACTTCCTAATTTTACAGCCTTTCCAAACCCCAAATATCCCCAACCTTACAACCTTCCTAACCTCACCCACCTTTCCTTACTAGGTCTAACCACTTCATTTCTAACCTTACCTACTTTCCTTGAGAAGATGAACTGTGTTGGACAGGTGTGTGCGACTCTAGTGGTGAGGTAGGACAGGGAGGCTGGGTTACGTAGGTGAGATTTTTGGTTTATGTAGTTTAGTTTGGATTAAGAAATTATTGTAGAGTAGAGCGGAGATGAGAGTACATGGATGTGTTATAAAAGTGAATTACATTAAAGTAGGTTAGGAAAATAATGATAGAAAAAGAAGACATTTGGTTTGGAAGGGTTTGAAGGTTATGAAGATGTGCTGTGATAAGGAAAGTGGGGTTGGGTTATGTCGGCTAGGCAGGATGAAAAGATGAGGTACGGCAGGTTAGAGTTGGCAGGCTGAAGTGGTGGCAGACCGAGTAGAATAGAATAGGTTATGTTCGGCATACAGGAGTGGGCAGGGTGGGCTGAGGTGGCATGGTGGTGGATGGTGCGGCAAGGCATGAGTAATACACCCTGTTAAGAAGGACCATCTTTGTGGGGCGTTGATGGCGGTGGAGAGTTCTATTTACAGATTTCTCTTAGATATTCGGGATGGGTGAAGGAAAAAAAAAAATGATTGTGGGGAGAGGACTGAGCAGGATGGGTTTGAATGGTGGTAGGTGGTAGATGTGGACGGATGGAGTACACTGTGAATTTGGGAAGTGCAGGTTTGGTGTTATGGGCGAGTTTATTGCCGTTGTTGTTGCCTGAAACTCTGCTAGACGTGAAGGTCTCAGAATTTCCTCTAAGTAGAATAACATCACAATAATACTGTATAGTAGTATTAGCAGTAGTAGTAGTAGTAGTAGTAATAGTAATAATAATAATAATAATAATAATAATAATAATAATAATGGTAATAATAATAATAATAATAATAATAATAATAATAATAATGACAATGATAGTAATAATAATAATAATAATAATAATAATAATAAATTTGGGAGATTCTCTACCACCCACCTTACCTTACTCCACAGGTAAGCAAAAACGACGTCCTGGTACTGAAAGCGTTAATAAGAGGTGCGTCTGTGTTCCCCGAGGCGACGTCTGCAATCCCCCAGACTTTACAGTGAAGTACGTCTCTATCCGGATGCCACACACCTGCAACGCTCAGGTATTTAACATCGTACTTAACATCCTTATCATTAAGTAGCGAGAGTTAATTGAGATTGCTTCCAAGACGTTTGCTTAATGGGATTAGCGGCCAAGTGCTGTCTGGTTAATTGGGCGTCAGATTTAAGATGGTATTACGTAATTAGTGAAGTGGTAGTTAAGGAGAGATGGAGATTCGTAAAGGAATTTCTCTCTTGATTAGGTAAGTGATGAGTGCTTAGGATTTACAGGTAATTGAGATGGAAAGGTGTTGTGTGCGGGTATGTTGGGGGGAGGGAACAAAGGTGGTTGTGTTGGAAAGGGTTGGAAGAGGGTAAGACTGATGGAAGGTGGGGAAGGTAGTGCTGGAAGGGAGGAGGTGAAGGAGGGTCAGAGTGTGTTGGAAGAAGGGGAGAATTGTTGGAAGAGATAAGGTTGGGAAGGTAGTGGTGGAAGAGAGAGATAGAGAGATGTAGTTTGCAGGTATATGTATTGGTAGAAATTGGTGGAAGGAGCTGGAAGAGAAGCCTGCGTTGAAAGGAGTTAGAAGAGAAGCTTGTGCTGGAAGGAACTGGAAAAGAATCTTGTGTTAGTAGAGGGGAACAGTGTTGGGAAAGACGATCTTGGGAAGATGTTGGTGGTAGAATGAGATGGTAAGGTGTTAGTTTGCAGGTGTGTTGGAAAGGAGGGAATTAGTGATGGAAAGAACTGGAAGAGAAGGTTGTGTTGGAAGGAGAATGTAGTGATGGAAAATGGAGAAGGCAGAAACAGAATATTGTGTTTGGAAGATGAGGAGATATATGATGGGAGGGAAAGAATGAAAGGTGTAGCGTGTGTAGAGGGCAGTGGTCTTGGAATGGGATGGAAGAAGCGAAGACAGTGTTAGAAAATGAAGATGGTGGTGGAAAGGGGAGATGGAAATGTGTTATTTGAAGATGTGTTGGGAGACAGGTTGTCTTGGGAAGGGTTGGAAGAGAAGAGACAGGAAGATTGTATTGGAGGAGAGGAAAGTAGTGGAGGAGGAGAGGAAGGTACCGTGGTGGTGGAAGGGAGGCAAATGGTGGTGAGCGAGAGGCAAGTGATGGTGGAAGAGAGGAAAGGGGTGTTGGAAGAGAGGAAAGGAGTGCTGGAGCAGAGGAAGGTGGTGTTGGAAGAAAGACAGGCGGTGGAAGAAGAGAGGGAGGTGGTGTTGGAAGAGAGAAAGGTAGTGACAGAAGAGAGGAAGGTTGTTGGTGAAGAGAGGTAGTTGGTGATGAAAGAGAGGAAGATATGGTGGAAGAGAGGAGGGTGGAGATGGAAGAGAGGAGGGTGGGGTTGGAAGAGAGGAGGATCGTGTTTGAGGAGAAGAAGGTGGTGTAGGAGGAGAGGAAGGTTATGGGGAAAAGAATAGACAGTATTAGAAGAGAGGAACATGGGTTTGAAAGATTATGTTGGAAAAGAGGAAAGTAGTGCTGGACGAGGGAAAAACTGGGGAGATGGCACTGGAAGAGAGGAAGGTAGAAGACCATATCGTTAGAGAGTAATTAACGCCATCAACATAACGTGCCTATTAATTTTTGTCTAGCCACATTTTTTTTTTTTTTCTTTTTTTTTCTTTTTAGGGGAGACGTCTGGTAATACACGGGTTAATGAAGGCTATATAATTGTAATCCATTCAGTTCGAAAAGTCTCTCCAGAGCTGAATAAAATTGTCCGAAGATGAGAAGAATAAGATGAGTGACGTCAGTGGGCCAAAGAGTTTGCAATAATTAAAAAAGAGGGAACGTGCGGGAAAAAAAATCTTGATGGAAGAGAATGAAGATAGCGTTGGGAAAGTGGAGGAAAGTGCTGGGAGAAAGGAGGAAGTGTCAGAGGAGAGGAGGAAAGTGATGGAAGAGAGGAAGTGGTGGAAGAGCTAGAAAGTGTGGGAAAAAAAGAAGTTGGAAGAGAATGAAAATGTTGAATGTGAGGAAGTACTGGAATAGAGAAAGAAAATGTTAGAAGGAAAATGCTGAAGAGAGGAAGAAAGTGTTGGAAGAAAGGAAGTGTTGGAAAAATGGAAGTGTTGGAAGAGATAGAAAGTGTTGGTAGACATAGAAAATGCTGGAAAAAGGTGTTGGAAGAGAATAAGTGGTGGAAAAGAGCAAGTGATGGAAGAGAGAAGGATTGCTAGATGAGAGAACGGAAGAGAAGGAAGAAAGCATTGAAAGAGAAAAAAAGTGTTGGGAGAGAATGAACACACACACACACACACACACACACACACACACACACACACACACACACACACACACACACACACACACACACACACACACACACACACACACACACACACACACAAATATGTTCACTCACCCGCCCATTCGGTATCACCCATCCACCTTTTCACCTTCAGTACTCATCATCACAGCCACCCATCCATTCTCTCATCCATTCACACGTTCACCCAAACATCTACTCTTCCACTTTTGTAGAACCACTCGTTCGTCCTGCCTGCCACTCACCCACACACTCAAACCCTGTTCCCCCATCCCTCCCCACACGTAGCTACTCGTCCTGTCTACCTTCTACCCCACCATCAACCTATCCTCCACGAATCTATTTTAATTACTTACCTACCTACTTAATCACTCATATACCGTTTCATTTAACCAGTCATCCTAACACTCACCAACCTATATACCTTAAATAGCCGATTACTCACCCATTTATCCATCCACACATTGCATTTACTAATCCATTCACCCATTTATCCTCCCCTGTCCACCCACTCATTGCACTTATCCACCCACTCACCTACATATCCATCCAACCATCCACCGAATCGCGTCGCCTACCACACACACAATGACTATCTCTTCCTCCCTCCCCCTCTACACTCATTACAGCTGCCATATTATCGCATAGAGAGGATTTCAAACATAAACATAAAGTACTAGGCGCGCGCGCGCACGCACACACACACACACACACACACACACACACACACACACACACACACACACACACACACACACACACACACACACACACACACACACACACACACACACACACACACACACATGAAAGTGAAAACAACTCATACCTCGCATGTGTCACTTTCATAGTGCTTTAAATTGATTTCAGAGTGGAGTTTGTCAATTGAAACCCTCGGTACATTCCCTTGGAAAGCTGGGATTCCAAGGGGTTTCTTTGGTCTCATGAGTAACTATATACCTAAAAACAAAATTTATTGAATGGGTCTCCTAGCGGCTGAAAGAATCTCTTCTCAGTCTCACGCAGTAGAAAAGTTATTTGCCTCTGAAAACCATCGCCGTCGGGCCATGTCATGTCAGGTCGGGCCGCTTCGTGTCGGGCCGCTCATTTCTCAGCTGAACGTAAACATGGCTTCGCTACGCATGTTCGTTTCGTTCGCTCGTAATTATTGCGCATGGTATGTCCCTTATGTATGTCCCTGTGTTGACACTGGATGCGCGCGCGTGTGCGTGTGTGTGTGTGTGTGTGTGTGTGTGTGTGATAGAGAGAAAACGTGAGAAAACAAATATTTTAGCTCAATTATTCATCTGTTATTGTTCAACTAGCTCACCAGAAATGTTGGAAGTTTACATCAAGATGAAATTATGATGATAGGCGTGTGCTGTACAAACCTCACTCGCTAGTCACGCTCTCACAAAGCTCACTTTACCGGTGTACCCCCCCACCCCCCTCTCTCTCTCTCTCTCTCTCTCTCTCTCTCTCTCTCTCTCCGTAGAGGTTGATATGAATGCTGACATTACAGCACTGGATTTGAATGGTGGCATTATTAGCTTTAGTATAAAATATTAATAGTCGTATTGTTATTTTGCAAGAACTTATTGTTGGGATAAATTTCAATGCTGTGATTATTTCGGTATAGTGGAGGCACTTATCCTTTCAAAATGGTGACGTCTTTATCCTTTAAATTAAATTCTCATTACTTTTGTTCTTTCCTTTTATATGGAAATAGAACCTCTTTAACAGCAATAACATACAATTTCACGAGGACCACAAAGTCTGAGTGCTCAATGCAGTTATGAAACACTCTGTAAACGTATCTCTCTCTAATCTTGTGAACAATCTGCCCCCCCTCCCCCCTCCACACATGTAGCTGTGGTGCCTAGATGGTTAGAATTTTCATCTCGTGATATGTGAGCACCGAATGTACAGTATATATATATATATATATATATATATATATATATATATATATATATATATATATATATATATCAGGGCACAGACACCCATTGTCTACATACGTATGAATGATCTGGACATGTTTATGGTTCTGTATAGAGTACATCTCTATATTTCCCTAGACTAGATACTTTCATTTACCGAAACAGACACACATACTTACACACATAATTGCACGGGCACCCATTCCGTACATATGTGTGTGATTTCGACTATAGTGAGGTAATTGGCGATCAGTGGGCGTACACATGGGAGCGCTTGGCCAGATGGAGCACATTAATACATTTTATATTATAATTCACACTGTAATAGACTGGCCTTACCGCGGACGATATCATTTGATGCCAAGTTGCCTAAACAAAGAGAGGTCTAATTAAGCTTGCATTTTTGGGGTGAATATTATTAATGGCTAAAAAATGGTGGAAGGAGGTTGTATTAAATATTTACCGGACTGTTAACTTCACTAAAATAACTCCTAAATTATTATCCTAATATCCAAAAATATCTTAAAACTAAACTCAAGCTAGCATTTTATGGGGTTAATGTTGTTTATGGTGGAAGACAACTGCAATAATCGTTTCCGCTGGTGTCAGTGGCTCTTAAATTACCTGATAATTATTTTCCCAGTATCCAAGTTCTTCTTAAAAGTATAATTAAGCTTGTATTTTAGGCGATGAATATTACTGATGGTAAAAAAAAAAATGGAAGAGAATTATAATAGATGAAACATCCATATTTAGTTTATCTAAAATATATCCAAAATTATTATCCTAGTAGACAGATTTTTCTTGATAGTATAAATAAGCTAGCTGTTTTGGAGTGAATAGTGTTAACGGTTAGATAAACGCTGGAGAAACGACTCGCAAAACAGTTCCTTGATAATGTATTACTCTGGAATTGCGAAAATAAATTTATCCCATTACTTTACCTTCATAGTACAGTTGCCATAGAGTCTGTTGGTTTTATCTGTTAGTGCTAGGTTTCCTGTGTGTGGAATTTTGCTGGATGGGTGATTAGCATCCCGCCCTCCGCATATCGGCTCATAGTCGCGAAGTTCCTAGGCCCGTACCCTGGGATTCCTCCACTATTAACTTTTGAGAATGTCCAATTCTGTCATTTTTAAGGACCCTACGAGCCAGTGGGTTAAAGGTACATTTCTGGAAAAAAAATGATAACCAGATTTTTTATCTAAGGGGAATAAAACGTTTGATGATAGTAAAAATAAGACATAGAAGAGGTCTGTAGAGGCTAATTAATACGAGGACACTAGCATTTTTACATTGCGGTTTATTCTTGTTAATCCCAGACGATTTTCCTAAGCCATGGAGAGAGTCTTCGAACTGGGGTGTTAGCAATGATCTATAACCCCTTCGCGTCATCACGTCATCAGGCTCCAGAGGTTAATAGTCGGAAAAACTTTGCAAGAAGAACGCATTGAATATTCGCATGTCTGAAAATAAACCACACGAATCAACTTCGGAATCATTATTTGTATCAGCCTGTTACCAGACGCCTAATCCCTAATTTGTTCCAGAGTAATCCAAAGACCCGTATCATCACTCATGTTCACTCCTGTCCTCCACTCCAAGCCGTCGTCCCTCATGGACTCCATCATATGCATACAGTTCGTCATTGAAACCGTATTTTCATTGATGTAGGAGGATATCTCGCACCTCTTCTTTAGCAATTTACTGTGCATATTATTACACCTTAATAATCTCCCATATATTATTTGTCTTAAAAAATCGCCATAATTGCACACTCAACATAGAAGACAATATCAGTGATGCAGATTTGACCCTGTAAGAAATAAATGCTGTAGAAATACTCGTACAGTCCTTGCCCTTCTTCTTCTTTTATACCCGTCAGGCTTGCTTTTATACACTTCCTTTGTTAATCTTTAATCATCAATAGAAATGAAGTTTGAGATACTAATAATTCTTCGGGATAAGATTGTTTGTGTGTGAGTTTGAAGGTGTGTGTTTTATATCTATGAGGATGTATTTAGGTATGAATATTTGACTGTGTGAAGTATGTGGTGTGTGTGTACGTGCATAGCAGAGAGTAATGTAGGTGAGGCAGATGGTGGTGTGGTCCATTACATGAAGGCGGCAGGCAGTGTGGTGCTGTGGATGCCTGCGTTGATATAGAATGTGTGTAAGAATATGTATAGTGACGTGATGCATGTGTATATTTGTGGTACATATATGTGTGCGTATGTGGTGTGTGTGTATGTGAGAGAGAGAGAGAGAGAGAGAGAGGTGGTAGTGGTGGTGTGGTGTAGTCCATTAGGTGGTGGTGGGAGGCAGTGCGGTGGTGGTGGACGCTTGCATTTCTATATAAGAATTAATTATAAGAAGAGCGAGGGCGGACAATGGGCCCCGTCAACCAGTACACCGCCAACAATACTCACACCCCACGCATGCACACACGCACTCACAAGCACGCACATAGCCACCCACATGTACAAATGCACTCACAAGCACGCACTTAGCCACTCAGAGGAACGCACACACTCACAATCACGCACATAGCTATCAGAAAGTACACATGCACTTACAAACAACCACATAACCACTCACAGGTACACATGCACTTACAGGCACGCATATAGCTACCCTCACGTACACATGCACTCGCTGACATGCACTCACAAGCACACACATACATCCACTCTAACGTACACGGGCGCACACATACATAAATACACGTACTCGTTCACCAACACATTTACAGACCAAAAAATTAACACATACATCCACCCTCATATACACACACTCACAGGCATGAAATGTCATCACAGATTCACGTGCTCACAACCACTGATGCCCTTACAAGCAAGCACGTACCCTCAAGTACACGTATGCAATAAGAGCCATAAAACACATCATATACCTACCCTCCTGTACACACACACACACACACACACACACACACACACACACACTCTCTCTCTCTCTCTCTCTCTCTCTCTCTCTCTCTCTCTCTCTCTCTCTCTCTCTCTTCTCCGGACTTTAATAAACAAAATGTGCGTGTAAAGCGAGTTGCTGCTAAGCACAATATCGGGGTAATACCTGGAAAAGAGTGGCTTTCATTCACAAGAACGCCGTTCCTTTGTTTACGGCTGGAAACTATCTCGCATACTGAGAAAGAAGCGTTGTCTCTTTATCAAAGATTTTGCTTCGCGTTTTTCTCCTAGGATGTGACCCGGACTGGAGGAAACGCGGCCTAATTCCGGGTTGCTCCACGGGCTGAATTTAATGGCCTCCTTTTAACATGGGCGTCTGTATGAGGCTAATTTCCAAGATGCATTTCACAAAAGAGGGAAAAGATTATAACCCGAAGCAGTTCCATTGTTTATATCAAGTAGTTGTGTCCGCTGCTCCCCCGGTACTGCCTTTATCCCTTATTCCTCCCCCCATCCTCTCCCCCTACCACCTCCTCTCCCCTCCTCCTACTCCCTCCTCTCCTCTCCTTCTACTCCCTCCTCTCCCCTCCCTTTGGCCCCCTCTTCTCCACTTCCCCTCCCCTCACCTCCCCTCCCCTCCTCCTTCCACTGTTACCCCCTTCTGCCTCATCAGCTCTCTTCCATTCCCTTCCCTTATCTCTTTTCTCCTCTCACATCTCCCCTTCCCTCATCTGTACTCCCCTACCCTCCCTCCTCTTCTCTCTTCTCCCGTCTCCTTCCCTTCCCTCCCCCGGCTCTCCCCCCCTCCCATCCCAGCCCCTCCTCTCCATTCTCCTCCTCTCCCTTCTCCTCCCTCCTCCTCTCCCTTCCCCCTCCACTCTCCTCCCTTCCTCCTTCATTCCCCTCCCCCCTTCTTTCCCATTTCCTACCCTCTTAAAATTTTCCGTCTCCCCTCTTCGTCCTGCTCTCTCTCTCTCTCTCTCTCTCTCTCTCTTATCTTAGCCTCTTTTCTTCCCCCCTTTTACAATATTCCTCTCCCCTCTTTGTCTATCAATTCTTTTTTCTCTTCTCCACGCAGTTCCACCCCCTTTCTCCTCTTTACCTCCACCTCTACCATCTGCTCACATCGCCATAGTCCCTCCCTCTCCCCTCTCATAGCCCCCAACAACCCTCCTCCAGTAACCCCCAACAGCCCCCACTTCACATTCTGTCTCATTTCTTACACTCTCCTCTTCCTCACTTTACACACCCATCACGACACCCCCCTTCCCCCCACGTCATTATGTCCTTTCCCACACCCTGTCTCTTTTCTCCTCCTCACCCTTCCCCTTCGCCCCTTTTCTCTCACCTCCCATTAACCTTTCTTCCCACATCTTTTCTTCCCTCCCATCCCACTCATCTTTTTCACATCGCATGACCTTCCCTCCTTACACCCCTACTTCCCTCCCTACACCCCTACTTCCCTCCCACCCCACACACATCTTCTCTCCACTTATACTCTTTCCCTCTCACTCTCTTCTCTCAGCACCAGAACCCCCCCTCCCTACATTCCTTCTTCCTCCCACCCCACTCATCTCTTCTTTCTCATCATACCTTTCACCTCTCCCACTCTTTTCCCAAATCCCTTATAATCCCTCTCATAATTCCCCAACCTCCTCTCCGTATTCCCTCTTCCTTCCCATTGCCCTGCTCCCCTCTTGACATCTTCCCTGCCTCACTCCTTACCTTCCATCCCCTGCCCTCCCTCCCATTTCCCCCTCCTCTTCCCCCCTCAGAGAGGCCTGGGGACGAAGGACGCGGCTGCTCGGGGCCACTCGGGTGATCAAACAACACAACACAACACAGCACAACACTACACACCAGCTGCCTTATGGCTTATTACAGCCGGGTCGTCGCCTCGAGATGCTCACCACGACGAGGCCAGGGGCGGTGTGTGTGTGTGTGGGATGGGGGGGAGGGGAGAGGTGGTGTGTGGGTAGTGGAAGTGTTGAGAAAAAGAAGGGCTGAAGATGGGATGAGGAGGTTGTAGAGAACGAATGGTTATAGGAGGATTGAAGATAGAAGTGTGTGTGTGTGTGTGTGTGTGTGTGTGTGTGTGTGTGTGTGTGTGTGTGTGTCGCTTACGTCCGTTTGTGTGTTTCTTTTATAACGGTGGGGAAAACCAGGAGGAGAAGGAAGAAAGTGGAAATAGTTTTCTGAAAATCGGTTATTTAATTAATTAATTATTAATTTATTGCAATTAAGAAGTGGAAGACCAATCATATGAAAGAAATGTTAACTAGAACCTGAAGCAGATTAGGAAGGGCTAGAGGGCAGAGGTCGTACTAGGACAAGGCTGCATGGGGAATAATTCTGATATATTTTGTCGGTTCTCCCCCGGGATGAACTCTCGCCGTATTACGTCAGACCACTGATAAAGCTGAAAACTAGACGAACTGCAGACGGTGGAAGTGGTAAGAGAAATATAGTCGTTGATTTTAGGTTAGTGTGTGTGTGTGTTAAAAAGGAAGACGTGCAAGTTGATGGGGCTGGGGAGCTGACAGGGGCTCACGTAGGACGGGTGGAGTATGTACTAAGATGCACATGACAAGCCTTTAGCACCCCCCCCCTTTTTTTTTTTTTTCAGCTTTACAGTCGACAGAATGAACGACTGGCAGGTATAAGTGATGCGTATCTATAGAGAAAATAACACAGCAGAAATTTCCAGACGTTAGAGTTTGTGAGGTAGACCCAGGATTCCGATGGGTTGAATGATGTGTAAATTGATTTTGTGTCCCATTTCACTGAGCATACTGTTGATAGTTGATTTTGTGTCCCATTTCACTGAGCATACTGTTGATAGTTCTCTCGCTTTTATAGTTTATCTCTCCTTCTTCCATGATCCAGTATCACTACATCTTCTCTGGTGGGAGCTGTGATGATGCTGATGTTGATGATGAAGACGAATATCGCTGATTTTAGGTAATGTGGTGATTACTGGATTCTAGGTGATTTTTGTGGTAATTGCTGGATTTTCTTTGACATGATCGTACCTGGATTATAGAAGAATGACGTGATTACTGGATTATTGGTTACTTGTGAGTACTGGACTTTATTACCGTATCATTGAAACTTCATGATTTGTGGAATATAAACGAGTAATGTGATTATTGCAATTTATTTTACTGCTTTGGTGATTCCTGGATAATCGGTGGGTTGGTGATTGCTGGATACTAGGTTATCGTTGTGGTGATTACAAGATTTTAGGTTACTGTTGTGGTGAGTGCTGGATTTTAGGTGACTTGTGGTGATAACTGAAGAAGCTCTTTTCGGCAGGAGCTGTCGTGTATGGACCAATAAATCTACTCCAGTGATTCTCTTTTCATATGTTTTTGTTCACTCACCTGTAGTTTTCCATCCAGTGCACAAAATCGTCTAATGTTGGTCACAATACAGTTTTTAATAGTAGTTGTAATATTCAGAGAACTTGTAATATGACCCACCGAGAAATTGATCCCTGATATATGAAATAGTTTATCTCTTTTAACTTGACTGACACGCACGATTTGTACGATCTTTGACAGCAACCAATAAATGCTAAAAATCACAGCCCCAGTTTATATATATATATATATATATATATATATATATATATATATATATATATATATATATATATTATAATAATGTGTACTGTATAAAATATCGTTCCTTGGTACCCTACCTCCCTCTCGCTCACCACCTCTTCGCTTACCTACCTCCCTCCTCCCTCCCCTTACCCCTTCTTGTACGTCTCCCTCTCCCCATCGTCTTACCTTTTCCTTTACTCACGACCTCCCCCATCTCTTCCTCAACCTTGCTTTTCCCTACACCTCACCCTCCTTCTCACATCCACTCCTCTAACGTCCCCCCCTCCCTTTCCTTACGACTCTCCCAACCTGTCTCTCAGTGCCCCTCATTCCTCATTTCTTTTCCTCTCCTCTCGCTTCTTTCCCTCTCCCTTTCCTCACGAGCCTCCAACTTCTTGCTCTCGGCTCATGTAGGCTACTGTACTCTTCTCACTTTCTTCACTCCTTTTAACCTCGCTTTCTGCCCCCTTTCCTCACCTATCCTCCCATTCCCTCTTCTCCTTTCACTTCTCCCAGCCTTCACTCACCCTTCCTCCCATGCCCTCCTCTCACCTTTCCTCCCCCCCCCCTTTCTCCCTCCACTCTGTTTTTCTCAAATCTCTCACCTCTCCCATCCCTCACCTTTCCTTCTAGTCCTTCCCGGCCTTTCACATCCTTGCTTCCCTCTTCCTTTCCCTCCTTTAACTGAGTACCCCTCGGTTATTAGACAAAATTGGAGGAGGAGGCAGAGGACGAGGACTAGACTATTGCTCTTTCTGTGGGTGAATGGAAGCGCGGCATCCACCGTGGGCATTCTGTGGTCAGTGTAATCACCCGAGAAACACGACTGCTCCTCTAAAATCCCAATTAATCTGCAGAGAGAGAAAAAAGGGCCTGAGGATGAGAAAGGAAGAGGAGGCCGGACGGAACGGGACGGTTCCACTACCACCCAGCCTTCTTTCTGTCCCCGAACACCAGACGCACCCAGCCGCTCAATTAGCCAAATGAAAAAATATGAAAGGGAATAAGCCTTTTTTTTTTTTATTATTATTCTTTATCCCAAGGGGAGATGTTTTTCTGGATGTCTTGTGTTTGCCTACGGTTGCTGGTTTGTTGCCTAAGGCATTTTATTACGATTTTTTTTTTTTTTTCCTTAACGTTATAATTGATTAACATCTACTGTTTTGGTATGTGATTATTGTCATTGCACATGGATGCGTCAGAGTTTCAGCAAACTGATTCAAAGTTTGTGACCCAAATAAGTTTGAGTCGTTCCCCATTTGGATCGGAGTGCGCTGGCTCCACGTGACTTCGCCTCATTAATCGCAGTCATTAAGATCACTGGTAAAGTGCCAGCCACAGCCATTGCCATGGTTTCTCCCGCACGGCCATCCCATAGCCGACGTTTGGTGACACACCCTTATGATTCTCCCGACGATGTTGTTGTTGCTGTTGCTATGACCTCAGACATACCTGTACGTAAATTTGGTGTCTGCATCTTACAAATTGTCCTACACCTACAGTCCTCCATCCATCTTTGACGACAAAGGGATATAATAAAAAATGCCTTTATCTCCCATTATTATGCGTGAATATTTAATAATAAAATGTTTTATATGTTTGGATGACATGTGTGTGCATAAGTGTCTTGATTTTTTTTTTTTTTTAATCATTATCCTATGAATAGTTGTATTTCTTTATCATTATGCATGCAGATTTAGAGCACAGGAAATACTCGATTTCAGGTGGCCCGTATTGTTTACAGATGCTGATGTATGTGTTGTATTAATGTATGTTTTCTTAGATTTTGTATATACCCTGTGTGTTAAATATATTTCTTTTGATCCCTATTCATGGAAAGGGAAAAAAAATCGGTGTCGATTTTTGTGGCGGATAGGAGAATAAATTGGTAGAGAAGCGCCTTAAACATTGGCCTCAAAGATTTGCCATCATAGCACAAGCAAGAGTGCCTGAAGGAGGGAAAGAGGGAGGGAGGGAGGGAGGGAGAGAGATGGAGGTGAAGGAAAAGAGGTAGAAGGAGCGGTAGGGGATGGGGAAAATTAGAAGAGGGAGGGAAAGGGAAATGAGGTGAAAAGAGAGGTTGGGAAGAGGGGGGGGGAGATTAGGAAGCTAGGAAATGTAGGATGCAGTAGGAGTGGCGAAATGGTATGGAGAAGGAAACGAGGCAGGAGGAGAGGTGAGGGGAGGAGGCGGAATTTGGGAAAGGGGAGGGAGGGGATGGGGAGAGGGAAAAGAGAAGACAAATCAGGTGGGAGCAGGGGGGGAAGGAAGGAGAAACATGTAGGAGGGAGAGAGTGAAGCAAAGAGATGAGCGAAAAGGAGAAAGAGATAATGTGAGGACGGGAAGAGTGTGGGAGACCTGAACAAGGGAGAGAGAAAGAAATAGAGAGAGAGAGAAGGGAGCAGTGGTTTGGGAGGTGAAAGGAAATGGTTGGGGGAGGGACAGAGAACTATTGGATTTCGGGAAGATGGGTGAGATGGAGAAATGGTAAGAAGAGAAATTAGGGGAGGGGAAGAGACATGTGAGGAGAGGAGGAATGAGAGAGGTGGGAGTGTGAGTAAGGAATGATTGAGGGAAGTGGGAGTGAAGGAGGGCGAGAGAGAGAGATGGCAAGGAAGTAAAGGGAAGGAGAGAGGAGAGGAATAGAGAAAGGGTTGGGAGAGTAAAGGGGAAGGAAGGAGCTTGAAGCAGTGAGGAAGTGAAAGCGAGAGATAGGGCGACGAGAAATGTAGGGGAGGAGGAAAGTAAGTAAGGGAATGAAGGAAAAAAGAGGAAAGGGAATGATAAAGATGGATAGATATAGATAGATGGATAAACAGAGAGAGAGAGAGAGAGAGAGAGAGAGAGGCGGAGAGGGGAACTGAGAGTTGACGGTGCTAATCAAAGGAGCTAGCGGATGGTCTTTTTACCTCCAGGCTCTTCTTTCTTTATTATCTCTCTTTTCTCACTTGTCTCCCTTCTATTAGCTCTCATTTCATCATCTTTCGTTGCTTCTTTTATACGACCTATTGTTCTCTGACATCCTTTTTTTTTTGTTTAATCTTGGGCGTTTTTGAACTTTTTTCCTTTATTTGCGCTTGTATTTTGTTATATTTTTTTGTAATTCGTTCTGTCGATTTTCTTTTTGTGGAAATTAATGATCATGATAATGGTGGCCCTCTTGTTTGTATTTATTTTGTTACTTTTTCACTTGTATAGCTTTCCTCTTATCACAGAGCTTTATTACAACGTTTTCGGTTATTAATTTTTATTCACTTTATTTTCCGCATTTGCTTTTTTTTTTTTTTTTTTCCTCGCAAACTTGCTTCTTTTTTCTTTGCCTTATTTCTCTAGCTGTTAATATCAACCATATCTATCTATCTATCTGTCTGTCTATCTATCTATCTATAGACAAATAGAGAGGTGGGTAGGTATGTAGGTAGGTAGGTAGATACATAAATAGACACATATTGTACATATATAGATAAATGGATAGGCCGATTGGGTTCACGATTCTTCTTGAAAGTTCAGTGAAGCGAGTATAAAATTGACATCCTCGTAATGAAGGATTAAGGATTGAGGTGTTTGTTCTCACTTGGTCCTTTCTTCATTGTAAGCTCAGTTTTTGCAACTCCGTTAACCCCTTCACTACGGTGTTTTTTCCTTTTATTTTTATCTCCAGACCATTATATTCTACCTATATGATACGTTTCGACTGGAGATATTTGATTTATGTGGCCTTCGTTAAGTCTCTGACTATGAATGACTTCTGCTAAAGTGAACAGATCGTGTTGGGGCAACAAGAAGAAAAAAAAATATATAAAGCATCATAAAGAAGAGGTGCACCGTTGCCTGTTCTCTATAAAATCGTCTTTTTTCATGTTTGATTTACTTTCTTGCTTACTGTTTTTGTATTACTCTCTCTTCACCTCCGTTTTCTGCAATACAGGTCTTTAAATACACCTTCATTTTCTGCATTACAGTAGCGTCTTTTCTTACCCCTATTTACTCGTAACGTCTTAATTTTTATTTTCTCGGTATTCCTCAGGGTTCAATCCCCTCACTGTTTAACCTTTTCCTGCACGACATGCCATTCCCTCCCCATTTAATAACAGTACTGTCTTATGTCGACGACTTGTCAACAGTTTCATATCACTGACTCTCAGCAAACAGCAGCCCAGCTCTTACTCTCACAAGAAAATTGTCTAAGACAAAACCGATTAAGTGTCTCGCCGACCAAATCAACCATCACCCTCTTCACTCCAGACATGCATGAATATCAGCCTCACCCACATGTTCCCCTCTTTAATCAACCACTCCCACTAAAAAGACACCAGAAAATTCTTTTACTTACTTTGGGCACGGAGACACGGTGACTCAGTGGTAGAGTATCAAGCTCGTAATCGGGGGATTGCAAGTTCGAGCCTCGCCCGGGACTGCCTTGCCGGGAGTGGTAGCGCGCTCCTGTAACCTAGCGGGGCTATATGATTTAATACAGGGTCTATCTCGGGGAACGCCATTTCTCCCATTACTCTGGGCACACACACACGACCTTTTCTCAGCATACAAAGTAACATCAGTGCAAAAGTATCTCTTAAACATGACGCCTTGAAGACACTCACGAACTCTCTCTTTAGACAGCTGCTTACAAACATTAGATCAGCCAAAAGCTATGCTAACCCAAGTTAAACTCCAACTTTAATCTATATAAACATGAATAAGCTTAAATATGCAAATAAAATATATATATATAGAAACTACCCTCCCCAGAGAGCGACGAGTACACGCAGGCAAATTGTGATGCGACCACCACCCTTCCCTGCTACAATACTAACACAAAATACAACGCAGACAGTCCACTTTGCCCACACTGCGGTGCATCCCCCCACACCACGACACACTTGCACCACACTGTCACGGTATGGACAGTCCTTCAGAATAACATGTACAAAAAACCACTGGGCGCGAAAGTCACCGATTTCCTGCGGTCCACTAGGAGCCTGGGGTGCTAGTATCAGCAGCAGCACTACCTCCGTTCTCTGCAAGTCTCGTAACAGTCGCTGTTTATATTTCTAGACGAGGCTCTGTTCACCTTCATTTTCGATATGTCTCTCTGCTACCTCCGTTTTCTGTATTTGTGTTCATGTCCGTTTTCTGTACTAGTCTGGCTGATCGCTTTCGTTTTCTGTATTAGCTATTTCACATTGTTCCCACCCCACGTTTTTGTCAGTAGAGACATTATTTTTAGATATTGTTCTTAGTTAACTATTTAGCCATTCTTAAATCAATTTTTCTTTAACTTTTTCCCCAGTGTTCTTTGTCAGTCGTAGTGCCGTTTTTTTTTTTTTTTTTTTTTTTTTTTGTCTCATCGCCCCTCACTTTCCAGTATTATTCGTCTGTCCATAGCGTAATCATATTGAATGGATTGTCCTAGTCCTTTCTTAACCGCTTCACTATTATGGGTGACACTCATACAGAGTGACGCCCCGAAATGCAGTGTTAGGTTTGTTTTTGCGCCACACAGTTGTACCGCTTCTTTTGGGCTACCCAGTATAACATTCAAACTAAAACCATGAGACATTATTTGCCAAGCCGAGAGAAGATCCAGTGGTGAGAGGGCTACTCATCTCCCTCTCTTTCCGGGTCTCTCTAATCCTCCCACTATGGTCGCACTTATGGTTGCATTTTAAGTGGCACAGGAGGTTTCGTAGTGCCTCTTAGCAAATTATTTGCACTTAATATATTAACATTCTCTTATGTGTTATTTATATCACTTTATTGTCGACACAGTTTCCATCATTAACATACAAGAGGACGTTGAGGTCTAATGTGTAGAAGGAATCGTTAAGGTAGAGTTTGTACTATATTTCCAGAACAGCTTAGTACAGGATCCACATATATACCATTCAGGCTAACACCAGACACTTTTGGCCAGCTAAGGGAAGCTGTAGGAATGACAGCGGTAATAATTATGCTACCACTCTCTTTCTTTACCGTGTGGACGCCAGTGGTTCCTGAGAGTGATTAAAAGCCTCCAGGGTGTGTGTATGAAGGGGGAGTCACAAGGGGTGCTTTGTCCCCCGCCTCACTTCCGACGGGAGCACCTGGGGGCGTGGGGCACCGGGGAAAGTATAGAACTGTAGAATGGAGGATAGTGTGGTAGGGAGGGCTGTGAGAGGGCTAGTGAGGGGTGAGAAGGCTAGTCACAGGTGAGAGACAGAGCTAGTAAGGGGCAAGTGACAGTGTTAATGAGGGGCGAGAGATACAGTCGGTCTAGTGAGGAAGGGAGAGACGGTTAGCGAAGGAAGAGAGACAGGGTTAGTGAGGGGTGAGGGATTGGGTTAGCGAGGGGTGAGAGACTGGGTTAGCGAGGGGTGAGAGATAAGGATATTGAAGGGTGAGACAGGGTTAGTGAAGGGCAAGGGATGGGTGAGGGACGGAACAGTGAGGCGTGAGACCGTGGGAGGCTGGGCTAGTGAGGGGTGAGAGGCTGGACTAGTGAGCGGTGAGAGACAGGGCTAGTGAGCGGTGAGAGACAGGGCTAGTGAGGGGTGAGAGACAGGGCTAGTGAGGGGTGAGAGACAGGGCTAGTGAGGGGTGAGAGACAGGGCTAGTGAGGGGTGAGAGACAGGGCTAGTGAGGGATGAGAGACAGGGCTAGTGAGGGGTGAGAGACAGGGCTAGTGAGGGATGAGAGACAGGGCTAGTGAGGGATGAGAGACAGGGCTAGTGAGGGGTGAGGAACAGGGCTAGTGAGGGATGAGAGACAGGGCTAGTGAGGGATGAGAGACAGGGCTGGTGAGGGGTGAGGAACAGGGCTAGTGAGGGATGAGAGACAGGGCTAGTGAGGGATGAGATACAGGGCTAGTGAGGGATGAGAGACAGGGCTAGTGAGGGGTGAGGAACAGGGCTAGTGAGGGATGAGAGACAGGGCTAGTGAGGGGTGAGATACAGGGCTAGTGAGGGATGAGAGACAGGGCTAGTGAGGGGTGAGATACAGGGCTAGTGAGGGATGAGAGACAGGACTAGTGAGGGGTGAGAGACAAAGCTAGTGAGGGGTGAGAGACAGGGCTAGTGAGGGGTGAGAGACAGGGCTAGTGAGGGGTGAGGAACAGGGCTAGTGAGGGGTGAGGAACAGGGCTAGTGAGGGGTGAGGAACAGGGCTAGTAAGGTAAGATTATCAAGGGTTATGAGGGGTGAGAAATAGGAATAACGATGGGGAGAAAGAGAGGGCTAGTGAAGGGTGGGAGACAGGTTAGTGAAGGTTGAGACACGGCTAGTGAGGGATGAAAGTGAACAATTAAAATGCAAGAAAAGACTGAGAGAAGAGGCTGGAGGATTGAGAGAAGGACTGAAGACTAGGACTGGGGTCGCAGGTGTACAGTAGAAGGGAGGACAGAGGAGTATGGAGTGCTGTGAAGAGGATAGGAAAGAAGCTTGACTGGTGCAGGAAAGGATTTTTTAAAGTCTAGAGAATAGACTAGGTAAGGGACAAGGAGAGTGGAAACATGGAAGGAATTGATATATATATTACATATAGATAGATAGATAGATAAAGATATATATAGATATAGATACTGATATACACATACATACAGAGGGAGAGAGATTTTGCCGGTGATTCTTCAAGCTCTCAGCACTGAAAATGGTAGTGTCAGGATCGTATTGTAAGTGGCTTTAGAGATTATTCAACATCTCTTCTATGGCTGTTTATTTTGCACATTACAACACAGTGTCTTGTCGTATGTTGTTGATTCAAATTATGTCGATATTCAGGCAGTGTAAATAGCACACAAGAAGATGATTAGGTGTTATACACTAAATAAATCGCGAAGGAAAAAATGCAGCGAGGTTTTGTGTGGTACTTAGAATTCAGCCATCGGTGTCCAGGGCCCGTATTCTCGTTAGCAATTTTTCTACTCGGAACTTTAAGATATTCTCATATCGGTATGAGGAAAGCTATCTCGATACAAAAAGATATATAAATTGCATACAAGTTATTAGTAAGGTGTAATGTGTAAAATACTCGTAAATCCTTAAGGAAGAGGTGCAGGAAGTCATCTTAATCTGAGTAGAATACGACTTCATGTGGTAATATGTGAGTAGTAATGGTGAGTAATGCGACCCCCTGTGAGAGTAAAGGTGTGTAGGGCCAACTGCTGATGCGTGGGTGACTGCCGGAGCTCGAGAAAGGATCAGATATATATACATCCTCTCCTACCCACCCCTGAACTCTCCGAGAGGAATGGTAGAAGGCGAGAAAATGGGAGCGAAGAAGAGACAGAAACGGAGGTTGACGGAAAGCCAGGTAGAAGAGAGGAAGGGTAGCGGGAGAGAAGAGGGCGGGAGGGAGAGGAAATGGGGGGATGGACAGATGGACGGGCTGGGTTGGGTGGTTGTTGTATAAAAGGCAGCAAGCAGTGTGTATGTATGACCCGCGGTTCTAATTAAGCCTCTGATGTTAATGTTTCTCCAGGACGCACCGCCAAATAACGATACAAGGTTCCGCTCCCCGGGTACAAGCCTCGCTCCGTGTAATTTGGTGTTTTTAAGGGCAGTTAGACCAGTTTTCGATAATATTGCTCCGAACTTAAGGCTTGTATGTGGGTAATGTTTAGCGAATCATCCAGCGACGTATATTCTCAGTGGTTGTTGTATTGTTGATGATTAGTCAAATGAAATATTATATATATATATATATATATATATATATATATAATAGGTAACGGCTTTATCCAGTTACGTATAGAGAATTCGAACCGTTATGAATAAGCCATAGTCGCCATCCAGCTTCCTTATCGTACCTCTGTTTCTGTGGATTGTTACTTTTTTTTTTTTTTTAAATCTCATTCTCAATTTTTCTACCATGTTTTCGTCTGTGGACACTCGGTCCAATCCTTCTTTTATACCCTTATGGCCCAGTAAAATGTGTGGATCCCAAATGCTGTATATGCTGTGATAAAAGACATACTTGCCAGACGACAGTTTGCAAACTGTCATTCTGTATATAATTGTCAACCATCGTGCCCGCATTGACTTAAATTCGCTGTCACTCTCATTGTAATGCGTCCAGGTGTGGGAATAAGGAAACATCACTATGTGTGGTGGTCTCACATCCTTTAGCCCCACAGTGGCGAGGTGGCTACGAGGCCTCTTTCTCAAAAGTGTTGAGCTGACCTGATAGTATATTGCAAATTTTATACTGTAATTTCACATCAAAACTAGAAAGCACGCAGAGAGCGCATACCTCTGCCATTGCCATTGAAACGGATCCGGATTAGGATCCGTGGAGATAAGATCCGAATCCGCCCCAAAATTTAATTAATTCTTTCATGGCTCATTTCCCACCCTTCCACAAAATGTCATTGAAATTCATATGGAACTTTTGGAGATATTGTGCGAGATACTCCGGATCCGGATCGGCCCCAAAATTTAATCGCTTCTTCCTTGGCCCATGGCCCACCCCTCCACAAGATTTTCTTGATATTCATTGAGAACTTTTGGAGATATCGTCTGGACAAACAAACAGGCAGACAGACAAAATTAGGTGAATACATAACCTCCTCCAACTTCGTTGGCGGACGTAATAAAATCACAATATATACACTCTCCCCGCTTCGCTATTTTAAAGTGGTAGTAACAGTGCACACTAATGGATGGACTTGTGTAACATTTGCACAGCCATGCACAAGTTACTCAGTGAGTCGTTGTGGTTATTCCGTAGTCTTGTTAAATATGAATACAAGTAACACCATTCCCTTGGACTCCTAGTAGGGCACCGCTGCAGGAAACCATCAACAATTACTTATTATATCCTTGATATTCCCTCCTTTTGCCTTCGTCCTTTCTTTCACCTCTTTCTTCATCCTTGCTTTCTTGTCGTATTCTTCCCTCCTTCGTTCCATCCATCTTCCATCTGGCCCTTCCTCCTTACCTCTTTTCTCCTTTCTTCCCCGCCTTCATCATTCATTCCATTTTTATCATCATCAACTTTTTCATCCTTTCCCTTCCTTCTTTCCGTCATTGTTCTTTCTTTCTTTTCACTCCTTCTTACTTCCTTTCTTCATTGTTTCTCTCATTTCATTCCGTATTCTTCCATCTTGTTCTTTCTCCTTACCTCCTTTTCTTCACTCATCCCCTCCTTCGTCCCTTCCTTCCCTCCTCGCCTCCCTTGCTCTCTGTTTGTCCAGCCTTCCCCTCCTTTCTGGTGTTCTTTTTCCCTCCCTCTCTGTTACCTTCTTTACATTCCTCTTGTTGCTCTCATCTCTTTTCATCTTCTCATTTTCCAGTCATTTACATCCTCCCTTCTTCCCTTCCTTCCTTCCTCCATTTCTTTCTTTCCTCCTCTCTCTTTTTTTTTTTCTCTCCTTTCTTATTTTTTACCTTCTCACTCCCCTTCCTGCCATCCACTCCTCCAGTTCTTCCCTCCCTCCCTCCTTCTTTCCCTTCCTCCCTCCCTCCTCCCTTCTTTCCCTTCCTCCCTCCCTCCTCCCTTCTTTCCATCCCTCCTTCCTTCCTTGCCTCCATCCTTCCTTCCGTCTTTCCTTCCTTCATTCCTTCCTTCCGTCTTTCCTTCCTTCCTTCCTTCCTTCCTTCCTTCCTTCTTTCCTCCCTCCCTCCCTCCATCCTTACCTTCCTCCATGCTTGCTTTCTTGCGTATTTGCTTCCTTCTTACTTAACTTCCTCAATGCTTGCATGCTTCTTTCCTTCCTTCCTTCCTTCATTCATTCATTCATTCTTTTCTTCCTTCTTTCATTCATTCAATCAGTCATTTCATTTTTCCATTTTTTCTTCATTTCTCCTTCCTTCATGGCCTCCGTATTAGTCAGTTTACCGCTTGTTATTAGTATCTTTTATGTACTCCTTCCTTTTCTCACTTCCTTCCTGCTCCCTCTTCTCCGTTACTCCCTTCATCATTCCTCCTTTCTTTCCTCCTTTCCCACCCTCCTTCCTTTCTTTTTTTCATCCTTCCCCCGTCTTCCCTCACTTTTCCATTTTTCCCTTGTCCCTTTTCTCCCTCCCTTCCTCTCTCCTTCATACTCCATTTCCTCCCTCCTCCCTCCCTCCCTCTCCCTCTTTCCTTCCTCCCTCCACTTCTCTCTCCTCCTCCTTTCCCCTCCTCTTCTCTCTCCTCCTCCTTCCCTGCCGTCTCCCTTTCCTCCCTCCCTTCCTCCATTGTGCTTCAGTTCCCTCAGACGCGACAAAAGATCCCTTGTTTGTGTGTTTGTGTGTTTGCTTCCTCGCGCCGCCTCACCGAAGGAGGGGCAGGGGAGGAGAAGAGGAAGAGGAGTGGAGAGAGGGGAGGAAGAAGTAGGAGAGGGAAGGAGAGGAAAATGGAGAAGTAAGAATGGATAGAAGGAGAAATGATAGAAGAAAGGAAGGGGTTTGGAGTGGGGGGGAGAGAAGGGGACGAGTATGGGAAGGGAGAGAAAAAGAGAAAGGGGAGTGAAGAGTAGAGAAGGAAATCGAAGGAGAGAATGAGTCAGATGTGGGGAGGAGAAAGGAGAAAAAGGTAAAGGAAAAGAATCAAGGGAAGAGGAAAGAAAGAAAAGGGAAGAGGAGTAAGATGAAAGAGGGACGAAGATAAAAAGGGAAGGAAAAGGAGTAATGCGAAGGAGGGGAGAGGAGGAGAGAAAGGGAAGAAAGGGAGATTGAGGGAAAAGGAGGTTGGGAAGAGGATAGTTAGAGGAAAGAGAGAGTAAGAGGAAGGGAGAGAGAGAGTGAGAGGAAGTTAGTTGAAGAAGGAGTGAGGAAGGAGATGGTGGAGAGAGAGAGAGAGAGAGAGAGAGAGAGAGAGAGAAGATGGGGAAAGAAAAGAAGGCGGGAAGAGAGAGTACAAGAGAAGAAGGGGGCAGGAAGAGTTGGGAGAGTACAGGGAGCAAGTTCATTAAAGGAGGAAGAAGAGGAATGAAAGACTGAAAGATAGAAGGAAAGATAGAAGAGGAAGAGGTTGAAGCAATATTTACAGCTTGGAGACTGGAGATGGGAGACGAAGGAGAGGGAAAAAAAGAGAATGGAAAGGGGAAGGAACGAAAGAAGGGGAGGAGAGAAGAAAGGAAAGGAAAGGAGGAGAGAAAGGATGAAAGCAGAGATGAAGTTGATGGAAGGAGTGGCGAGAAGGGGGGTTAAAAAGAAGGGAAGAGGTAGAGAAGGGAGAGAAAAGAAGAAGAAAAAAATAAGGGAATTATTGAGGGTTGGAACGAAATAGGTAGATGGATAGATGGATGGATGGATAGATAGATAGGTAGGCAGGAATAGAGAGAGAGAGAGAGAGAGAGAGAGAGAGAGAGAGAGAGAGAGAGGAGTGGAGGAGGGAAGATAATGGAAGAGAAGAAGGGGGTAAGAGATTTAAGGAGAAAGGGGAAAGGAGGGGAGGAAGAGGAAATAAAGGAGGGGAGGAGGGAAAAGATGAAAGAGGAAAAAGGAGGTAAAAAAGATGAAGGAGGGAAGGAGAGGGAGAAAATGAAGGAGGAAGAGGGAGGGGTAGATGATGAAAAGAGGGATAAATCTGAAACGAGGAGGAGATGAGAGAATGGGGCTAGAAAGAGAGAGAGAGAGAGAGAGAGAGAGAGAGAGAGAGAGAGAGAGAGAGAGAAATTAAAAAATAAAACAGGAAGAGAGAAATCACCCCACACACCCACCACACACCTCCACCCCTCGCAGAAAAATACCACACAGAAAATCCCCTCGGTAATGCATGCCTGGGTGACCTGAGTTGACCTGACCCGGGGGAGTGACTTGTTGACCGTACCGAGGTCAACAAGGGGCTGGAGGCGGGCAAGGCGTGTGCTGTGTTGACCGAGGCTGGCCCACGTGGTCTTGGGAATAAATAAGATCACCCTCTTTCTGGTTGTCTGGGCGCTGCTGGGGTGTAAGGCAAAGAAGGAAGAAGAGTGAGTGAGTAAGAACTGTGTGTGTGTGTCCTTCAATGTTTGTCTGTCTGAGTCGGTGTGTCGATATATATATATATATATATATATATATATATATATACAGTATACAATATAGACACGTCATTGTACTGCAGAGCCTTATATAATTTGTTTCTTATTTGCTGTTAGAGACCATTTCCATGTCTGAAGGAAATTGTTTGTCGGCAACCAGATTATAGTAAAAAAAAAAAAAAAAAAAAAAAAAAAAAAGTCATCGTAAATAACAGGTTAAGGTCAGTAAAACCAACACATACAGGTACAGTACAGGCCATCAAAAAGAATCGGTGAAAATTTAGCGCAAAACATTGACGCCGCAGACGATGGCTGCTGCAAAATACTTGATGATTGTACCACGCGTTGGCAGACCTCCTATCATGAGGGTGTCACACACCGTTTGCTTTTCATCCTCCTCAGCCAGTATTGGTATCCTGTGCACATTCAGATGATAATAGATAGCATAAGTTGTACTGATAATTAAGGATATCATTGAACCCCTCCCATACTTAACTATGATGATGATGATGATGATGGTGATTTTTGCCTTTATTAAAAGTGCACGGAATTCCCTGTGTACCGACCACTTTTTTTTCTTCTTATTTGACCTTCTCACCCTCCTACCCCATCCTTTCATTAGACCCTCGACGTACGAATGTCAATTTTTTTTTTTTTTTTCACAGTTCATTTTGTTGGTTACATCTGCGTTTCGGTGTTGGCTGGTTAGTGGGGTGCTTTCGTGTGTATCTTTTTTTTTTTTTTTTTTTTTTTCACTAGGGGGTTCGAGGGTGAAGAGAAAGGTTTCGTGTGTGTGTGTGTGTGTGTGTGTGTGTGTGTGTGTGTGTGTGTGTTCCCTCTCTTCTCTGCAATGGTAGGAGACCTCGTTACTGAGTAGGAGTAGAAAATCCTGAGTTGGTTTCATCCAGGCCATTCCATACAAGACTCGTCATTTGGCTCTTGAGATGGATAGATAGGCAGATAGATAGATAGACAGACAGGCAGAAGGATGGCAACATAGACAAGCAGACCGACAAATAAAAAGACAGAGATGGATCGTTTGGTAGTCTTTTGGTATGACCGATAGAGTTCAAAGCAGAATACACGAATTTTACTCCAGTTGCTTAGAACGGTAGTACGGATGTGGGAAGCTGTGATGATGATGACGACGATGATGGTGGTTTTTAGTCTGTATAAGTTGTTCGTGTGGGTTGCACTTGTCAGTACAGTAACACTAACAGTATTGTACTGGTGAATATGACTATAATGCTTTAGGGCAGTGGTGGGGGTAGTTGTGGTAGTAGTGAGAGAGAGAGAGAGAGAGAGAGAGAGAGAGAGAGAGAGAGAGAGAGAGAGAGATTGAATGAATGAACGAAAACGAGAGCTAAAGAGAAAATGAGTGACAGGCAGAGTTACAGAGACTGAAAATTAACCACACGACAACCACCACCACCGCCACAGCGAAGCCACAGCCCCCAATATGACCTATCAATTATAAACTGATGTACAACACACACACACACACACACACACACACACACACACACACACACACACACACACACACACACACACACACACACACACACATCAAAACTGCATTCCCATTATATTTGTACATCACGAGCATCCCTCAGGAAAACACTCGAGTGACTGACGCAACGCAAAATGTATTGTACTTTTTTCTTTTTCGCCCCTGCATCACATATCCATAATTGTGGGCACCCTCCCTCCCTCCGTCCCTCTCCATCCTCATTTTCACCTGTTGCAAATTCAGGTGCAGCAAAAAACAGATGACCCTTTATGCTATGTGCGGGCTGTTGTTGCTTTAAGTTGCGTTTTTTTCTTCCTCCCTGCTTCACTTATCCGTAACTGTGGAACCTCCCTCCCTTTCCTCCCACATCCTTCCCCTCCCATCCACGTCCCTCCACGTCATCCTTATTTTCATTTGTTGTAAAGCCTCTTCAAAGAAAAAAAAAAACATGAGTTGATTGGTTTTTGTTGCCAGTATTTAGTTTACATTGCGTTCTTCGCCCCCTCCCCTCTTTTCTGCGTTACCTGTAAATTCGAAATCACCCCACATCATCACACATCCATAATTGTGGCGACCCCCTGCCATGCTCATTTTGACCTATTGCAAAGTCAGGGTGGTGAGAAAAAATAGCCGCCCAGTTGCTGTTGGTTTATGTTGCGTAATCCATCATGCAAATGCGTTTCAGCTGGATCAGTAAATCGTTAATTAGGGAATGTCATTTGGTCCCCGACCTGTGTAATTAGTTCTTTATTCATTTTTGACCAATTAACAGGAGCTCCCCGGGCAGAGGTCAACAGTCAAGTCTTATATATAAATTCTCCGTCACTTCGCTCGTCCCAATAAATTTTACGTACCATGGAACTTGGGGATTGTGGTTGTATAGTTAATTATCTAGCTTTACTAACCAATTTATGCACGTAATTTAATGCATAGATGAGTAAAGCCAGATTGGCCTCTAAAATATGCAAATGTATTATCAAGAGGGGGTGGTGATGATGAGTTGGGATGGACAGAGAGGCTGGATGGCTGGCCCGGAGGAGGAATGGGTTCTGCAGCCACCATCAGTACGAATGAAATATCGGTATCGGAACTCTGGGAAGGGATGAATAGGTGAACAGAGAGACAGAGATGATTATTTGCTCTCTTACTGTAGGGACAACGCTATTCCAGACGATTGTATTCAGCTGAGAGTGTGTTAATGTGTTAAGAGACGTGGAAGAAGTATTTATCCCTAAACGCTAAATACGAATGGACGCAATGTATCAGAAGTTTGTGAATAGTTAAATAGATGGACAGAAAGAGAGAGAGGTGGATAATACATGTGTTAGAGTAGCATGAAGTAGTGTGTTGTCGCCTCCACTGCGAATAAAGTTTCGGCGTCGGAACTCTGAGAATATATAAATAGATAGATACATGAGATGTGTTAGGGATGGTTAAAACTCGCGATCATGTGCGACTCACCTTCAGCTGAACAGAATCATTTGACGTTAGCTGAAATAGGATGCCAGTGTTGTCCCGATCATAACAGGTTTAAACAGTGTGGCTGCAACCACTATGAAAAAGTTTTGGGATCAGAACTCAGGGACCAGATAAACAGGTGGATAGGACGAGGAGATGGACTGAAAGGGAGTGTTTCTTTGATACCAATAGCAGAACTCTGGGAATCGGCAAAGAGATTGACAAAGGAGGATAGATAATTTATTAGTGTATTGATACATTATCGAAATAGTGCTTTGTCGCGGCCACTTTGTCTAATGTCAGGGAATGTAGAGTATGTGGAAATTACAGAGGCAGAAACTGCTAATGATTGAATGGGTGGGGGGATTGATGGTTGGACAGAAAAACTTATAGGAGCGCATGGTTTCTTTAGGTCTTAGATGTTAAGGATTGGGTGAAAAGAAGATTGGATAAGTGGATATACTGGAGGATGGCTTAATATGACTTAATAGAGAGAGAGAGAGAAAGAGAGAGAGAGAGAGAGAGAGGGAGAGAGAGAAAGAGCACACTTCCAGCAACTCAGAAAAATAAAAAGAAGGGTGAATTAAAAAAAATATATGTATAGGTAGGAAGAGATACAGACAGATAGATACAGATAAACAGACAGATCACCCAAACTCTGTAATAACATTGCCTTCTATAATTCAGGGGTGTGTAAGTGTGTAAATGTGTAAATGATCGGCGTTGGCGATGGCTGTGATACTTGGAAATGAATGTCGGCTGATTCGCATGCTTAGTTTGCGATCAATTAAGCACTAATCACCCTCATTAGCGTATTTAGAAGGGCTTAAACTGAATTGTCGCATCTGTCCCGTCCACCGGTGCTAGGTTGCTATTGTCATTTTCGTTTTTGTGTGTGTTTATTTTGTGTGTTGTTTTCTTGCAGAAAAGAATGCACTTGTGCCTCTTGTTAGTTTGCTTCGTTGTTTGAAATTGTTTTGTGTGTTTTTTTTTACTTTTTTCTTTTTCTTTTTCGTTTTTTCCCTTGCTTTAAAACTTGCCACCCTTTGCAACTTGTCGTTACATGTATACTCTTGTTTTTTTTTTTTTTCCTTGCTGCTGAAGAGAGAGTAACCCGTTGACGATAATGATTTTTCTGTTTTCTCCTGCTACAACCAGACTATCCTGCATCCGGAGAGACTCTACGTAGGGAAGGGGCTTTTTCTTATGTTCTCGGTGAAAATTTGTGTTTTCTTATCATATTTTACTCTCTGCTAAAAACTATTATTTTGTCCATGATAATTCTCTTACCACAACTTGGTCCAGATTTTCGTCCTTTTTCGGCTTATTTCACATACTGTAGATCAGTGTCGGAAAAGACAACGCTACGGGGCTTCGTGCTTGTCAAGGCACTTCTTGTGGCTAGCATCTTATTTTAGTGTCAGTCTACTTCTTTCTTCAAGTTAGTATTCAGAGTGGATATATGTCAGTTTTAGACGAAGTTACTGTAAAAAAAGAGTACAGTTGCTTCTTATAGCACTGATTATTACTAAACTTGCCGTCAGAAAACTTGTCAGTTAAGCCTTGCCCCCTTCCTGAAGTCCTGGGCCCGTATTCTCGCCAGTTAAGGAAGCTCCCTAACACATCTTCCGAAGCGACTTTTTTTTGTTCATTACACCTCGCCGTCCTCTTCACTGTTACTTAAATCACTCCAGTATCAAAATACATGTCTACATAAGTAACTTACAAAACTGTATTATAATAGCCAGCCGTGTCCAAAAATTAATCGGTAAGAAAGAGGTGTTAAGGACCTTCCTTAATTGCCGAGAAAGCGGTCCCTGGCCTCAAGTCTGTGGCCCCCCATTCTCTGGGTGGTGGGTGAGGTGGGGCTGCAGAGACAAGTCGCCTGGAGGCAGTTTAGAACATCCCTTAGCTGAATACAGTCGACTGGTGTTAGCCTTAATAAAGTTTCGTCGATAACTGCTAAAACTGGACATGCAGGTTAGTTTAATTTTACTTGCCGTTAAAAATCACGGCTTTGTTTTAGGTCTTGCTGTTGTTGTTATTGTCGTTGCTGGTGGAGATGGTGATGCTGTCCTTCTCTTTGTTTTGTTTGTTTATTTCCCTTCTCTTCGTCTTCTAGTTCTTGCTTATGCTCTCATGCACTTAATCTTTTTCATCTATTCTGCATTATCGTTCTGCATCTTCACTTGTCACATACCTTGGTCGATGCCGAAATTTTAACTTTGATTTATACTTTTTCTTTCCTTCTTTCTTACTTGCATTCTTTTTTACCTTTTGCATTTTTTGCGGGAAATTCATAGTAGCGTCAAGTCTTGTCTCTCCTTTTATTTTTTTTATTAAGCACTATAATATACTGTTACGCCTCCTACCACTTATTATATTTTTCCTCACTGTTGAAATGTGTCTTCGTGTCAGATTGTTTACTCTCTCTCTCTCTCTCTCTCACACACACACACACACACACACACACACACACACAAAGAGAGAGAGAGAGAGAGAGAGAGAGAGAGAGAGAGAGCACAAACAGAAATCATATAAGCAAGCTAAGCAAAGACAGTTAAAACAATGAGCAGAGAGATGGTCAGGTTGTATATTCTATCCGACTAGAAGGCTCCAGTATTTGTGGTTTGATAGTACGCTGTGTTGTATGGAAGGGCCTCAGTGATAATGGTTAGGTGATCAGCTTTGTTATACAGGAAGGTTTAAGGATGGCCACTTGATAATGCTGTGCTCTGTGGGAAGATTTCTTGCAGGCGATACGTTTTGATATATGGGTAGGTTTCAGGTTATGTGTTCCTGTTTTATTGCAGAGCTTCAGTAGAGGAGTGTTAGGTGATATGTTGTGTTATGTCTTTAAACAGTACGTGATACGGTATGTGATATGGTAGGTTTTCAGTGCCGCTCACGATAAGCGTTGTGATATATAGGAAGGTTTCAGGTCGAGTCCTAGTTTATTCCAGAGCTTCCATGGAGGCGAGATAAGCGATGTGTTGTGTTATATATAGAAAGAGTAGGTGATATGTTTTGTTATTTGGGAAGCTTTCAGTGACGCTCAGGCGATACTTTGTGTTATGTGGGAGGGTTTCATGTTATGTGCACTGTTTTATTGCAAGGGTTCAGTGGTGGCCAGTCAGGTGATACTCCACGTTACCACCGCGTTAGGCAAAGAAACTCAGGGCACGGGGGGGAAGGGGTGTTGGGGAGGGGGAGTGGCCATTGTTGGAGATGCAGAGAGGAGGAGAAGGAAGGCGTGGAAAAATCAGGTGACTGAGAAAATGCGCTTCGTGGGAGGGAGGAAGCAAGGAGATGGAGGAAAAGAATAGAGAGGCGGACAAGGGGCGGGCGAAGGGAAGAATGTTTGCCGAAATACTGAAGGCTTTGGAAACGGGAGAGCAGAAATGAAATGGAGAAGGAGGAAGACGAAGAAGGAGAAGAGGAGGAGGAGGAGGAGGAGGGAGAAATGCCAAGAGTAGGAGGGAGAAGAAGAAGAGGAAGAAATGCAAGAGGGAAGAAGAGGAACACAGAGCAGGCATATAGAAAGACAACAGACAGATACTGCTGTGTGTATATGTTGGCGTAACTTGGACAAACAAGGAATGCGGTTCGCCTAAGGGGGTAAGGGAGGCAGGGAAGAATAAGAAGAGAGAGAGAGAGAGAGAGAGAGAGAGAGAGAGAGAGATCACCACAAATATAGAACTCAAACAAGCAAGTCCAAAGAAAGACACAATTAAAACAATAAACAAAAAATCAAAGTAAATGGGAAATGCTAAAGTTACAGCCAGACCCAGAAAGAGAGAGAGAGGGGGAAAAAATACATGCCACACAGAAATAAAAATGGTAGACGAAATAAAGGGCGATAATGGAATAGAGCAGATTGAGGGGGGAGAGGAGAAGGGGAAAAATAAAAAAGAGATAAAAGCACAGCAGACAAATTGGGAACAGATACATAGGTAAAAAAAGAAAAAAATCTGAATAAAAAAAATCCCCTCTTAGGTGATTAATAGAGAAAATCCAATTAGGCAAATGGATTAGTTCAGGTTCATAGAAAGATATTAATTTTAAAAGGATAAATGGGGGAAAGGAAAGAATGAGAGGGATTAGAAAAATTTAGGGAGAATTATTATAGGAAATGGAAAAGCAAATGTAGAGAAGGATGCAGAACAGATGGGCATTTTGAAAGGCGGAAAACTGAAATAAGTTTGAAATGATTATTGTGAATAGAAATGAACAAATAGAGGAAGAAATATTATGAAAGGAGAAAAAATTATTACAGAATGCGTAGGGGGAAAAGATACAGATGAAAGACTGGGAATAAGAGAAATGATAAATATATGATTGAGCATAAGAGAAAAATGGAATTAAAATATGAGAATAAAATATAGGGTAAGTATAATTGATGACTGTATGTGGATGATAAAGAAAAAAAATGAAGGAAGCTAGTGGAAAGGAAAATTAGTTCTAAATAATTGAATGGACTAGTGAAAAAATGGAATGAAAAAAATCTGAGAATAAAAATATAGGAGAGGGGAAATATAAATGATGATAGTATGGGAAAGATATGGAGAATGAGAGAAGTCAGTGGAAAGCGAAAATAGGAGGAGGGAAATATGAAAGAGGGGGAGCTAACATTGAATAAATGTAAAGAGTTGAAAGCGATGAAGAGTAGAATAGGATGGGGTAAGAGGGGAAAATAATACAGAAGGAAAAGTTATTATAGAAGATATATTAGAACAATTGGAAAATGAAAGTATCGTATCTCTTCTTCATAGCACGCATCGAGTAAGGAACGGTAACCACAGGAAATGATATTCACGCATTTCTATCCCTACTCAGTAACAACCTCTCCTTCTCTGCTCTTGCCTTCCTTCACCTGGTCTACTCCTTGTCTGTTCCTACACTTTGTTCTTTATGTGCACTGTGAGATAAAACTTTGCCTAATTTTTCAACTTCTCTGTTTCACATTTTGCTCTGTTGGCTAGTAACCCTAAACAAGGGAGGTTCGGTATATTATGTTTATTCGCGTGTAGATCCTCTTTTTTTCTTCTTCTTCTTCTTTTGATGATGAGTCAGGGAAGAAACTGGCGAAGATCCTGTAAGTGTGACGTGGACGCAGTGAAATTGTAAGCGAACTTCTGTCCCTGTTTGTACCCCTCCTTCTTCCCATCATCCTGCTGTCAGATATTTATTCTTTTTCTGGTGCTTTTCAAGACTAGACCTCGTAAAAAAAAGAGGAACTGATAGAAAAAGAAGTGGATAATCGCAAATAGGTTAACATTATAATATAAATGTGAAAACAAGAAAGGAATATGAAAACAATGGAAATCGTTAAAGAAAAATGAATATTAAACACATAAGGTGGGGAGATTCTACGTCTTATCAACGTACTTCCTGACGTGTAATCTTTCGAGGGGTGGCCTTGACCAAAAGAACCACCTGGTGTTTCTGTCCTTAATCAGTAACGACCCCAGCTTCCAAGACACATCCATTATTCCCCCATGGTGTGGAAAAGATAGATAATAAGGAATAGAGAAAAATAGACGCTGAAAGAAAATTATGTAAAGATTAGCGTATTAAAGACTGGAAAGGGAACCCGGGAAAATGGGAAGTGCGATAAAGAGAGGAAGATATGTGAGAAATATTATGAAAAGATAAATTGTAGAAAGAACGAAGTACGGGCACGGAAAGAATAGGAAAAGCGACAGCGAAAGACGAAATAAATTATGTAAGGGAAAAATTATGAAAAGATGAGCGTAATAAAGAATGGAAAATTCAAAGACGAAAAGATAAAGAATACGACAGAGGGACTGAAAATATATTAAAGAAAAATGATGAAGCGCAAATATGGAGTGAATGGAATATGAAAGAAAAAGAAAAAGAAAATACTAAGATGTGTGAAAAGGCTGACAGGTGGGGGCGCCCGCCATCCACTCACTCCATGTAGTGCTGCATTCAGATAGTTCTGCACTGATAAGCCAAATAGTTTACTATAACCGAGGAAACCATTTATGTTGGTATTCATATAACCGGACGACGCCTGATGGTGTAGTGGGTTAAGGCACTCCAACCGAACAGGGTCAGTAAGGGTTTACATGTGAGCTCTGGCTGGAGTTTATGGCTCACTTAATGCTGCTCAGAGGCGAGCGAGGTTGGCCACTCTGGCCTTAAATTTTGGAAATGAATAGCCTAGCCTCGGACCCCTATGCTCCTGGTGGCCAAAACAGACCTGGATGATGATTGGGAAGTAGAAATAGATTTAAAACAGTACGAAGAGGAAATGTAAAGTAAACGAATAGTGGAAATAAAAGAAATCAGAGTAGGGTATCGAAAAGTGTAGAGGGAATGCACTGTACAAATGGAGGAGAACAAAGTACTAAGGACAAGTGTAGAGAGAATGGAAAACGAATATGGAAGAAAAAGCATCAAGCAATTCAGAATAGACTGGAAAGTTCCCCATCCTCTGAAGGCTTCCATCGTCCTGTCAGTGAATATGGAAGTAGTGGAGGGACGTTTGTATGACCCGGCATACAATCAGTTATATCGGAATCCCCACATGCAGGCGTCCCTCTTATAATACCTCTGTTATGGAATGAAAAATGAAAACAGAAAAAATAATCCGAAATAGGTCTAAATGAACTCTTTCACGACGATAATGTTATAAATTCATTCCTGCTACTGTAAAACGACTTTATTAAGCTTAGAGGACACCTTGTATTCAAGAGGATAAAGCTTAGAGGACACCTTGTATTCAAGAGGATAGAAACTTTGGTCATTAATCCCTTCAACCTGAGAGGTTTCCTTAAAGTTGAAGAAAAATCGTGTGATGGTAGCTGTGGTGAAGCAGGGTAGTCGACATTGTGCTGAAGGAGTTTCGTATAGCCTGAAATGATTAAAATGCAAATATAAGTAATGAAAGAGAAATTGCAGAGCAGAAGATCCATTCCTTCCATCCATTAGTAAGTCCTGCCGTGCCGTATCAGGGGCGTATGGGCCTTGGGCTAGGTTACTTAGACCAATATGAAACAACGAATCAGACAGAAAAGGAAAAGACTGAGATCTGTAAAAGAGGGATGAAATGGTATAAACGAAGAAGGAAATGGGGAAAATACAACGAAATAAAAAGACAAAGTAGATTAAAGGAAATGGGATAAGGAAAAAAAAAAAAGCCAAAGAATGAAATAGGAATGGGCGATACAAGTAAAAGAGGGGAAAGAGAACGGGAGAAGATGGCAGTGGGAAAAAGGAAAAGAAAAATGAAAAGAAATGGAACGAAAAGGGTAATGGAGACAAAAAAAAAAAAATACTGGTAAAGGAAAAGAAAGATGAGGCAATGAATACGAAAGATGTAATAATATGAACAGGCTAAAAGCTTTGGGAAATAAAAGAATGAAAATATAGAGTTGCGTACAAAGAAAATAGAGATACAGAAAAAAAATGATGAAATGGAGAGAGAGAGAGAGAGAGAGAGAGAGAGAGAGAGAGAGAGAAGGATGACTGGAGAGGAAGGAAACGATGACTATGAAAGCGAGTCCATAAGGCGGAGGGGAAGAGGAAGCAGCTTAACCGGCCATTCCATCTTTTCTCTCTCTATCTCTCACTCGCTCACTTGTTCACTTTCTGTCCCCCACTCACTCGGATTATTCTCTCTCTCTCTCTCTCTCTCTCTCTCTCTCTCTCTCTCTCTCTCGGATAAATGCCTAGGTTCACAGTACTGAGAGAGGAGCAGCGGTGAAAGGGGGGAGGGGGAGAGGGTTTAAAAAGGGGAGGAAGAGTGGTTTGGAGTTCATATGAATAGCTGTTGTAGTTTAAGGTTCAACTGGGGACGGTCTGGGTTCTACTGGGAGGGTTCTAGATTGCAGTTGGGTTTAGTAGGGGAGGGTAGGGTTCAGGGGTTCAACTAGGAAAGGGAGGTTCTTGGGGTGCATTGGGGAGGGGAATGCTCAGGTGGTCATCTTGGGCAGGGAGGGTGCAGGGATTCAGTTTAAGAAGACATCGTCATCCTACCAAAGGAGTGTGCGTAAAGGCCACTAATGAAAACTGCTTGTCCTTTATAATAGCGATAAAAAATAAAATGGGGAAAAGAATGCATAATAAATTAAGAATCAGTGTCGGGGAATAAACGATCAGAAGTGCCCAACATTCTAATCTCTAACAATCATTAGAGGTTCTGAACCATCCAAAAAGCAAGACTCGATAAATTAAATTACAAGTTGGACATTAATATACAAGTAAGAGTAGTGCACAGTAATGTATTATAATTTACAGTACTTTTAGATGAGGGGAATGGATGGATAGTATTTTCCCCAAACGATTTTACTCATTCCCTGTAAAAAACAATAGCTGGGTCACTGAAGTTCTGTGGTGTCTCGTGATGACTATGTTTGGCTGATCCTGACCTCTGTAATCAAGCTTTAAATATGACAGACCAACGCTTCTACTCGCATCCCCTTTGTTTCATGCAGCTGTTCATCAATACTTTGTCTTTTATGTACACAACTGATCAACCCAGAAACTGTCTTCCTCATTCTGTCGTAGTCACTGCCTATGACCTGTCTGTTAAACGTAATATGTCCAGGATTCTCAGAATGAACGTACAGTATTTTGAATGGGGATTTCACTTTGAAATACTTCTCTTGGGAAATGACAAATGTTGCAGGTTTTCAGCCTGTGGTTCTTTGTTGTTGGATGAAGAAAAGGAACAGAAGCACAAATACAAAAATCACATACACATATACTCCAAATTCAATAAAGCCCCCTCCCAAGCCTCCCTCCCTCACTACCAGAACTTCACATTATATTATCCCCAGCAAGTTATCCGCCTCTCTGTTTGTCCCCTGAAATAAAATCAAAATGGAGAAAAATAAAAATATACGGAGGGGGGTGAGGTGGAAACTCCTGACGCTGCTGCAGTAGTTACAGCGAGCGCCCCAGGAGGACCGTAGGGCGCGTTATTTGATATTAGGTTAACTTTTCTGCACCGTGTTGGGGGGCTCCCTTAAGCTGTCACAGAAATTAGTCAGATTTCTATAACGTTGTATCGCTCGGGGGTAAAGTTTGGGTGGGTTTGAGATATTTTTTGATGCGGATGGGGTTTGAAACAGAGAGAGAGAGAGAGAGAGAGAGAGAGAGAGAGAGAGAGAGAGAGAGAGAACATGCGCGTATAAGAACAATGTATATGATATGTATATTTCGTGTGTGTGTGTGTGTGTGTGTGTGTGTGAGTGGTTGTGTATGTATGTGGTGTAAGTGTGTTTAATTGTGAGAGGAGGGTGAGGAGGGAATGTGAGATGAGGGGACAGAGCGTGACATATATGGGGAAAGGGGACTCGGTGAGGGGAAAACGTGAGGGGAGGGAGGGGTGACGGCACAGGGTGAGGGGACAAGAGGGAAAACGTATGAAAAAGGTGGTAAAAATGATGTTAATACTTACATTACGATTACATTTTGTTTATTTTTTCTGCCTCCTGACTTTTTCATTCTGTTTTTTGTCAGATTAAGAGTTGCTCTTCTGAACTGGAGGTTAGAAATAGCGTTCAGTAGTTCTTTCATTACAAGGTGTTTCCTAATTAAAGGAAATAGACTGTTAGTATGTAGAATTAGATGAAAGGGTCGACCTCAGGATTAAAGAGTTAGGTATGTGTGTGAGAGAGAGAGAAATAGGCAGAGAGAGCTATGAAGAGAGACACCTTTGGCATTATAAATTACTGGCGATCCGTAAGTAAACAGCTGATTGGAAGGAACACCTGGTCAGAGTTTTGAAGCATAGGGGAGGTTTGTCCGTGTGGTAATTATGCTTAGCTCGAAATTTGATACTGAAGGTATGATTCCCAGTTTTCAGTGGGAGACTTAATTCTAACCTATATTTTTTAGGTTCAACAATCACCGTTTACTTTTAGAGACTGTTGGCCACATTGGCACGTGTTGGTCTTTTCATCTGATGGAGTTGTCTGTGTGTTGCGATCTTGAGTCACTTCCCTGTTCAATCCTCCAGCCATGAGTCATCAACGCAGGGCCTCACTTTACGTCTTCCTCAGTTTGGTTTTGGGCATTCCTTCATCCACATTCATACATGTGTCCTAGTCCTTCTCCTCCTCCTCCTCTCAGCATGTCCACATCATCTCACTGTGCCGGTTTGCGTCAACCTTCTAGTATTTCATTTTGCCACATCAATCTCGCAGCGCTTTGTTCTCAGTTTTATAATTCAGTGAGATCCTACTTATCTGGCTCAACATATTCATTTCAATACATGTGTATTTGCAAGCATCCTCTTTTCTTACAAGCCATATTTCACTATCATACATTGTAACGCTCATCACACATTTTTGCAGAGGGTTTGCTTAGTATGAAGGAGAGTCCTTTTAAGAAGAGGCAACAGTTTCCTAAATTTCTTCCATTCACTAATCAATCTAGCAATGGAGCTAACCTCTGCTTCTCCTTCCACTCTCAGTATGGCCCTCAGTCAAATAATCTCCATTCATTCCTAGTGGCCGTCTGCCCAACCGACACTTTCCATTCCGTCGTCCACAGCCCGGATACTTTACATATCGCGCACTAAAAATTTGTAACAGTCTGCAGTACCTGTAACACCAGGCAACACCACTGCATCCTTTGTGAATTCATCTGTTACAGATTATATATGAGTGAGGGTGGTGTGATGACTGAGGTCAGAGTAATGTGGTGGCGATTCGTATGTGGCCACCCCTGTATGGATTAAGGCGTCTGGCTATAGACATAAAAAGAAACGGCCTTACGCCTTGTTTCACCACGTTACAAGCTCCCAATATAGTCCACTTCTGAGCTCACTGGACAATGCTTCAAGTGCCCAGTTGAACAGCAGTCGACTCAGCAATGAACCCGATTCACACCAACACTCGATCTTCCATTCACTCAGACGCAGTTGCCTTCATAGAGTTTCATCAACACGCTGACGAGCCATTTATCAATACATAACTTCCCCACTGCCGGTTTTATTACCATCTTCAGAACTCTGTCAAACGCCATCTCCAGATCCACAAAAACGTAGTACAACTTTGTTCTTTCCGGGGTGTTTCTTTTGCGATTGTCAAACAATGAATGTTGCATTAGTTTTGCCTTGCTCTTGCGTAAATGATAGCTGCTTTTCAATTGTATATAAATTTTTCTTTTATCTTATCTCAGTGAGCTTTTCCATAACGTTTATTGTATTATCAATGAGCTTCATAGTTTCCTACAGTAATTTAGCTGTTACAATTTTGTCGTACGTTATGAGATTCCACAGCATCAAGAAATCTGGTGGCAAGTGGTACCCCAGCGGTGCCATGTGATTGAGAAATACATCATGACGTAACTACATCTTTTGGTGTGTAAGGAAAACACAGTGGTGTCCCCTGACGATGTTGCATGGGAGGACTGCTGGATCTTGGGGAATGACTATCTTGCCAGATACATAGAAAAACTAGAAAGCGCTCCGAGAGCCCATACCTCCGCCAATAACGTTGCCATTAAAAAGGATCCGGATTTGGATCCGTAGATGTAGGATCCGGATCCGGATCAGCCCCAAAATTTCACCAATTATTTCTTGGTCCGTGGCCCACCTTTCCACAAAATTGCATTGAAAGTCACTGAGAACTTCTGGAAATATTGTGCGGGATACTCCGAATCCGGATCCGGATCCACTTCCAAATTTGATCATTTCTTCCCTGGCCCATGGCCCACCCTTCGACAAACTTTCATCAAAATCCGCTCTTAACTTTGAGTAATTCCGGTTCTGGATCCTTGGATCCGCCCCAAAATTTAAATAATTCTTTCTTGGTCCATGACCCACCTTTCCACAAAATTTCATTGAAAGTCATCAAGAACTTTTGGAGGTCTTGTGCGGGATACTCCAGATCTGGATCCGGACCCGGCCCAAAATTTAATCATTCTTCCCTGGCCCATGGCCCATCCTCCCGAATATTTTCATCAAAATCTCCTCATAGCTTTTTGAGTAATCCTAGTAACAGACAAACTAACCAACGTGGAAGTAAAAAGCTGAGAGCTTACATAAGAGGACACAGTGAGGGAAGACAGTGCGGGGACACAGTGAAGGAAGAAAGTGAGAGGACAGAGAAAGGGAAAGTGATGGAACACAGTGAGGGGAGAAAGTAAGAGGACACGTGAGAGGAAACATGAAGGAACAGTAAGGGGGAAATTCGACCAAAAAGTGAAAAGAAATATGATGGGACACATGAGGGTAACTAGCACACGGGCAGGAACTAATGAGAGGATGGAAACACCTTTGCTTTCTTCCGGTTTTGAGTCCACAATTTTTTTTTTTCTTCCAGTTATGAGTTGAAGTTTGCTTATATCCTTCGCCTCCTTATAAGCATCAGCACATAAACGCACACACAGACTTGCATGTGCAGTAAACACACTGGTTTTACTCCTACAAATACTCTTAAATACCGTGCAGTACACACTCATAGACACACGTTGAAGCACATACCCACATCGAAACCCGTAGTCATATATATTATCTTTTGCACACCCGTTGACACGTCACACGGCCTCCTATACTTACACACACGCAAATGCACAAATGTACTACAGTAAACACTAATCACACAGACACTGCATGCAGTAACAGTTACACAAGTACAGCTCGCGAGAAATGCACACACACACACACACACACACACACACACACACACACACACACACACACACACACACACACACACACACACACACACACACACACACACACACACACACCTCAAGACGACGTGCACACATTTCTTTATATACACACATATACAGTCTCATACCTTGATCCTCTCCTGCCAGCCTCTCAGCCAACTTCCATCCTTTCTTCCACCCTCCCTCTCTCTAACTCTTTCTTTTTGTTCTTTTATCTCTTTTTATATTGTCTACGTTCCTTTTTCCTTCGCTTCTACCCATCCTTCTTCGTTCCTCTAATCCCAAGCCTCCTTTTAACCTACATTTTCTTTTGTTCTCATTCTTTTCTCTGTTTCTCTCATTCCGAATTTATTTTTCACTTCCCCTTTTCTTTTTGCCCTCACATCTTTCCATTCGTTCGTGTGTGCATGTCTCTCTATTATGCTTTTCATTATCTCATGCTTCTTTAATTTCCTCAGGTAGATGACATCATTTCTGTTTTATTTTTTGCTCGCTCCTGACAACTTTACCCGGCTTTGGATAGATATTTCGAATGTGGGAGATTCGACATAACCTTCATTAGTCCCCTCACTACACGAGATTTCCATCAAACTGAATAACATCGTCTGGTCGTCCCCTGTTTAAAAAAAAAAAATACTTTCTCACCATCTTCGCTGTTACTCTTCTTCTTTTTCCCCATTTCCTAGTCCTCTCTTTTCTCATTCCCATCTTCTCTTGTCCGTTCTTGCTCCTCCTACCCTTCCGTTTTTCACCTTCCCTCTCATCCCTTTTTTGTCTTTTACAGTTTTTCATTTCTATTCTTTTCCTTTTTTCCATTCCTCATCTTCCCACCCTTATTTTCCCATTCCTCATTTTCCCACTTTTTTTTTGTCAATCGTCATCTTTCCACCTTTTTTTTTTCTTTCCTCATCGTCCCACCCTTTCTTTCCAATTCCCCTTTTCTACTTCTTTATTCACTTCCCTCTCTTCCCTTTTATCTCCTCTTTTCTTATCCATCACTGTCCTCCCTTTCCCTTTCCCTTTCTTACATCCCTTCCTCCCCGTCCTTTCTTTCTCCTTCCTTTTCCTTCCCCTCTCTTTGTCACATCTCATCCTCCTCTACTTCCTTCTGCTCTCCGATTCATCTTTCCTATCATTATCTCATACCTTTTTCTTTCCTCTTCATTTTTCCTTCTCTGCCTGTCCCCCTCATCCTTCATTTTCTAGCATTCCTTCTTCACCCTCCGTGCCGGTTATCTTCTTTTCCACTTCCTTCTGTTCCTTTCTTTCTTCCCTTTTCTTTCCTTCCTCCTCCCTCTTCTCATTCTCTTTTTCCTTTCCTTTTCATCTCTTGTTTTTGTCTGTGTTATCCTGCTTCCTCATCTGTCTTTGCCTTTCCCTTCATCCCAGTTTGTTTTTGCTCATTTTTCTTTTCATTCAGCCTCCTGATCTTTTCGTCCTGTCTTTGCCCCCCGCCCACTTCTCTTTTCATCTTAATCCTTCTCATCCTTCTTCCCCACGCTTCATGCTTCCTCCTTCCTCTCCTTTCCTCCCTTCCACCTCCCTCCCCATTCCTCACTCCCTCCTCAGTCCTGTCTAAATTCGTTCTCTACCCAATTTTCCACGTAGAATGTCCCCCTACCATCTTTCCTTACTTATCCTCCTCCCCATCTGTCTTCCCCACCTTTCTTTTTCTGTCTCCTCATTCTTCCCCCTTATCTTCCCAGTCTTCCTCTTACTCCCCACCCATCTTTCTCTTCCTCTTCACTTCACGTCCCCATTCTCTCCCATTCAGTCTTTCCTTTTTTCATTACCTAATCTCACTCATTCTTCTTCCCACCCTCACCCATATACTCACTTCCACTCTTTATTACTTCTCATCTATCTCTATCCTTCTCGCCACCATCCTTCTTCCCTCCCCCCTCTCCTTTCCTTCCTTCCATCCCTCTTGTCCTCTCCCACTCGTCTCATCTTCATCTTTTCCCCTTTCTTTATTTCTTACTTCTCTCATCCTCATCCCTCCTCCCCTTCCTCCTCATCCTCTCCACTTCTCTCTTCCATCCATTCTCTCCTCCCTCCTCTCCAGTCCTCCAGCCTAGTCCTTTTCTCACTCCTTTACTTCCCTTCATCAGTGTTTTCATTCGACCCAGTCTGTTCCCATTCTTTCCTTCCGTCCCTCCTTTCTGCACTCTTCTACTTTCTGTCCTTCCAAATCCTCGTTATTCCTTTTCAGATTCTCCGTCTTTCCTCCCTTTCTTCCTTCTTTCCCATCCTCTCCTACTTCTTCCTTCTCGCTCCTCCTCCTCCTCCTCCTTCCTCTCAGTCTTCCCCTAACACCCTGACTCTGTGATCTCCCGCTGGCGTGAAAGAAATATTCCAATTCCAGCTTCCATTATGTGAGTATATTTCTCGATTCCAAAGGGCAGGCTGGGTCGAGTCGGGAGAAGACGAATGGGGGTCATCCTCGCTTATGCCGGCTGCCCTAACTCACTCCTGCCGAATATTACTCTGAATTATTGCTCTACTGAGACTAGCATGATCCCAGACCGGACAATTTGGCACGGGGAGGGTAAGAGTGGAGAGCTGGTCGTGGTCGTGGTTGTGATCATGGCCATGGTTGTGGAAGGTGGTGGTTGTGGTTATGATGGTCGTAGTTGTAAGCAGTGGTTTGTGGTTGTCGCTGGAGGCAATGTTCTGTGGCTATGTTGGTGGTTGTTTGAAGTAGTGGTCTTAGTTGTGGTGGTATTTGTGGTTGTGGATGTGGTTGTAGCTGTAGTGGTTTTAACAATTTTATTGGTAGCCAGAATAAAATTCACGTGTGTCTCAACCTTTGAAATAACTATTCGTGGAAGTTTTAACCGTGTCATTGACTTGAGTTTCCTTCATAAGGGTAAGGCTGGTTGGCGTTAGTTAGAAAATAGTTGGAGATGGTGCCAACTAAGGAAGTGATGATGATAATGATGATGATGGTGATGGAATTGAGTGCTTATGTTAATTTTAAAATCCCTGTAGGTGTAACTGCGGTAGTTGAGGGGGAGATGGTTTTATCTGTGATAGAAAAAAAAAATGTCGTAAGTGTTGATAATAGAGTTAGGGCTCGATTTTGATACCTTTATTTAAGAGAGGGGACAGGTGTGATTAGTGGCAGATTCAGGGTAAACGATAATTGTATTGGTGGTGCTGGTTGCGGATAGTGAGTGATGTGGTGGGGTGTGTGAGCTAAAGGTGGTGGTGCTAGGTTTGAGGTAGGGGCTGAGAGATAGAGTTGACTATGGTAGATGGTAAATGTGGCGTTACAATCTGAATGTACTGTAGTTTGTTGAGCTGGCGTAAAATTGAGTTTGAAATTGACGTGTGGAAGTGTACAGTATGTGGGAGTGAGGTACTTTGAGTTGACAAAAACAAAATATCAGGCGATAGAGTAATGTGGTGAAAGAATAGAGGATGCGATCTTTTTTTTAAATGTGTGATGAAGCATAGACCTGACTGCCGGCTCCCTGAGGCCTAACAGTCCTTCCATGTGCCAAACATCTTCACATGCTGCTACTTAAGCGCTAATACTCACCGTCCCTATTGAATACCAAGACTTCCTCACTCTAGGCTGGTTATTTTTTGCAAGTCGGTGGGTATTGTGGGAGATCAATAGAGTCTCTTTTTAAGGAAGTTCAGATAATCAAACTGTTCTCTACTTCAGACTAGGATGAAACTCCCGACTTTTCGTTTAGCAGGTCACTTCTGTGATCACTCGGTCACCACCTCCCTCAGCTGGAGATATTGCACCAGAAGAACAAAATGGAGCAAAGGTTAGAACGATAGAGTTCAGGGCTGGATGAGTGAGGGCTGGAGGGACGGTGGGGGGAAATGAGTGATGAGGAGGGAGGGGAACTGAGAGAGGAATGGAGGAGAAGGAAAGAGAAAGAAAATGAAAGAAGAATTGGAAAGGAAGGAAAAAAGTAGAGGAAATGAAAGAGATGAGGAGAAGACGTAGAAAGAAGAAAGAGCATGATGTGAGATGATGCGAAGGGAGAAGAGCAGAGGAGTACAAAGTTCAAAGGAGTACAAAGGAAAGCAAATAGCAGCAGACTTTCTGGTCCTTTAGAGGCTGTTTGTTACAGAGTAGGCTATGACTACGAGATCCAGTTCTACATGCTGAAGCATGAGGATAGTAAAGCATGAAGGCTCCCCCCCCCCCCCCGCCTCCAGACCCTCCAGTTAAAACTGGTATGAAAAAGTGAGGAAAACCACCATGCAGCATGGAAAAACTGACATGGAAATTTCATAGGAAAGACTGAAAAGGAAAAGTTACATTCTATAATACTTTATCTTTAAGCTACCAGTTTGAATAACCTGAAAGAGTAAGTGGTAAAGTAAAATGAATACGGTAATCAAATAATTAATAACTAAGGCACGACATCGTGTATGGGAGATGGCAGAGGAGGGAGTGAGGCTTTGGAGAAGGAAAGGGAGAGAGGAAGGGAGGAGACGTGAGAAGCTCATGGAAGGAGAACGAAGAGGGAAAAAAAGCTTAGGAGAGCTACTTGATGGTTAAGAAGAGGGAAGAGGCGGGAATAGGGGAGAGCAATTTAGTAAAGGGGAGAGGAGAAGAGAAGAGGAAGGGGAAGAGGAACACAGGAAGGGAAAGGGAAAGTGAAAGAAAAACTAGGAGAGGGGAAAGGCGATGCAGGAAAAGAGAGGAGGGGTGGGGCAGAGGGTTGTAGAGAATCTTACGAGAGGAGAGAGGAGGTTAAGGAAAAGAGGAGGAGGATGTTAGAGAGGGTCGGTGAAGTTAGGTGTTTGGGGGAGAGGAGAGAGGCCTACGATAAAGGAGAGAGAGGTTAAGGAGAATAGGATAGAGGTGGTTTTTGGTGAAATGGAGGAGGGGTGGGGGATGTTGGTAGGTGAGATGGGACTCTCTCTCTTCATCAGCGTTCTAGGGGTCCTGCCACAAGAGTCGGGACAAGATGATGAGTGGAAGATGCTAGACACTAGTCTTACACTTCTTATATGTGTGTGTGTGTGTGTGTGTGTGTGTGTGTGTGTGTGTGTGTGTGTGTCTCTCTCTCTCTCTCTCTCTCTCTCTCTATTTCACCTTACATGAAGATTAGATGTTAGGGCACTCACCTTCCTTTCTCGTCATTTATTTTTATACCTGTTCATTTTTTTAAATTCAAGTAATTTGTAAGATTCATTTGGATGTTTGTGATGTCAAGATACAGATGCTCATAAGGAAATTGCTGTTTACCAAAGAAGCATGCTGGAGTTTTTTTTTCTTTTTTTTTTCTTCACGTCGAAAAAGCGCTGAATCAAAAAAGAAAAGTTCAGTGTTCTGGGTTTGAGAATAATATTGCCTTTGGTGGTCCTGTGGTGAGAAAGATCAGGATAACGATGGTGAATGATGATAAGGACGTTAGAATTCAAGCAGTCATAAGAATAGTGTTTTGACTGCAAGAATCACAAGAAAAATTAATGATCAGGGAATCCTACCAAAAGGAATGAGTGGCAAAGGGAACTGGATGTGTTGAGGTAATGAGTATGTTTTGAGCGTGAGACAGGCGTAAGGTCCAGCTCTCGTATGTAAGGCACGGGGCTGGGACACTCCTTCTCTTTCTCAGCCGCACCCCCAGACACCAGAAATATGAAGATGTCTGCGGTCAGTGCCTTTTCCGCATTCAGACCCCCATTCGAAATTCATAGGGAGGAAAGAAGCTCTCTCTCTCTCTCTCTCTCTCTCTCTCTCTCTCTCTCTCTCGCTCTCCATTTCTGGATGCGAGAGCATCTCGGGCGGGTCCGTCAGTCAGTCACTCCCCAGTGATTTTCGCAGGGAAGGTGCCTCCCGTTGATTTTATCAACGCCCTTTAGTAGCGTACGACCCCAAATGGTCTTGCATCTATCTACTAGTTCTGTATTTGTTTCCCTCGTCGTCGTCGTCGTCGTCGTCGTCGTCGTCGTCGTCGTCGTCCTCCTCCTCCTCCTCCTCCTCCTCCTCCTCCTCCTCCTCCTCCTCCTCCTCCTCCTCCTCCAGTGAGAATATAAATAGGTTTATTATGGTGTTTCCCAGCCGGACGGGGGTCAATTTTTACCTCCAGTCGTTTGTTCTGGATCAGTATTTTTGCGTTTGTTTTATTTAGTTTTTTTTCTCTCTCTCTCTCTCTCTCTCTCTCTCTCTCTCATAGATGTTAGACCATGCAATAAAATAGCTGATTACTGAAAACAGCCAATTCTTTGAATCTGTGAATACTGTACTTGGATGTTTTAGGATATAATTTTTTGTCATAACTTTTACTTATATCCTTTTTAGCTCTTCCCCTCCCATTATTATATCTTATTCTTAGCTACTTCTTTCCCATTGTCTTCTTGCATTTGGTATTAAATATCCGTTGTGCTGATTGGCTGTGTTTTACCTTTTATGAGGGGTAATATTGTTAGGCCTTTTGGCGCTAGATTAATACCACTCTACCACTGATCTGAAAACAGCTTGAATGGTAAGTGAGTGGATGTATGGCGTATTTCAGTCATTATTCTGGCTCTAACTCCTTCATTTTTTGGTTCCAGTTTCCCTGTTTTCTGGAATCAAGTGATCCATTTTGTAAAATCAAAAAATACCTCCAGGTCAGTGACGACGATTTAAAAGAAAAGCACACCCCCTAAATTCAAAGTTAAATGCCAGTCTTCAGGTTATCGAAAAGAATTCTCGAATATTTCAGTATGTCAGGTGGATTGCGGGTCTTTAGATTTTGACGGACCAGCTACGTGCCTGGTGTATTAAATTATGCAGTTTACGATAGGTGTAACTTTCTGTTTATCAGATAGAAGCGGGAATACTGAATGTAGCGAATAAATTCATTAGCTACCACTTTCGACTTTGGTATTTTATTCTGGCTACCCACGGATTGTTTTATTTAGCTGAGAGGATCCCAATGGAATTGAGAGGTCTAAGGCTGTCTCTATAAATCTTTCACTGCAGTATTTAAGCTTATTTGTGTATGAATGCCGCTTACAGAGAAAATGCCTACGCAGTTAATAATTAAATACGAAATCAGGTATGAAACAATGTAGCACAAAAAGAAATGCTGCTAACACTTTGCATCCAAAGAATTTGAAAATGTTTAGAAATGCAGGCAATATAATCAGCTTAGCTCATTCGCTACGATGGCGTATTGATTGTTTTTGCATGCTACCTGACCATTTTATTCAGCTTTGGATAGATATGTAGCAGTGAGTGGGTTAAAGAAGGTCAGACTCATTGAATTCGATGTCATCCCTAAGCTGGTACTACTATACTTTAACTAAGCGGAGATTTTCGTCCTTTTGCAGCTTGTTTAATGTAGCTCATTGACAAAATAACATAATACTACAGCCCTGCATCCTTCCCATAGCACTTCCTCGTAACCCAGAATGAATCCTATTGTTATTCTCTTGTCACAGTGTATCTTCAAGATGGAAGGATGGCAGTTTTACCTCACTAAACTGAAAAGAATGTATAAGAATAAAATACAAGATATAAGACGTCATCTGCTTGAAGGAGTTAATACAGAACTGGCCACATCATTGCAGGTATCACATTTTTTTTCATTTTAGCAGACACAGGTCTTTCTTTGTCGGCACTGAATTGTGGAGGACGATATATTGGAACACTGCATTATGACTGGTGGGAAGAAGGGAAATGTTGAAACCAAAAAAGCCAAGAAAGTGGGACCCCTGGTGGCGTATCAAGCATGAAAGATATTGGCTTGAATATCTGGAACAAGGGCGGAAGTGGTCAAGGGAAGGAGAGTGAGGAGGAAGGGAATGAAGTAGTGTGGGGAGAAGGGAGATTAGGGAGGAGATTGGTCTTTGGGGAGAGGGGTCTTTCGGGTGGAGGGACATGGAGAAGAGAAAGTAGGAGGAGGTTCATTGGTCAGGAGGTTGAAAAGTTCAGTGGGGAGAACGTGTGGAAAGTTCAGTGAGGAAGAGATATTGGTTCAGTGAGGAGGATAATGAAGAAGTTCCATGGAGGAAGTTCAGCAGTTCGTGGGGAGAAAGTTCAGTTGGGAGGATGTTCATCGAAATGAAAAAAAGGATGGAAGAACAGGAATTAATTACCAGAAAGAGCAGAATAAACTAAAAAATAGAATAAACTAGAACAAGGGAGGTAAAACCACAAGTCATATGTCGAATGTGGGACAGGACCGAGTTGATGTCGAGTAGAGGGGAGGACGCAATGAGGAGGTAAGAGAGTGTGGATTAGAAAACTGATGATGGAACTGGAATTAGAGGATCAACTATTACAAGGGAGGTAATGCAGCAAATATTATGTTGTATGTGTTATAGAACCGAGTTGGAGGAGGAGGAGGAAGAAAAGGAGAAAGAGCAGGAAAGAGAAGTCAAGATAACAGAGAACAAAGGATAATAAAATAATGAAGGTGAAGAAGGAGCAGAATTAACTAGAACACAGGTACAGAGGGAATTGAAACCGAACTAGCACGAGGAAGGTAAGGCATCAAACGCATTGTCGAACGTGAATTGGGGCAGAGAGTTTGAAGAAGAAAAGAATGGAATAGGAAATGAAAAAAGAAAAAAATGAATTAGAGAGTGGAGTGAAGACAGAATAATATTAGGGAATGAATTAATGCGAGGAACGTTAAGGTACCAAGCTTTATGTCGAACGTGGGATGAGGCTGACTTGAAGAAGAAGAGGTGGAGGTGGGGAGATGAGAGAGAGGAAGGAGGAGGTATGTGGTGAGGGGGGGGGGGATGGCATGGACACAGTTGAGCTAATGGTGGCAGTAAGATAATGGGTCCCAGTCATAAGGGGAAGGATTAAGGGGCGCCCCGTCTTGGCTTATTACCACTGGCCGCCCGTTGACCCACCACTCAGCCCCCCAGCCCGCCCATTATCCATAACAGGACGGCCCCATTGGATTAATTTAGTGGGGCCAGGCGACCGGATAATGAGCGAGGCAACACATACGGCAGGCGACACGGCGCTGCAGGATTCACGTCATACTCCAGCTTCCTCCCAGAATCATGTCGGGGGTTGCAGGAGGCTGAGGTGATGGAGAGTATAGATGGTGAAATTTAGCTGCAATATGTCTTAAGCATCATGTCGAGGGTTGCAGGAGATGGAAGTGATGTTGCTGTGATGGAAGGTGTAGCTGATACTAAGAAGCAATATGTCTCTGGAGTCATACTGGAGTGGCAAGGGGTTAAAGTGATTTCTCTGTTATACGTGTTGTAGTTAAAGTTTAGAAGTCATATACACGCTACTGACTAATCTTCTTAGTGTCTGCCTATTTTATATGCATCCACTGTGTACTTATAATAATCTAAAATAACATTCGGTATCTTCCCTGCAGTTACTAAAAAATCATGTCGAAGGTGCAGCCGGTGTAATGATGTGGTAGTGATGGATTATACTTACTCAAATATAAAAGCAATATATAGATAAGATTACAAGTATCTCTTGATATTTTCTGTTCAGTCACTAAAAATATCACTGTAGAGTTGCAAAAGTGGTTGTAAGTTGTGTGTGTGTGGAAGTGTGTGTTGTGGTAGTGTGAAATTTGGTGGCAGTGTGTGCTGTAGAGTCACTCAGGTGTGTATGTAAGGTGTATTGTACTCGTTTTGTTCTAACTTGGGCCGAAATTGGCACCCCTTAATATTCCCATCATTATTGTTGTGGTATTACAACAGATTAACAGTAGAGTATGATGATCGCTGTGAGTTTAGCAGGATACTGTATAGCCCACTGAGTTGCAGGGAAAAAAGATGGTCTAGCTTGGAATTTCTATGGGGCATTATTATATTTTAGTTAAGGACTGATATTGAAAGAACTCCGTAGAGAGGGGAAAGGTGGGAAAAGTATGTCAAGTTTATAGCTAAGGTAGGAAGGAAAGGGTTGGAAAGGCCAATGAAGGTGAGATCGACTGGAGCTAGAGTAAGGCTCGAGGGACGGAGTGGATGAAAGAAAATCAGCGCACAAATAGATAAAGGAAGATAAGAGAAAAATGATAGGATGCAAGAATCATTATCATCATAGTCACCGTCATAATCATCGTCATGGTCATCGTCATAATCTTCGTCACAGTCAGCACCATAGTCGTACCCATCAAGTTGTCATAGTCATATCATAATCTGATCATCGTCATAACCATTGTCAGTCATCGTCATATTAATATCATCGTCCTCATAATCACAGTCATCGTCATAGTCATCATTGTCAGATTTTCACCTGTGAAATATTGGTTCTTCCACAACCAAACAGTATTTTTAATCTTCATTCCCTGCATTTGGTTCTTCCCCTACCACTCCTCTCTCTCTATCTCTGAGTTGCCATTTCGTTGTGTTAATGGACCGTCTGTTATTTGTTGTACGACTCACGCCCGTAGAACAAGTGGTAAATGCAGTACTAGTATATACATCTTGTACTCTGGCTACCTGCTCCTCTCAATCCTCTTGATTACTGAAACCTCTATCCTGGTGTCTTTTATTACACACACACACACACACACACACACACACACACACACACACACACACACACACACACACACACACACACACACACACACACACACACACACACCAGATAACGATAAGAATAAAATATATAATTCGTGAACAAGCGAGCGACACTGTTTCTTTACTGTCTACATGAGAACCCCCTCTCCCTTCCTCCTTCCCCATCTCTCCCTCTGTCTGTCTATCTCTCTATATCTACCTGTATATCAGTCTGCATATCTAAATGCCTTTGTCTGTCTGTACAACACTACACAACACCACACTGCACTGCACTGCACAGTGCCACTCTACACTGCAGAGAGAGAGAGAGAGAGAGGGGGGGGGGGAGAACGTAAACATCTCATAGCGGAGAGGGATGGCTGGCCCCCGCTACTAAATGGCTCACAAGCAGTTGCCTCGCGATTGTTGAATGATCATACACCGTCCAACCCCACACTTAAACCACGGATTGGTATGTGCTGGTTTACTGCTGACTGGGGCCTGTGTTTTATTTTGAGGGGAGAATGAGCAGAGGAAGATGGAGAACGAGGTGGAAGAGGAGGATGTAGAACGAGATTGAAGGATTGAATGGAGGAATGAGTACGTTGCTGGAAATAGCTGGTTCAGATTGGCTGGTGATAAACAGATGTCTGGTGGTGTTTCTGTCATGGCTGTCTTTGATAAACTTTAGGATTGGAGGTTTTACAACACATACATTATATATATATATATATATATATATATATATATATAATGCGTATCATCCAGTCACGGTCAGTAACTGTTGTATACAAGGTATTTCTGACGTTTCAAGTTAGCGAGACGAGACTCCAACCCATTTGACTTGATTACTAGGATTGAACATGGTTTCAGTAGTTTTCGTACGCTGTTTAAAGAAGGACTCAGTAAACTGTTGACTACAGTTGTTCATATTCATGCATTTTTTATAAGGTATACACACACATGCGTGAGTTTACTGTTGTATAAACTGAGGGTATTTTAATTGTCAAGCTTCTTCCAACATTCCCAGTTATTTCTCTCTTCCTCTGCTTTATTCAGTCATATCTTTTTGTTCCCATTTTCTTTTGCTTTCACTTTAATTGTATATGTACGTGTAACCTCTTCATTTTCTGTTTTTCCTTCATCCTCCTCAATTTCCCCCATTCCTCTAATCTTTCCTCACCCCCTTGTATATTCCATCCTTTTCCTTTCCTTTTTCCTCTTTGTCTCTCTTCGTCCTCGTCCTCCTCGTCCTCCTCCTCCTCCTCCTTATCATCATCATCATCATCATCATCATCATCATCCTTCTTCTCATCTTCGGTCTCCTCTTTCTCTCCATTCTCCTCGTTCATCCCCCCCCCTCTCTCTCTCTCTCTCTCTCTCTTTCATCATCATCATCTTTCTCTCATACCTCCTCTTATCCTCACTTCGTTTTTCATGTCGCCCATTTTTCTCTCTGCATTTTTTCTTTTTCCTCCCTCCTCCTCTCATCTCTTTTCATATCCTCTCACTTTTCATGTTTTCCCTTCGCTTTCTCCTTAGTTACGTCTCTTACCTTTTTCTGTTTATATATTTTTTACTTTTTCTGTCAGTTTTCGGAATAATTTTACTTATTTCCTCTCCCCCAATGGTGTCCTTTCTCTCTCTCTCTCTCTCTCTCTCTCTCTCTCTCTCTTTTGTGTTTGCTTTGTCTCTTCAACCTCCCTCCTCTCCCACCCAGCCCATTTCTTTCTTCATACAGTTTCTTCCTTCACCCTTCTTTCTCTCTCCGTACCTTTTCCTTTACTCTTCATTCTGCCCTACTCACTTCCCCTCACTCTTCTTTCACCCTTACTCTTCTCCCGTCACTCTTCTTTCTCCACTCGCTCTTCTTCCCCTCCTCCTTTTTCCCCTACACTACTCCCCTCACTCTTCCTTTCTCCTTTACTCTCCTTCTTTCACTCTTCCTTTCACCCTTACTCCTCCCCACACACTTCATTTCACCCTTACTCTTCTCACCACACACTTCCTCTCACCCTTACTCTCCTTCCGTCTCTCTTCCTCTCTCCTCTCTGCCATTCTTCCACCCTTTCTCTTCCTTCACACCGCCCCTCTTTTCTTTTCCACTGTCCTTCTTCCTTCCTCCGTTCCTTTTCAGTCTTACACCCCATCCTCTTCCCCACTCAACACTCCCTATCTCCTCTCACCTCCCACTCCTCTTTTCACCCTCTCTTCATCCCCCTTTTTCCTAACCCTTCTTCCTCCCCCCTCATCACTTTTTCTCTTCTCTCATCCCTCCTATCCCGTCACTTCTCTCTCCTCCTGTCTCCCTGTTCATCCTTTCTCTTCATTTCTTTTGTTTCTCCTCATACCCTCTCTCCTCTAACCCCTCCTCCTCTCCCTTCACCCCTCACCACATGCCTTCTCTCCCCTTATCCCTCATGCCGCCTCACCCTTTCTCTCTCTTCTCCCCTTCTGTCCCCTCACTCCATAATCTCTCACTTCTCCCCTCTTTTCTCCCATCTCGCCTCCCCTTTTCCCTTCAGCCCTCAGAGAGCTTCCACAGTGACTATCGGCTTCCCTCGTTTCGTCCCCTCTCACTCCTCCCCCTCGTCCCTCACCTCCGCTTCCCCTCACCTCACTTCTACCGTCACGTCACCTCTCCCCTCAACTCATTTCCCTTACACCCTTTTCACTTCCAGTCCCTCACCTACACCTTTCTTTCCTTCATCCTGCCTTCTCTTTCATCCTTCTTTTCCCCTCACCCTTTTTCTCCCATTCGTCCTTCCTTTCCCTTCTTCCCTTTCTCCCCACACCTCTTTTTTCTGTCGTCCTCTTCTCCCCTCCCATCTCTCTCCCCTAATTCCTGTCTCCCCTCACCCCTTTCCCCCTTCACCTCTTTCCTCTTCACCTTTTTCTCCCCTCATCCTACTCCCCCCCTTCTCACATCATCCCTGTCTTCTTTTAGTCCTTTCTCCCTTCACCCTTCCATTCCTCTCGCTTCTCCTCTCCCCTCGCTCCTCCTCCTCCCCTCGCTCCTCCTTCTCCCCTCGCTCCTCCTCCTCCTCCTCCTCCTCCACCCCTCGCTCTTCCTCTCCCCTCGCTCCTTCTCTCTCCTCATCCCTCCTCTTCCCTCACCCTTACTTACCCCTCGTATCTCTATCAATCACCTCATTACCTTTCCTCTCCCCTCTTCCCATATTTTCCTCATTCCTTCTCCCGCTATCCCTCCTCTCCCTCTCCCGTCTCTTCCTCCGTACCCCCTCTTCCCTCATCTTTCCCTTATTCTTACCACTTTTCCTCCACCTCCTCACTATCCCCTCCCCTTTCCATTTCTCACTCCCCTTCATTTCTTCCCCCCCCCCTCCCATCTCCTCTTCCCTCCTCCACTCTCTCTTTCTTTCTCCTTTCCCCCTCTCCTCTCCTCTTCCCCCCTCCACTCTCCCTTTCTTTCTGTTCTTCTGTACCTTATTCCACAACCCTCCATCCCTCTCCCCCACCCCCTCTCGTACTCTTGTCTGTTTTAGCCCTATTCTTCCTTCATCCCTCCCCTTCATCTTTTTCCTCACCTTCCTCCCTTCCCTCCTCTTGTATTCTTCTCCTCCTGTCCTCCCTTCTGTGTTCTCCTCCCATCCCTCCCTGCCTCTTCTTCCTCTGCCTGTTTCACCCTTCACCCTTCTCTCCTCACCTAAACCCTCACATCAGCCTCCCTGCCTCTCACCCCCTGCTTTTGTCTCCCTCCCCTTTATCGCTATAACCCTCACCTCTTCTCTTTCCACCTCTTCTTTCTCAACCTCTTCTCATGTCCTCCCACTCCTTTCCCTCACACCTTCTTTTTTTCTATCTTACTCTTCTCTTTTCATCTCCATCTTCCGTCATCCATCTTTCCTCGTCACTTCTGCTCTTCTCCCTTCCCCATACGAATACCAGTCCCCTCCCCCCCTCTTCCCCCTTTCTTTCTCACCTCCCATTCCCCTACCCTTCTCCTCCTTATCCCTCCCCATTTACCCCTTTCCCATTCCCTGTCTCACCCCCTCATCTATTCTCTCTTCCCTTCCCTCCTCTATCCTCCCGTCATCCTTCCAGTCACCCCCCTCCCCCCCTCCTCATCACCCCCCTTCCCTTAACTCTCCACATACCCTTTCCCTGTCCCTCGACTTTCACCCTTCCCCTCCCCTCTTCTTCTCTTCCCCCTCCCCGCCCCCATCCCGTTCCCCTCCCCTCTTCTCCCCTCACTCCCAGCCCTCCTCTTCCCTCCGTGTTACGCAATACCTATATCATTGTTTTGATATTTCATTATCTCCCTTCACCTCTCTTTGTTTTTTGCTCCCTCTCCTTTCTCCTCCCCCTCTTCTCTTGTTCTCTCCCTTCAGGATTTCTCTCCCTTCTTTCTCGCTTGCTTTCCTATTTTCCTTCCTTTACACCCCCTTTCCTTTCTCTCTAATTTGGTTTTCCTTTCCTTTCCTTTCCTTTTCCTTTGCTGTTTCCCGTTTCCTCTTCCTTTCCTTATCTTTTCTCACGTTCCATTTCTTCCCGTTTTCCCTTTACTTTTCACTTTCTTTCCCTTTTGTTTTCTGTTCCTTCCCTAAGCTTCTTCTGGAACTTCTTTTACCGATCCTTTCCCTTTCTTTTCCTACGTTCTTTCTCTCCCTTTCATTATTTTTTACGTTCTCTCTCTCTCTCTCTCTCTCTCTCTCTCTCTCTTTCTCTCTCTCTCTCTCTCTCTCTCTCTCTCTCTCTCTCTCTCCATTTTTGCATTGATCTAGCCATAATTAGTGTGCACTCTGCCTGTGTATTATGTTGCATTACCAATTAAATGTAGTTGTGTGTGTTGCATTGACGTGTGCATTTTCTCTCTCTCTCTCTCTCTCATTGCCTCCCTCCCAGTCTCTCTCACTGCCTCTCCCCCTCTTTCACTCTGTTATATTCATGCATGATTTTCCCTCTCTCACATTACCTTCCTATTGCGCATTCCATAGCGCCCTTCTCTCCCTCCCTCCGTCCTTCCCTCCCTTCCTCTTCCTCTCCTTTCCTCACTCCCTCCTTTCCCTTCATTCCTCACTCCCTCGTCCTCGCTTTTCCTCATTCACTCTTTCTCTTCCTTTTTTCCTTTCACTTTCCTTTAGTCCCTCCCTCCTTCCCTCCTTACCTTTCTCCAGCCCTCGTCCATCCCTCCCATCCTCTCTCTCTCTCTCTCTCTCTCTCTCGTCTGCACCTTCCATTTCCCCTCACTTTCAGCTTCTCTCCCTTCCTCCATCTCATATTTCCTGTTTCGCCCCATTTTTCTCTCTCCCTCTCCTCCCCCTCCATTACCCCCCCTCCTGAGACTTTCTTCCCTCCTCACCTTCTCTCCCCACCATCACTCCCTCACATCTTTTTCTCCTCCATTCCCCCCTCTGTTTCTTTCTCTCTCCCCCTTCTCTTCCAGGATTTTTCCCTCCCCTTACCCCCCTCTCTCAGACTATCTCCTTCCCTCCTGTCCCTACTCTCTCTCTCTCAACCATCCCTCCCTCTACTCATTTTTCTTCCTCCTCCATCTGCATTTCTTGCTCATCTCTTTCCTCCTTTTCTCTTCCCCTTCTTTGCCCTCCTCCCTCACCTCGCCCTTCTCCCTTCCCTCATTCCCTCACTCTTTACTCCTGCCCTTCCGCGTTTCCCCTCACTCTCCGACACCTGCCCTTACCTGTTCCTCTCTCATATTTGATCTCTCCCCTCTCTCATTTCCTCTCTCTCTCTCTCTCTCTCTCTCTCTTTCTCTGTATGTATGTATGTACACACACACACACACACACACACACACACACACACACACACACACACACACACACACACACACACACACACACACACACACACACACACACACACACACACGGGTATATATGTCTCTCTATACTTTATTTTTCAGTAACCTCAGCTGGTCTTTTCACATCGCCCACTTTATCACCAACATGATTACAGTTATGGTCATGATCATCACCATCATCATCTTCGTCATTATCTTCATTAGCAGCAGCAGCATCATATCACTGGAAGACGAATGCTCCCACCTGTCTCCACTCTGACCAGTTTCACCCCAGGGCAAAAACGTTATGGTCCTCATCGCTCCACCTTGTCATCAGCTACCTTTACCTCATACTTCATCTCTGCGTTCCGATTGTTACCCCTTGACTTATCTACATATCTGTATGTATTTATATCTTTTTTACTTCTTCCGCAGTCTCTTGTTTTTAAGATGTCACCTTACGAAACCTTACTTTTTTTCCGCCTCGACAGTCACTTTTAGGGTCGATTTTGATTAGTCGAACGTTTATCATGAAATCTTTAATGAGGTCCATATTTTCCCAGTGAAGCTTAATTTGTTTGGAATTCTGTTCGTTGAGATGCAATTAATCAACTGTGGGAGCAAATTCGTATGTCTATCTTTATGTCTATCTGCTTGATTGTGGAAAGGTGATCCTAGTATGGTGAAGAAAAATAAAAGTGAATTCTCTCTTTATTCAGTGATCATGTAGTTACATTTTGGTGGAAGTATATCAAAGCACAAATGCTCATTAGGAGAGTACAGGATGCTTTATGTCAGTCATAGAGTTGCTTGCTCACTTTTTTCTCTTAGGGTTGACGTTGAACACCTTTTTCCCCTCTGTTGCTTTCTCCCCCTGCCCTTCACCTTTTCTCTCGTCGTTCTTCCTCCTTCCCTTTCCCTCTCACTGCTTCCATGCACACATCTTTACCTCCCTAACCACCTCTTGTCCTTTTCTCCACCTCTCCCTCTCCACTTTTTCATGCTTCCTATCCACCCCTTCCCGCACCCCACCATAACCCATTTCTCATCCCCCATTATCTATCACGACTCATTATTTTGCTTCCCACCCTCACACTCATTACTCCCTCCCCTCCGCCAGTTCCCCTCATCATCCTTCATCTCCCCTCTCACTCATTTCGCATCCCCTCTCCATCCCCTCGTTGCATCACACACACCGACCCCTCAGTCACCCCTCAACCCCCCACATATTCACCCCTCTCCCCACACACATATAAACCTCTGACCCTCTGTCACTCCTCTGCCCCCCACATATTAATCCTCTACCCTCATTCATATATACCCCCGAACCCTCATCACCTCTTACCCTCTCGTATATACCACTCAGTCTTTAGATACAACCCTCACCTCCACAGGTATACCAGTCAGTCTTTTATATACATCCCTCACCTCTACATATATTCCAGTCAGTCTTTATATACATCCCTCACCTCCACATATATACTAGTCAGCCTTTATATACACCCGTCGCCTCCACATATATACCAGTCATCCTTTATATACACCCCTCACCTCCACATATGCACCCCGGTCACTCCTTGACGAGTCTCCAACCTTCCATCCCAACCCTTTGCTATCTCACCCCCTCCCATATTTACCCTGTCGCAACCCCCCTCCCAACCCCTCCATATAAGAGCCTGCCTTGGTTAGACCCTGGCTTTGTTAGAGCTCCCTTCAAGTAGAACCTGCTTCGATTAGAACCTGCATCAGCTAGAACGTGCATCGGTTAAATCCTGCCTCGATTAGAACCCACATCGATTAGGACCCGCTTCGAGTAGAACGTGATACGATTACTTCGTCAGAGGTCCTGGCACTATATGCCGGCTACTGTCAGACTGCCGGTGTTTTTATCAATGGAAAGGCACCCCAGCCCATTAAATTAACCCCTTCACGTCCCATCGCCCCATCCATCCCTAACTTCCACCACCTTCTCCCAATCCATATCTTTTCCCCTACCCCCTTGCCCCCTCACCTTCTTCCTGTTCAGCCCCTCCCTAATTGACATTTACTCCTGCTTCTTCACTCCGGTCTCCTCATTCTCAAATTGAGCTTTCTTTCCTCCTCTGCCCCCTCAGCCAGAACCTCCCTCTCAGTCCCATATCTCTCAACCCATTCTCTTACTCCAACTCACCCCCTTCCTCACCCCTCCCTCATTAACCGTTCCCCTCTCATTCTCACCCCTTTCATTAACCACGTCCCTCTCCCTCTCTTTACACACTATTCTCCCTTCTTCATTTCACGGTCATTCTAGTCCCTACTGAACCCCCACACTCGTAATTTTCTTCCCTACACCCACAGCTTCTCCACACCCACACCCACACATTCCCCCACACCCACACATTCTCTCACACCCACACATCCACACCCACACGTTCCCTCACACCTACACCCACACCTTCCCTCACACTTACACCCACACCTTCCCTCACACCTACACCCACACCTTCCCTCACACCTACACCCACACCTTCCCTCACACTTACACCCACACCTTCCCTCACACCTACACCCACACCTTCCCTCACACCTACACCCACACCTTCCCTCACACCTACACCCACACCTTCCCTCACACCTACATCCACACCTCTCACACCTACACCCACACCTTCTCCCACACCCACACCTACTCCCACACCCACACATTTTCTCACACCCACACCCTTACCTACTCTCACATCCACACCTTCCCTCAAGGCCACACCTTCACCCACGCTCACACCTTCTCCGACACCCATACCTTCCCTAACACCCACATCTTCTCCAACATCCTCATCTCTCCAACACTCACAACTTTCCTCACACCCATACTTTCTCTCACATACATACTTTTTCTCACATACATACTTTCCCTCACACCCACACCTTCTCTCACTCCCATACCATCCATCACACCCACAGTTACCCTCACACCCACAACTACCCTCAAACCCACACCATCTCGACACCCACAGCTTCCTCCCCACACCCACATCTTCCCTCACACCCTCACCGTCCCCCACACTCATACATTCCTCAATACTCACACGTTCCCCCACATTCACACCTTTCCTTTCACCCACACCCACACCTTTCTTTATACCCATACCTTCCATTACACCCACACTTTCCTTCACACCCACTCCTCCAACACTCACACCTCTCCTACACTCACGCCTTCCACACTTTCCCTCACACCCACACCTCTTCCCACAATCCTCATTTAACCATAATCAGTACTCCCATTTCATCTGTCTGTCTGTCTCTGTCTGTCTGTCTGTCTGTCTGTCTGTCTGTCTGTCTGTCTGTCTGTCTGTCTCTCTCTCTCTCTCTCTCTCTCTCTCTCTCTCTCTCTCTCTCTCTCCACATTGCCACCCTCACCCTCGCCCCATTCCCACACTTTATCGGCAATACATCATCATTATGCCCAGCTCTTGTCCCCTCACCTCCTCTCCCCTCCCCTCACCCCGACACCCTGCCCTCATAGCGTCAGGCACAAACCCCCCTCTTACCTCCCCTCCCCTCACCCCTCTTCTCCCCTCGTAATGTCAGGCACAACCCCCTTCCCCTTACCCCTCCCCTCCGCTCTCCCCTCCGCCCTCCCCTCTCCGTGCAGCATCATGCACAACAACCATCCTCTTCCCCCCTCCTACCTCCTCTCGCAGAATCAGCACAACCTTCTCCTTCCCTCTTTCCCATTTCTCTCACACCATTCCTTGCCTATCCCCTTGCAGCGTTAGGCATCCTCTCATCCTCTCTTCCGTCACTCCTTCCCTTTCCTCACGCCTTTCCTTCCCTCCTCAAGCTACATCCCTCCCCTCCCCGCACTACTCCCACCCCTACTCCTTCCCTTTCCTCCCCTTGCTGTTGCAGTCACATCCCCTCCCTCTGCCTTCACTCCTCCCATCGCCCCGTTCTCCTTACAGCATCAGGCAAACTCCCATCCCTTCTCATCCTTATTCCCTGTCCTCCCCCTTCCTCCTCACCCGCTGCTGCGTCAGGCTCAGCCCCTCCCCCGTCATTCTTCCCTTCCTGTCCCCTCGAAGTCAGGCACAGTTCTTCTCCCCCATCATTGCAAATCCCTACCCTCCTAGCATCAGGCAAACCTTCCCCCATCCTCCAAGCCGCTTCCCTAATCCATCCATTCTCCCACACCCCCACACCCCTCCCTTCCCCTCTCCTTTCCTCTCCCCCCAACAGTAAGACACAACCCCCTCTCTGTCATCACTCCCACTATTCCTCCCATCGCAGCACCAGCCAAAACCTGACTAAACCTCACCCTTCCCCCTCTCCTTCCTTCCCCTTCTCATCGTTCCTCTTCCCTCCCCTCCATTCCTCTCCCCTTCCCTCCCCTCCTCTCCCTCCTTTTCCCCTCGCAGTCAGGCAAACCTCCCTCTCCCCACACCCACCCCTCCCACACCCCAAATAAAACCACTGGGGAAGCGTCATGAAATTTCGGCGGTGGGGAGGGAAGGGGGTCGGGGGGGGGTGAGGGGTGTCAGGCAGTAACGGCAAAAAAGCAGTAATAACGAGGGGGACCAGTGACAAAACAACGCTGGTAATAGCAAAAGTCAGGTGAACAAAAAAATAAATGCAACAGAGAGAGAGAGAGAGAGAGAGCAGGGGTGGCTAAAAAGTAGGAATGGGATAGCGAAAAAGTTATATTATCGCAGTTTTATCAGTGTGCAATTTAACGCGGTAAGCAATCACTATTATTGGTGTTAGTAATATTTTTTTATCCCCTCATTCCCAGGGTTTTGCTTTTAATGTGTAAAAGTGGTAGGCGGTTCCTATAATGAAGTAGATGTTCAGTTTCTTCCTGTGTATCCAGAAAAAAAAACATGGAAACTGCATACCCAGACTTGCGATGTGCATGCCGATTTGGAAGAATTGCAAAGTAGTAGTAGTAGCAGTAATAGTAATAGTACCGTGCTACTACTAATACAACTGTAGTAGTAGTGGTGGTAGTACTAGAAGTGATAGTAGTAGTAGTAGTAGTACTGGTGGTAGTAGTAGTAGTAGTAGTGGTGGTGGTAGTAGTAGTAGTAGTAGTAAAATGGTAGTAGTAGTAGTAATGGTAGTAGTAGTGGTAGTAGCAGTACTTGTTGTTGGCGGATGGGAACCCATTCTATAATATATACTAAGATATCGCTTTGATATCTGCCTTCCTTCCTTTTGTCTGTATCCTTTGTAATTTTTGGAGGGAGGCTGAAACCCTTAAAAATGATGGTGAAAATTGTTTTTAAGAGGTGAAGACATTTTCAAGGAACCAGACGAGCTGACATGGGAAGTTTAGTTGAAATCCATGCTCATACTTTCCCCCTATCTGATCGTTTTTATTATTCGGAGGGGGCTGACCCCCCCCAAGAATATTTAGGTGGGTGATTCTCCCCTGACATTGCATTGCGGATGGGAATGTGAATATACAACATGTACTGAGATATCAAAGCCATATCTACCCTCCTTTCAGTATATCTGAAAATTATTTATTTTTTGAGGGGGTTGACTCCTCTAAAAATCGAGGTTGGAAAAGCGTATATAGTGGAAGACTTTCGGAGTAACCAGACGAACTCACCGGGGAAGTTTCATTCAAATTCATCAAATAACCAGGAAGGAGTTAAGGCATAGACATACACGCACAGACGGGCTGCAACTCGCGCAACGATGTAGGGCGAGTTGCCGAAAATGATACCATCTTATTTCGCAGGATCGATAAGATAGTGTAGAAAAGCCTCCATCGCAGTGGATGAGTTGATGAGAGTACAGTGGTAGAGATGATACTGTAGCAACACTAAGAACAGTGAAACGTTACATACCTGATTCGAATCCGACACAAACATGTATCTGTATATCTTTCTATCTGTCTGCATATCTATCTGTCTGTTTATGTGTCTGTATGTGTCTATCTATCTTTGTCTATGCATATATATATATATATATATATATATATATAGATAGATAGATAGATAGATAGATAGATAGATAGGTATATATATATATATATATATATATATATATATATATATATATATATATATATATATATATATATATATATATATATATATTTTTTTGCGGTCATGGAGCTCTAAGGTCGGAGCGCGCCGAGGTCTGCATGGCATGGTTCTAGTCACAGAGATGACTGGAGGTTTTGTATTAAAACGCCACCATAGTTATGTGTCGGACTTCCACACTAATGTTTTGCATTGCGGTAGCTCAGAGACTTTACTCCCTGTTCAAGTGTAAAGAAAGGGTCAAAGGGAAGAGAATCTTTTGATGAGAGGGGATGAGAGGGACGGACATGGTTTATGTGAGTGTGAGGTAAAGATGCAGCCTGGTATGGGTGAGAGGGAGGGACAAAAGTTAGAGATGGTGAGAACAACAAAGAGAGGGTTAATAAGAGGTAGGGAGAAGCGAAAAGAAACGTTTGATGTTATTGGGTGAGAGGGAAGGTGAGGTTTGATGAGAGGGGATGACAGGGGAGGGAGGGGGTTTATGGGAATAGTGGGGGGAAAAGGTGGGAGTATTTTAAACGGTGTGAGAGGGAAGGACAGGGTTAACGAGTGGGAATTAGAAGGGAGAAAGGGTTACTGGGAGGTCGTGAGAAGGGAAAAATAAGGGTTAATGAAAAGAGATTGTAGCATCTTAAGTATTTGTATGTGTATATGTATGATATATTGATAGGTAGAGAGAGAGATTTTTTCGCTAGTGCCTTGCTTAACCTGAAGACATTTTCTGGTTGTAAGAAAAATGAATATGAACCGTACACAAGAGATTGATCAGGATGTTTACAAACCAATTCAGTTTTAGATAATGCCCCACATCAGAAAAAATCTTGTGGCGGTAGTTAGAATAAAAAAAAAAAAGTAATTATGCGGAATAAGTTCTTGGAGAAAATGACTAACTCCTCTCATTGCCGTATAAGTGATCTGGTGGTGGCAAGATTTTAAGTAAACGAAACGTCAAGGTAATGAAAGAGTTAACATTTGTTTTAGGATATCAGAGAGAGAGAGAGAGAGAGAGAGAGAGAGAGAGAGAGAGAGAGAGAGAACAGCAGCCCGAGATTTTTTTTTTTTTTTTTTTTTGGTCCAGATGACTGTATTTACCTTACAGGGCGGCGCTGTGTTAGTGGGGAGTTTAATGAAAAATGTTTTTAACACCTCCACTTTGAAATTTTTCTCCAGAATATGAATACAATCTTCTGAAAATACTGTAGCAAGAAATAGAAGAAGGACCTTACCAGATTCTAGGCCTCAATGCAATACCGCGTTTACGTGTTCGGCAGTGATAATAGTAAACTAAATAATGATAATAATAATAATAAATAATAATAATAATAATAAATAATAATAATAATAATAGTAATAATAATAATAATAACAATAATACTAATGATGATAATAACAACATTAACCTTTTCGCAACCAGCCGTCTCCCCTAAACTGAAATAAATCGTCTCTCATTTTTGGATAATGCTAAATAAAGTGTGAACGTAGCCATGAAATATATCTAAATAAACGAGAGAGGTGCAGTATCAGATAGCTTAGTTTACCGATAAAGTTATCAAACACACTCTCAGGCTCCTATGACTCCCTCTCAGCTAAATTTAATCGTCTGGTATTAGTTGGAAAGAAATACCAGAATTGTCCCTGCCGTGAGAGGGTTAATGGTACTGATATTATCTCCTCCAGACTCCTGTGGCTCATTCTGAGCCGAATAAAATCGTCTGGCGTTAGCTGGAATAAAAATAATAGAGCTGTCAGGAACTTCTGGGGTTTAATAGAAAAAAGTGCGTAATAAGTAAACAGTAATGATAAGTAGCAACGCCACTCATGAAGGCAACAGTAATAAAGATACCTGCAATAGCGACAGTTTGTGTGTGTGTGTGTGTGTGTGTGTGTGAGAGAGAGAGAGAGAGAGAGAGAGAGAGAGAGAGAGAGAGAGAGAGAGAGAGAGAGAGAGAGAGAGAGAGCATGAACCAAAATAAAATAAACACTATAACCACACAGTCAACTTTAGCTGTATCAAAACAACAGTGATAAAAACAAAATAAAACAAAGTCCACAGAATATTAACAAAAAAATGATAGCAAAAGCAACAGCAAATAACTAACAGTAACAAACGAGACTACTGCAGTATGATGAAGCATAACACACACACACACCAAAAAAAAAAGGACTAAGAAGTAATAGTACTGAAAGAAAACAGTATGTCAAAGTATCTACAAAACATTTAACAAAACAACAGTAGTAACATGATAAAACAAAAGAAAGCAGTGCACAAACCATTAACCAAATGAAAATTAAAATAGGTCTTAGAGCATGAAATTTTAACAAAAAATGGCAAACGAACTTCTATATTAAGAACGAAAATTATAGAAAGCAGTATTGGTATATTATAAAAAGTAAGGAGGATAAATACATAGAAGACAAGTAAAATCAACAACAACAGCAGTAGCAGCAATAATATAAAAAAGGCAAGAAAGAATAAGTAAAATAATACAACACATACAACACAAAAAAGAAGAAAGAAAAGGCTAAGCACCAAACAAAACTGCATCAACAGCAATAGAACTAGTGAAACAAAATTATCAACCAAACAGTGCGAAAAACAAAAACAGACCCCTCACCTCTCTATATATACAGTACACACATATTTTCCGTCTCTGTTCGTACCTGGAGAGGATCAGAGTTGGGCCGAGACTGTTGTATCCTCCAAGTAAACGTTTACACATGTGTTTACTTGTTCCATGTAAGCAATCCACAGCACTGTTACATCGAGACCCCAAGCCTTCAGTAACACTAGAAGCCAACCATTCCAAGCAGTGAACAACAGGAACAAAAGAATATATTAGCACAAGAGGGAGCACTCACAGATCCAGCACCCACGCCCACCAGCTAGTCTAAGGACCTACAATTTTACGTGGCCCTTTGGCCTTCACCGTCGATCGATTAAGCTTAAAGTCAAATTACTTCGTCCTTGCATGACCCTTAACTCTTCCATCACGTTTGGTCCACGTTAGATTAAAGCTTTGAGTTAACTTTGCCATATAAACTTGAACTTTTATATTTCCTGTGACCTTTACATCTGGCTTACTGTTCTGAGAACAGTAGGTCTGCCCCTTTGGTGATCCTTAAGCATACATGGGTCGAACTTTGACTGTGCCCTGTGATCTTGGCTTTGACTGGTTGATCTCAGAATCGATATTCTTCGTTCTTGCCTTACCCTCAACCTTTCTCCAAGTTTTGTCAACATTCGATAAAACTGCATAAGTTGGTCTTGCTAGGTTAAAATTGACCTAGCCATGTGACCTTGACCTCTGACCTGGCGTCCTACAAATTTCCGGTCAGCTCCTTGGCTGATACTCAACACCTCCACTAAGTTCGGTTGAAGTCAGATAAAAACGTTTGTAATTTTATTCACACACACACACACACACACACACACACACACACACACACACACACACATATATATATATATATATATATATATAGATATATAGATATATATATATATATATAGATAAATATATAGATATATATATATATATACCGTATATATTAATGAATTTGGGTAACCAGTGATTTCATAAGATCCCAAGTTATTTCGTGAATGAGTATGAATTCAGATGGATTAATTTTAGCTAGGTTGAATTAGGCTGCGGTTTAGGTTTGGCTGGGATAATTAGGTTTATCTTGGGTTAGGTTAAGCTAGGTTAGTTAGGTTAGGTTAGTTTAATTTAAATGAACGTTATGTAATGTTAAACGTTCATCTAAATTAACCTAACCTAACCTAAACTAACAACCTTGCTTAACCTAACCTAAGCTTAACCTAGATTATCCTAGCCTAACCTAACCGCAGCATAAATTAACCTAGCCTAAATTAATCCACTCCAATTCACACTGATTTCACGAACTGACTAGGGTTTTCATGGAACCACTGGTTACACAAATTCTCTATAACATATATATTGTAGAAAAACAGTAGCAGCATGTAGCAGAATAGCAGGAACAATAATTACAAGAAGCAAATGCAGTCGTAACAAAAGTAACAAATGCAGCAAGCAGTGGTAATAAGCAATAAGTGATAGTAACAACAAAACAGCAATAACTGGAATAATAGTTACGACAAAAACAACGCCCAGAACTATAGCAATAGCCTCAACCGTAAAAATAGTAATAAGACTGTGACGCCAGAAACGATAGCAAAATTAGAGGGCAACAACAAAGTGATTAACAAGAAACAACAATAAGGAGGATAGAAATGCGTCAGGAAGAAGAGAAATTGACGAAGAAAGTAATAGAAACAGGAAAAAGCAGCTCCAGCACTGAGAATTAGACGAAGGGGAAAGGCAGCATCACGGCACGGGCACAACATTAACAAAAGGAAAAATGGTAACAGTAGGACAAAAGAAACGTCAGAACCATAGTAGCTTAATCAGTGGCAACCAGCACCAAAAGTGTAATAAAAAAAAGAAAAAGGGTAAAAGTAGCACAACGACATAAAACAGCATCATAAAACTGCCAAAAATAACAGCAATGAGAATGTACGTAACAGCATCTGTCATTAAAAGAAAATACATAAATTCAAGCAGCAACAATTAAATAGGACATCTTTTGCTCCTTCGTTTGGCTGCCTCGTCCACACAGTTACCAGTGTATTTTACAAACCCCTTCTGCCCTGTGGCCTTCCTTTCTTGCATTGTTGTATTCTAATCACAATCAGACGGTTATATTCGGCTTGGAGCTGTGGTAGTGAAAGTGTTAATAAAAATATTAGGTATTATCTCCAAACCCTCCAGCAATGTGACGTCATTATATATATATATATATATATATATATATATATATATATATATATATATATATATATATATATATATATATATATATATATATAATTTGTCACTACTAGGTTAGAACAATTTAAGAGATAACCTCGTAAAATGTACCTATTGTTCAATCCCTTTAGCTTGTTGGCGCCATTTAAATTGTACCAGTACTCATGCTGCCACCAGACTGATTTATTCAGGTCGTGATAGCAGCCTAGCAGTGAACAGACTAATGGAGCCTAATGATTGCGTTAACCTTTGGATTCGGAAAGTCTCTCTCCTGGGCAAAGTAATATCGCCTGTAGATCGCAAGAATAAAATAAAAATGTCCTTGTAGTGAAATGGATAATGAAGTGCATTTTGATATAGTGCCCATTGCCGTAGTTCAGCGTTTTATATTTTGTTTAATTTTTGTTTTGTTACATTTTGTTTGTAAACGCCATGGGCACAGTTATAGATGGTTATGTTGATAATGCATTTTTTTTTTTTTCGGGTGCTCATTTGCTTGTTGAAGCATTATATAGGTTACTTGTTTCATTATTCTTCACTTGTTATTTTACGTTTGCTGTTTGTATGTTGGGAGCATAGAAATTTGACTTCCTTTTTCATTGCTGAGAATATGCTTGTATATTTTGCTTATTTCCCCTCCATACCTTAAAATTTCTCTCAGTTACTGATATTGTTTTACAGTTATGGCCAGTATTTTATTATAATTTTCTTCTGAATGAGCGTTTCCTTATTAATTCAGTCTAATATTTGTGAGCTTTGGTGGTTCCAGTTTTGTTTTCGGCAAAGTTAGCAGCAGATGGCGAGGATGAGAACAGATTTTTTTTTTTTTTTTTTTTTTTTTTTTTTTTTTTTTAAGGATATGCAGGTGGTGTTCATATTCCCCCCCCCTTTTTTTTTTTCTAAACAGATCGTTTCAGCCAGGGATATCTGTGTAAAATTGTTTTCATCAGTCATTTTTACTTATATGTCCCGAAAATATGAGGCGAGGTTATGGTTCGAAGCAGTGAAAGTTAGTCATTGACCGTGGCTTAACTCAGTTTGATTTGGTGTTTTTCTTCACCTCTTTGATGCAGGACTCTAAGAATGTTTATTAGAACTACGTTAGTGGACGTGCTCGTTTTCAGCTCGTCTTACTCTTATCGCCATCCGAAATTTAGATCTCGTTAGCCCTTTCATTACGATGACTTTTATCATTCTGACTTCTTACAGATAATAAGACATCTCGTAGTGCAAAGGATGCTGATTAACCGTCGATGATTTCGTTCAGCTTATGAAGGACGCCTTGCACTTCAGGCTGTGCAGTTCATTTGCTGTGTCATAGCAGAGAATTAAAGGAAACTTCTCTCTGAAAAGAAGAGAGTAGACGGAAGTTAGAATATCTATAAAGTATCACGCATATAAATAAAATAGAATACTGATTTCATCAAAATTATTGATAGGGATAGAGGGAGGTTGAGGGAAGGGGGACTGGGATAGAGAGAGAGGAGGGGGGTAAGGAGGCGGTGGTAGGGGGTAGGGGAAGATGGCTGGGATAGGGATCGGGGAAGGGAGAGGAGGGGCTGTGTTAGGGGGATCGCGAGATTGAAGGGGAGGCTGGGGCAGCGGGATGGGAGGGGTATAGGGAAGCATGGCTGAGGGAGGGGAGGAGAAAAGGAGAAGGAGGATTGTGATTGGAGGAGGAGAAGAGGAAATGGGGCTGTGGCAGGGGGAAGAAGAGAGGGAAGAGGGGCAGTGGTGAGTGGAGGAGAAGAAGGAATGGGGGTTGGGGTATGGGGAGGGAGAGGAGGAAGAGGGAGGGTAGGAAGGGATGGGGAGAAGGAAAAGGGCCTGGGGTAGTGACAGGAGAGGGGAAGAGATGGAAAAGGGGACGAATAGGGAGGAGAAAAAATAGAATAGGGTGCTGTGGTAGAATGAAGGGAAGGTGGAAAGGAAGCTGGGATAGGGGAGTGAGAGAGGGAAGGGGAGCTGGCTTACTAGTAGAGGAAGAGGAGATGGGGAAAGAAAAGGAAGGGCTTTGACTGGGTTGATGAGAGAGGGAAAGGGGAGGGGGAAAGGGAAAGGGAGCAGTGATGGAAGAGGAATAGAGGGAAGGAGTAGCAAGGAGGAAAGGCGGAAGGGAAGAGAGAATGGACTCGAGGAAAGGGAAGGGGAATGGATAGGGAAGGGGGAAGGAAAGGACTTTGGAGACGTGAAAGGGAGAGGGAAAGGGCGATGGAGTAGAGGGAAAGAAGGAAGGTGGATGGAGTAGGGGGAAAGAGGGGGGGAGAGTATAAAGGAGTACAGAGGAAAGCAAACAGCAATAGACCTGTTGGTCCTTTCGTTGCTGTTTGGTGTAGGGAATGTTATAACTAACAAAACTATTCTATCAGGCTATCAGCTAAAGTAAAGATAGAAAAACAAGAAGAGGAGAAGGGGGTCTGGTAGGGGAAAGAGAGTAGGGTAGGGGAAGGAAATGAGAGAATGGGGAGTGGTGAGGAAAGGAAGGTTGTTCTTGATAACCTTTGGTGATGGTCATCGTAGTATTGGTGCATAGTACTCAGTCAAACTATCTCTAATCAGGCTGGGATGATGATGATGATGATAATGATCTTCATCATCATCATCATCATCACCATCCAGTAAACCTATTCAGCTCTAAGACGTGATTTAATTCTTTCCACCCCAGACGATTTCCTTCAGCTTGGGAGAGACAACTCAGGCTGAAAGGTGTTAGTAGCAGCCCGGCAACCCATTTAACTTGAGGACCTCTTTCAGTGTTATTCTTATCGTTCCCAGACTTTTAAATGATGGATATTGATTCTGATCAGTACAATCCCGGTCATTAATTCTTTTTTATGGGAAGGGAGAGTCCAATCAACATGAAAATTGCCAGTTCGTTGTAGTATTAGCCCAATGTAAAGGAACTGTTGACTGCTAATGTTCAGCATCGCCGTGTGAAACCTTGGCTTAACATGGCGTAAAGAAATGTGGCTAGATAGAACAATATAAATAAAAATACACAAGCAGCAGTCTAGCCTATCGTACTCATCAACAACGGGACCAACCCAGCATAATCATAGCCACTTACTACAGAGCATTACTGAAGGGTTGAATACAGAACACTGCCAAACCACATTTTCACACATCATAGCATTGCTTAGTAGTACTCAGCAATACATCTGTCTATCTATCTATCTATACAGTATATCTATATCTGTCTGTCTGTCTGTCTGTCTGTCTGTCTGTCTCTCTCTCTCTCTCTCTCTCTCTATATATATATATATATATATATATGTATGTATATATATATTTTACCAAACAACGTAACACAACAAAACGTGTATGCTGGTGGAACTTAAATATCATACCGTAACGCATTATGACTAAGTCAAGTTCATGGCAGAATAGCTTAATATGATAATATTGGATAACATATTACAGCACAGCTGAGTATATTATGGTATATAATAACATCATAGCAGGGATCCTGATAGTACAATAGTGGCATAATAAAACCACAGTATCGTACAGCATTGCACAGCAGAAATGGCATAACACCATGTATGTGGTGTATTATAATACCAGAGAATAGAGAAACAGAGAACAGTTAAATTATCATGACTGAGTATAACAAAATATCACCGTATCCTTACCGTCACCTAACACAGTACTGCGTTAGCATAGCATGTGTTGATATAATAGCTAACCTACACCCAGGTAACACAGAAAATATACAGTAGCATAACATAGCATAGCCATAGATCGCCCTATCTATAGCATAGCATATTAGCAGTGCATGAGACAACTATAGAAATTAACAAATATTATTTTTTTTTGTACGTAATAGAAAAAATCTGTTCTAAAATTGTGTCAGGGAACATAATAAAACCATGTGTCCTACAGTTTTTACAATCATGTGTGCGTTTCTATAATATTGAAGTACTGCTTTCTTTATTTCAGCGCCTCTCTAAGCAGGATGCTGACTAAAACCAAGTCAGCACCTCGTTCAGTGCCTCCAACTGATTGCGATAATGTGCCGTACGACTGAAGCGTTATTTTAGCACCCTTTTCTGAGCACAGTTCTTACTCCAGCGACCTTGCCATGATTTCGGCATGGCAGATATCCAAGCACATTCAGTCTGGCTTTTGCATCTCTCAGTTTTAAGCGTCATAGGCCACCGGCAAAAGTCAGCACCGCCTTAACCCCTCTTGTTAACCCCTGACGATTTTATTCAGCTTAGGCAAGACTTTTCGATCAGGATGGATTAAGTATTATAGCTTTCATGAACCCACTTAATACTAAGGAACTCTCTTACGCTGAATAAAATCGTCCACCAGTAGAAGAATAAAGTACATAATCGCATGGAAGGATTAGTTCGCTACCTAAGTCCCTCTACTATCTCTAACTTAAGGCACTTTTTTGTACGTATTAGGAGGAATGTACACTCAGAACAGAACAGCACACCTCCGTACAACAAACACGCTCTTTGAAGTCTTCCCTCATCACTCCGCGTCAGTTTAAAGTCGTATTGATTCGCAGCAGCACCTCCTAGCACTCGTACCGTGCTGCTGTACGCCCAACTCAGCACCATTTTTTAGCACTGGTTTTGAATCCGATTGCTGAGGGCGGTACCGTAACTCAAGCGTGGACACTCCTGTATGAGTTTGCTGAAGTGATGATAGTTTTAAGTACTTTTTTCCGGGTAAATAGCTCCCCCTCAGCACTCACTCAGCACTCAGCAGTTGCCGGGAGCACACGTACTTTGTCAGGACTCAGCATCCACTCAAAGCACAGCCTCGGTAGCCAGTCCTCCTCAACAGCAAAGCGTAGAGCACTTCCGTCATCCCATCAGCACCTTAGCAATTGTAATTTCACCCCCTCAGCACTCAGCACTTAACGGCAGCACAGGGACGTTGTCAGGACACAGCATTCGTGGACACACCGCCTCGGCAACCAGTCCTCCAGAGCAGCAAAGCGTAGAGCACTCCCGTCAGCCCGTCAGCACCTCCTCAGAAGCTGTAATTTTCACCTCTGAGCAGCTATATTTTTGACGTGTGAGCACCTTCAGCGTGTGGCTCAGTTCACCCTGGCGTCACCCTACACACTGCCACAAGACAACGCATCCTGCCCTCACCTCTGGCCCACCCTTCCCTTACCCACAACCATTAGGTTTCTTTTATCTTACTCTCCCCAAGCTCTCCTCATCTCTCGTGCCGCCCTCACCCCTCACCCCTCACCCTAACCTTGGCGACACTGCCCTCACCCCTTCGCACCCATTCAACTCACACCCTTCTCGCCCACTGATTAGACTGAATGGGATTATGAGATGAACCGGACTTAAGAATCGCAGGGGGTTCGGGAATGGTATTAAACTCTGAATTAATAAGAGGAGAAACTCTTTGGCCGCGAAATGCTTGCTGGTGGAGCGAGATGGCGAGGGATTCATTATTGTGTTTGGCTTAATTTTCCCTGACTGGAGTGTTTTGAGCATAATGCGAGGAAAAGGAGATTAGCATAGCAGCATCTCTTACATTATCCTGGGAGAGCAGGATTCTTTTATTTACTTGTGATTTACGTTGGATTATTAAAGGCTTCTTATTTGTGATAGAGTAGCCGCCCGCTGCATTATCCGGAGAGTGCAGGGCTAATGCCCATGATATTACGTAGGATTAATAAGGCCTGCTTGTCGAAGTTCAGAGGTAAATTATGATGGAAGTAGAATCTGTTACGTGCTTAGAGGGCGTTTGTAGGATTTACAGGGGAGTGTGTATGCTGATGTGTATTTTGTGGTAGAAATAACATCTCTTGCATTACCTGGGGGAGTTAGAGAATTTGCTTATAGTAATTGTTTCTTGTTCTTTTTTAGGCGTTTTTGTAGCGAAAAATGTACTTTAGTTGAAATTTACTAAAGCGAAGAAAATGGTTAAGCTTCCCGTTGATGAACTGTAATGAAAAAATATTCTGTAGGTATAAGCCAACCAGGAAGAAAGAGAATCATATCCTTTACACACTGCAAAAATCGTGTTTGAGGAATGATTTGTGTTTGATTGGTCAGAGGAATGCTGTTATTTCGAGGAGGAAAAGCAGATAATCAGATTCCATAGTATGCATTCGTCAAATAACTGGAGACAAGTGAGAAGTTAATCGCCTTACAAATGAAAGAAGGAAATTGTTTTAAGATTTTTCTCATCGTGAATTTCTTCACTGAGGGTAATTTGCAAAGGAAGGGAAAGGTGATTAAAGGGGCCATATGAAAACGATGAGAGATTTCCCCAGAGCTGTTGGGAGTCGTCTGGATGTAACGAGAATAAAATGACTGGACATTGCCTGTAACCTTTCTACCATGAAGACCCTCTCTCCCCCAAGCTGAGTAAATCATCCTAGCGCAGATCATAGTGAAAAAAAGCAAATGTTTCTTAACTCATCACAAGGAGACGTCTTCGTTAAACTGAAGGAAATCATGTTGAGTGTTGTCAAGAATTAAATGAAATAGTTGTGATCGCAGTAAAAGAGTTACGCTTAGCTGAAGCAAATGCCAAGATATATCATCCCCTTCAGTATGATGGCGCCATTATTTCGATTTATTCTTATTACTGTCAGACAATTTTACTTGAAGTTTTTTTTTTTTTTTTTTAGCGTACTAGTAGTGAAGATGTTAATGAACATTCAGTCTAACACGACTCGATAGCAAAGCCTTTCCCAGGCTAAATATAATCGTCTGGTGATAGTAAGAATAGCATCAATTCCATTCAGTCTGAGGATCTTGTTTTAGTTATAGTCTTGCTGCCACCTGACGCTTTTATGAGCCTTGGGTAGACAGTTCATAGTGGAGCAGTTTAACAGAGATAGTTTACAACTTTTTTTGAGAGGTTTCCTCGTCAGTTAAATAATAACATCTGGCGGCAGCAAGAAAAAAAGACGTCATCGGGAAGAAGTGGTCGAAAATGACGTCATTTTAGTGAAGGTGTTAAAGTGTCTTTTTATCTACCTACTTATCTGTTGCCAGACGCCAAATCCCAGGGTTCATCCAGGGTGGCCTTAGCAGACAGTCGTCCAAGTTTCTCGATAACCACTCACCTCCACTCTTGCCAGTCCAGACCGCCCTCCCTCATGTATTCACCTGCTATATCTTTTCATTACCCAGGCTTCTTTACAGCCACTCATCTCCATTCTTGCCGGTCCAGACCGCCCTTCCTCATGCATTCATGCACTGTATTTCTTTATTACTCACGCTTCTATATAACCACACATCTCCACTCATAGTCGCCCTCCCTTCTGTACTTATCCACTTTCATTGCCATTATGTTCTTGGTCTTCCGTTTCTCCGATCAGTTATGAGAACGGAAACTGATTCATGGTATAAATCCGTTTGCTTTACTTTTAACCATTTCAGGACGATTTTTTCCCCTAATATATTCTTCCTCCGTAAAGATCATCTTATTCAACTCAGGAGAAACTTTTCAAGCAGGAAGGTTTAAACACAGCCCTCACTAACAGCTTCACTACTAACGTTCACTTAACCTGAAAAACATCAACAAGAACATATTGCAAGACTCACCGTACCGAAATGGTGAATTCCTGCATGGGCTAAGAATGTCCAGTCGAAAAAGACATTGATGTGTGGGACAAGACCATTTAGCTTACAAAAACTGCAGCAAGACCAGCAATAATAATAATAATAATAATAATAATAATAATAATAAAAATAATAATAATAATAATGTGCATGACTGGATTTAATATTGTGATAAAATATGATCGTAAAAGTAGGGAGCCTGTCAACAGCACCCCCGTCTTTTAGGTGGAAATAAGGGTTGTGATGATGATGATGATGATGATGATGATGATGATGATGATGATTATATTGCTGATGATGTTGTTATTATTATTATTATTATTATTATTATTATTGTTATATATTATTAAAAGAGCAAAAGAATTAGCAAGTGGAATAAAAGTCCGTGAAAGAGCAGCAGAAAAGATAATAATAATAATAATATTATTATTATTATTATTATTATTATTATTATTATTTAAAGAACAAAATAATTAGCGCGTGAAATAAGAGTGTAAAAGAGAAGCGGAAAACCCTACATCATTCAGAAGTCGAGTTTCTTTTCACAATATTAAACAGCGTAGATTTGACAGTCTGTTCCCTGAGGCGAAGAAGTCCCATGCACCACACTCCTTGCTACTGCTAGACGATTTTATTCGACTCAGGAAATGCATCCGGTATTGAAGAAGTTGAAACTAGCCTTCAATAGTGTGTTTATTATGATGAAGCATTTCTGCTTAGTTCTTGATATTTTCAGACGATTTTGTTTAGCTAAGGAAAGATCGCTATTTTTTAAGTGCCGAAGTGGCGTGGAAACAGCTTTACGCAAACTTGAGGAGAGAGAGAGAGAGAGAATATGTTGAATGTCTTCAGGAAAAGAGATACTTAAAAAAAAAAAAAAATGTTTTCCTCAGTGCTAAGGATGTACTGAGGGACCGTGTTCAGGCTAACAGAAGAAGACTGTGTTCTGAAAAATCTTTTAAGACAAAATTGCTCTAAATAATGGAGAAATAAGCCATCTCTGAAAATCACAAATAGTACCTATATCATATATGGTTACCATATCTGTCTATCTATCTATCTATCTGTCTATTTATCTATCTATCTATGTATCTATCTATCTGTCTATCTGTCTATTTATCTATCTATCTGTCTATATAGTTCTGTGAGCTAAAAAAATTCTTACTTCTTGGCCAGGAAGTTAAGCAAGATGATTTTTCATCGTTTAGCTTCCCTGGGTACCTTTAAATGAAATCGCTTGGGGTTAGCCATCAAAATGCAAAGGCTGGTAATTGTAAACAGTTAACCTTAGAGATATGTGAATGACCCAGTGACAATAAGGATTTCTGTCTGTTGAATCAAGTCACTTGGTGTTAGTCTGCATGAAATACCTACCGTACTGTAAATTCATTCATAACGAAAAAAAAAAAAAGTGGCGTTAAGGTGAAAGAAGTAAACATGGTTTTACTTTTTTTTTTTGTTCCACGCTTTACGCAAAGGTGATAGGTAATAGATTTTTTTTTTTTTTTTACTGGAAGGGCTCTCAGATTTTTTAAAAATCAAAAGGGCATCTTGGTGTTATAAGCTTTGCGAAGTTTTCTAAAGTAATGTATACGTGTAAAGTATTATTGTGATCTTTTCCCTTGGCTAGTGTGTGTGTGTGTGTGTGTGTGTGTGTGTGTGTGTGAGACTATCATTTTCCCTGCCGGTACCGTAGTTAGTAGTGCTGGTAACTATTTCTTTCCTATATTGTTGGTAATATATAACATCAACGTGAATATTTTTCTCCATAACATATACTTGGCAATTTTATAGAAACGCCGGCTGTTTTCATCTCCGTCTGGGTAGGTATGATAAAACTGTAAGAGTAACGATAATGTCTTTTATCTGACTACCAAGTAACAATTTTTTTTTTTTTTTATCTCCTAGCTTTAAGCCATGTTTATTATTTTTTCTTAAACTCTGTTCATAATAAAAGTAACTATATCCTCTGCTCGCCTTCGGTTTTTGTGTTTCATGCACTTCCTTTTAACTGTAACTGGATATTTACTCTCTCTTAATGTTCCTTTTTAATATTTAATTATAAAGGTAAATATTTGGCTTTTATTTTTCGTCTCTGCTCATTATTTTCTGTGTAATGTTCTATGGTCACTCCTTGATTTATTCGTTCTCCCTCTTCCTCCTCACCCCCCCCCCACCCTTACTCCCTACAATGTTAAACTCTTTCCATTGTTTATGCCTCTTCCCCTCCTCTTCCCTCCCTGTCACTCTTCTCTCGTTTGCCCCTCTCTCACCCTTTCTCCCCTCCTTTCACTCTTTTCTCTCTCTTTCTCGCTCGTTCTCGTTGGCATTCTTTCTCATTGTGCCTTATTCTCTCTCTCTCTCTCTCTCTCTCTCTCGTTCTTCCTTTTCTCTGTCCTCTCTTTCCTTTCCCTCCCTCCCTCCCTCCCTCCCTCTCTTTCACCCCTATCTCTCCCTCCCTCCCTCCCTCTCTCTATCTGTACTTCCCCTCTTTACCCGCTCCCTTGGCTCTCCCCTCCTCACATTCCCTCCTCTCCATTTGCTTCCCTTCCATCCTCTTCTTTCCCCTCGCTTGTATCTCCATCTATTTATCCATTCCACTCTCTGCCCTCTTCCCTCGCCTCTCCCCTCTTCCCACCTCTTAACCTATTCCCCTCTCCTCCCTTCTCTCTCTCTCTTCCCTTTCGTGTCAGTCTCTCTTTCTCTCCCCTCACTTTCCTCCCCTATGTGTCCGTCTTCTCTCCCCTCGCCTCCCTCCTCTTCCTCCTCCTCATCGTCCCCGCCATGTCTGTCTCTTTCTCCCCTCTCTCTCCCCTCTTTCTCTCTAGGTGTCTGTCTTTTCCCCTCACTTGCTTCCCCTAGATGTCCTCTTTTCCTCTCACCTTTTACCCCCTTACCCCTTTCCATTCGATGACGTCTTTATTTTAACTGAACACCACCAGACGACTTATTTCGGTGTACAGGTGAGACAGCCCTAATTAACCCTTTCACACCTACACGTCTTTCTTGAGGTGAATAAAATCGTCTGGTGATTCCGATGACGTGTTTTTTATTCCTATTACAGGTGGTAGGTGGTGGCGACCATCATCCACTCACTTGATGTAGTGCTGCCTACTTCTTCCTTATCCATTATCATTCTTTTTCTGTGCTTGCTCTCCTCTCTTTTTATATCTCCCATCTTTCCTGTCACTTCTTATTGCTCTTCTTTCCTTTACAGGTGGCTTTACATTGAGTGATAAGCCAAATGGTTTTCTGTAAGCCAAGAAACCATTTACAACGCTGGGTGGTAACCATATAACCAACCCATACGTGCTTCCTACGTGTCAACAAGTGGGTTGGTGGAGGGTTAGTGCCCCTCCCCATCAGACCAATAACTCAAAGTCAAATGGCCACCCCTTAAGGGATTATGGCGTCTGGCAATAGATAGATAGATAGACAAGACGATTTTAATTACGTATTATTTTTAGAACTGAAGAGGTTATGTAGAGCCCTGTGTTTTAACCTCTCCTCTCTGCTAGTCATTATTCCCAAATTGGAGACTATGAAGCAGCAGGATTAAACCAAAATTATACGTCGTCATAGCGAAGGGGTTCCATGAGAAAGACGTCTTTGCCCTGAAGGGGTTAAGTGTATGCTTCTCCCCTCACTCTCCTCCTATCAGTGTCCACCCTCTCCCCTCTCTTTCCATATTCTTTTCTCCCCTCTTTTCATATTCTTTTCTCGCCCTCTTAATGTCCACTTGGTCCCCCTTCGTGCTGCCAGTGTCCCTCTTCATGTCCGTTTCTCCCCTTCCTGCTTATTTTTCCTTTACTTTTTTTCCCCTCTGTGTCTGCTTTTCCCCTCTTCGTCTGCATTTCTCCTCCTTATTATGATTTTTTTTTTCACCAATACTCGTTCCTCTTGAATGTTTTTTTTTTTTTCTCCATGCCTTCATTTCTTTTTTTTACCTCACTTTCCATTCTTATGTCCGTAACTCTTCATTTTTTTTTTCATCTTTTTTCATTCCTTTCTCATTCTTTTCATCCCTCATCTCCCATGTTTATCCTCAGTTCCACCCTTTCCCTACTCACTTTCCGCGACACATTTCCCTTTTTATACATTCATTTCCCCTCTTTCAGTGTCCTCACATCCTGCTGTCCAATATCTCCCCAATCAATTTCCACTACTTCCCTCTCTATGTCCACACCTCCTCTTCCTTCATTTTATCGCCCATCTCCCCTCAATCGTCTTCTGTTTTCGTGTCCAATTTTTCCCTCTTCCATTTTCCCATCCCCTCGTTTCCTTCATCCCCCCTCCCCTCTTCATCTCCGTATGTCTTTCCCACATGTATCCCTCGTCTTTCCTGTATCTCTCGCATTTTCTCCTCATTCACACTCCCAGTTTCATCTCCCCTCTTCATGATCGTCTCTCCCCTTACCCTCTTCATGTCCATAATCTCTAACCTTCCTTTCATTATTTATTTCCCTGCTTTCATTTTTTCCCTCCATGTCATCTTCGTCAAGTTCATTTCTCCCTTCTTTTCCCCTCTTCATGTCCACTTTTCTCCGCTTTCATTCCATCACCACCTTTTGGCCCTGCATACTCCCCTCTTTATGTTTGTATATATATATTCTTTTCACTCTCCTTCATCCTCCTGTCCTCTTCTCCTTTCTTCTTCCCTCGTTTTGCCTCATTCATTCTGTTCTTTCTCTTTGTCCTCCATAATTATTTCATCATTGCCTCATCTCCCCTCTTCATGTATATCACCTTTTTTCATTCCTCTAGTTTTTTTTCTTCCTCCAAATTCATTTCCCATCTCCATCTCACCTCTTCATGTCAGCTGTCTCCTCACTGTCATTCTCAGTTATCTTTCTTCTTCATCTTTCTTTTCCTTCTCTCTTTCCTCAGCATTCACTTCCCTTCATCTTTATCCACCTTCTTCATGTCGGCCATCTCATTTCTTTTTTTTCTCCCCCATTTTTTTTTCATGTTTTCCTCCTCTTTTCCATCACATTTATTTCCCCTCGTCCTTATCTTCCTTCTCCTTGTCCATTACCTCCCCTGTTTATGGCCTCTTCTTTCCTCTTTCATTTCTCTCCGCATTTTTTTTCCTTCACATTTGTCTCCCTTCTTTTATTTCCCCTCTGTCTATATCCTCCATTTTAATTTTCCTCTTCCTTATCTCCCCTCTTCATGCCCAGCACTTCCCCTCTTGATGTCCACTTTTCCTCTTTTCATAACTATATCTCCCCCTTTTTTTTAGTCTTCCCTCTTTTACCCTCATATATTTATTTCCCCTCATCCTCACTTCCAGTCTTCATGTCCACTGATACCCCTTTACGTGCGCCTTCATTCTTCCTCTACCTCTTTCCTCCACTTATTTATATATTTCCCCTCATCCTCATCTCCCCTCTTCATGTCCACTAATATCCCCACCACATGCCCCTTCATTCTCCCCTACCTTTTCCCTTATATTTATTTCCCCTCATCCTCATCTCCCCTGTTCATGTCGGCTACCTCCCCTCTTCATGTCCGTCTCTCCCCTCACTCTGCCCTCCGTGACTCAGTGCATCAGAAAGAGCTTAGGAGATGAGTAATTAAAGGAACAGCCTCTGCGAAGCCTGTTCTTAGTCTCACCTTCTGCCCTTCCTCTCTCTCTCTCTCTCTCTCTCTCTCTCTCTCTCACTTAGGTCCTACTTCGCTTATATTCATCTTCCTTGCAAGCTCATCCTCTTCTTCTCTCTCCTCATCGCTCCCCCTGTTCTTTACCTTTTCCTAGCTGTTTATTTTCCTCCTTTTCTCGTACTTTCTCCTTCTCCTCATCTTCGTCTTCCTCTAGATTCTACTCCTTCACTACTTCTCCTAGCTCCTCTTCTTCGTTTTCTGTAGTTTCTCCTCCTAATCCTCCTCCTCTCCTAGCTCTTCCTCCTCTTCTTCCAGCTCCTTCACTTCAGCTCTTCCTCTTCTTCCACTTCGGTTTAGTTACCACTCCCTTTTATTTGTCTTCCTTTAGCTCCTCCTCCTCCTCTTTTACCTCTACCTTGCAAGCTCCTCCTCCTCCTCTTTTACCTCTACCTTGCAAGCTCCTCCTCTTCTTTTTGCTCCTAACTCCTCTTCGTTTTCTCTTCTCCTTCTTGTTTATTTCATTCTCTACCTTCCTCTCTTCTTATCCTCTTCATTGCTAGCTCCTCCTCTTCTCACTCTGCTCGTGGCTCCTCCTCTTCTCCTTCTCTCTTCTCCTTGTATTCATTATCATTCTTTTTTTTCTATATTTTTTATTTTCCTTTTTTTCATATATGGCCATTTCTTCACCACTTGCCTTCCTCTCTTCTTCTTCTTTCTCCTCTCCTTGCTTCTCCTCTCCCTTCTCTTACTCTTCTTCCTTTTCCTCTTCCAAATTATTTTTATTTACATTGTCTCTCCATTATTATTCCACTTACCCACCTTTCTCCTCTTTCTGTTCAGTTTCTTACCTTAGTTCTAGTCTCACCATCTGCACTCCTCCTTCTGTTTTCATTCTCCTCTTCTGCTGTAGGCATTATAGGCACTAGTATATATCTCATATCACAATGGGCAGTATGTAGTGTCTGCTGGATACATACACAGCTTCTCACTAGGCATGTCAATCCACATGCTGTATCCTCCTCTTTATCCTTCTGTCCTCCTTGTTTTTCCTTCTCTTCTGCTCGTGTTTTTCTGTTTCTCTTCCCCACGTCCATGTTCATCCACTTCCTCTTTATCGCTCTTCCCATTCTGCCTCTTTATGTGTTTTGATTTTGATTAAGACGGACCTTTGTCATCCTCTCTCTCATCCACGCTAGGTTCTCCTTTCTCAACTTCCGCTGTCCTCCTCTTTTATACATCTTCCTGACCCTCTTCTTTTCCATACACTTATGTTTCTATATTCTTCTGTCTTTCATTGTTTTTATTCCATTTTTTTTTTTTTTTTTCAAATTGGAGCAACAAACCTTTCACCTTCCTCCTTTCCTTTTCTTGGCTTCTAGTTCATCTTCTTTTTCATTTTCTTCCTCCATTTTTCCTTCTTCTGCATCCTCTGGCCCTTCTGGAACGTGACTTTTGTGTAGATATGGGTATATTTGTGAGATTTTCGAACAAGTTGATTATATAGCCCTTGCGCTGCGATACGTTGCCATTGAGCTGAAGAAAATCTTTCGTCATAAGCTAGAATAAAGTGCAAAGTTCTTATATAGGCTACTACATTTCTGGTTCCCTGTGTTTCGGCTGATCGTATAGCAGAGGATACTAAATGTGTCTGATAGCCAAAACACATTTAACATTATCAGTCCGATGACGCATTCTTCATTTACTCTTGCTATCGCCTGGCACTACTATTCAGTTTCTGTGAGTATATTTTGTGGACTGGAGAGGTTAGGTGTAGCCTTCACTAACCCCATCACTACAAGAGGCCTCCACAAGGCTGAATAAAATCACCTGGATTCAGGAAGAATAAATCATTAAAACACGTCACCGGGCTGCAGGTGTTTATAGATCTGCAATGGAAGAAGAGGTGTTACTTTGAGGCCGATGAGATCAATTTTCGTGGGTTGGATTCCTGTGTATGCAAGAGAGTGACCAGAACATGCTTAGCAGAAGGACAATAAAATAATCGTGCGAAAATGGAATAACTAACGGGTATCTAACTTCAGCCACTTTGCTTTCCTCCTCCTCCTCCTCCTTCTCCCGCTTCTTCCTTTCCTTTCCCCTTCCCTCCTCTTCCTTGCTCCTTTTCTCCTACCTTTCCCTCTTGTTTGCTCTTCTTCCTTCTTTCTCCGTCCTCCTTTTCTTCCTTCTGCTCCATCTTTCTCACTTACTCCTTGACCCTGCCCATCTCTTTCGTCCAGCTTCTTGCTACCTCAATCCTTACCATATTCCTCCCTCCTTAGTCCACCTCCTTCCTCCTTCCTCTTCCCCTCTTTTCTCCTTCCCTCGTCCTCCTTCCTCCTTCCCTCTTTCTCCTTCCTCCGTCACCCCTCCACCTCTCGTACCTTTCTTCTCGCTCCGTTTCTTCTCCTCGTAGGTCACTACTCTTTTCCCTCCTTTGCTACTTCTCCTTCCTTTCTCACCTCTGCGTCTCTCTTGCTTCGGTATTTCTCTCCTCTCACTCGTCTCCCTTTATTTCCTCCTTTTATTTATTCCATTCTTCTTCCCTCCTTTTTTTTTTCCATTCTTTGTCTTCTTCTCTTCATCTTCTCTTGTTTTTCTTCTTCCTCCTTACCGCTAAATTTCTCAGATTTTTCCTCTTCCTTTCCTTCCTCCTTTTACCCCTTCCAGTTTCCTCCTATTCTTCCGTCTACTCTGTCTCTTCCTGTATCACTTTTCTCATCTACCTCTTCTCCCCTTTTCTTCCGTTTCCTCCAGTAGTTTACTCTTGCTTCATTTACTGTATTTCATCTTGTCTCATTTTATCTTCCCGTGCTTCTTCGTCTTTCTCTCTCTCTCTCTCTCTCTCGTCCCTTTCCTTCCCTTCTTCAAAACTCCATCATTCTTCTCCCCTCCGTCCTTCCACTGTATTTCTTCTTGTCTCATTTCTTGTCTTCTTTGAGTATACATTTCTTCGTTTTCTTTCTCCTTTCCTCTTATTCTCTTCCATGCTTTTGTACTCCTCTGATTTCTCCCCCTTCCCACATCTCCCATTTTCCTCCCTCTCATTTTCTTCCTCATCATCCGTCCACCGTATCTGTTCTCCTGTTGCCTTTTGACTTCTCTTTACCGTCTCTTCACTTTTATTTTCCTTCCAATATTCTCTCCTTCTTCATTTCACTTCCTTTTATCGTCCAGGTTTTTCTTTAGAGTAGTTCTTCCCCATCCTTCTCTTCTCTTGCATTCCCTATCCTTTTCTTCTTCCCTTTCTCCATCTCCATTTACCCTTTTCCTTGCCTTCGACTTCTCATTTTCTTACCCCTTCACTCTCCCCCTTCCTTACTTTCTTTCCATATTTGCTCTGTTGCTTCTTCCTCTTTCGTTTGTCGTAATTTTTTCTCTCCGGTTTGCATCTTCATTTTTTTTTCCCACGTTCCTGTTCGTTTCCATTTTACCATCCCCCCCCCCCCAATCATTCATCCATCGTTCCACGGGTGTCTCTTCTAGCCTACCACTTCTCTTTGATTCCCTCCCTTCCTTCTTCCCTTCCTTCCACTTCCCTCTTCTATCCTGCACTTCTCTTTTACCTTCCCCTTCCTTTCCTTCACCACTCCCTCTCCGTCCTTTCCTCTCTCCTCCCCATTCCTCTCCTCAGCCTCTCCCTCTCCTTCATTCCATCTTCTCCCTCGCATCATCTGTCCCTCTCCTATCCTGTGTGCCTTCATTCTTTATCCTTTTCTCCAACAGTACTCGTCCCTGTCTCTTTTCCTCCACCCCAGCTTCCCTTCCCCGCTCCGCCTCTTGGTCTCCTCCACTCTTTCCTCCTCGGCATATTCCCCTTTCTCATTATCTTTCTTATGCTGCTTTTCATCCACTTATTCCCCCCCCCCTTCTCTCTCTCTCTCTCTCTCTCTCTCTCTCTCTCTCTCTCTCTCTCTCTCTCTCTCTCTCTCTCCCTCCCTCCCCCTCCCTCTCTCTCTCTCTCTCTCTCTCTCTCTCTCTCTTTCTTCCCTCCATCTTTCCCTCCTCTGCATCATCCCTTTTCCACATTCCCTCCCTCATCCCGCCTTTCATCTCGCTATATCCTGTCAGATTCCTTCCCTGTTGACTTTCATTCTTCCCTCCTCCTCCTCCTCCTCCTCCTCCTCTCTCTCTCTCTCTCTCTCTCTCTCTCTCTCTCTCTCATTTATTTACCCTCTTTCCCCTTTTACTCTCCCTCTTCATTTCTTCTCACCTACCCCTTTCTCTCTCCGTCTGTTGTGGCTTCTGTGTTTAACTTTATCTCCCCCTCTCTCTCTTTCTCTCTTTCTCACCCTCTCCCTTCCGTCCTCCCCAATTCCGCATTCTTTAAGATTATCAGATTAATTTTCGTCTTTAACTCCTTCAGTACCGTGACATCTCTTTGGCTGTGTTCTCGGTACCTTAGTTTTCTTCACTGCAGGAGAGCTCACTATAGTAAATTTGTCTTTACCTGATGGAACCGGGTCACGAACACAATTTGAATCCTAAGTCGTGGTTATATGGAAATCACCTTAGTTATGAGGTTAAGAATGAGTCTCCCTGGTATTATCAAATCGGCTTCCCATCATGACTACACTTGGCCATCAATTGAGCAGGGGTTAGGGATCTCCGTCATAACAAACAGGGTGTAGTAGTGGTGAGAGTACTGTAGGGTGTATTTAAACTCTCTCAGGTGGAAAAGTCTGTCAGAAGCTGAAGAAGATAAATTTACTACGACCCTTGTTTGTTCTTTCCTCCGTCCCGCCCTACAGCCTAGTCACTGTGTGTGTGTGTGTGTTTTTTTTTTTACTCTCCTGTCATTTCCTCATTTTCGCCCCACCTCCTTTACTCACAATGGTCTTTCTTAAACTGAATAAAATTGTTTGATGGTAACGAGAATTAGGTCCACAATACGTTTTACCTGGAGACGGTAAAGGAGACCGCTGCTAACCCCTTCACCACGAGACGTCTCCCATTTTATCTTTTGCCTGTATAGTTCTTGCTATCCCCGGACACCTTTATTCAGTGTATGGGGGATTTGTGTTAGTGGGGGATTATTGGAGGCGATTTCTTACTCCGTCAGTTCGAACAGTCTCCCCAGGGCTGAGAAAAATCGTTGCAAGCTAGGAAGGAAGCAGAAAATAATAATAATAATAATAATAAAAGAGGCATTGAAGTGATGCGAGTAAACCTTTATAGTACTATTTTCCGTTTTCCATCGTTTCCTCCTTATGATGGCGGTAACTGCTGATTTATTATCGCCTGCCTATAGAAGCCTGAGCGATAATGTTTTTGCCAGTCTGTGTGTGTCTGTCGCTGTGTGCCTGCTTGTGTGTGTATGTGTGTGTGTGTGTGTGTGTGTGTGTGTGTGTGTGTGTTTATGCGAGGAAGAAGGAACCAAAGGCCATGGCCCGCAGTAACAGTTCCCTCCAAGAGAAAAACAAAATACAATACAGAGCCAAGTTCAAGATCCGATCATTTTGAGATGCCTGGACACACTGCGTTTGAAAGACTGGAGATCATAGGCAGCAGGAAATACAGATAGAAGGAGACAGTTCCAGAGCTGACCTGTTGCATAAATGAAAGACTGGGAGTAACGGTTAACTCTTGCATTAGAGAGTTGGACAGAAAAGGGATGAGAGTTTGCTGCCAGACGGGTGCTACGCGCCCGTCGTAGAGGTGGAGGAATGCAAGCAGACAGTTCAGAGGAGCAGTGACCATTAAAGTAGCGATAGAAAAGAGATAAAGATGTGTGTGTGTGTGCGCGTTCCCATTTTACCTCATGAACGGCTTGAGCTACGAAATCTTCAGGGTATCAAGATATGGCCAATCTTAGCCGAGTTCGAAAATAGGCACTTAGGGTCAAGGTCAAGGTGACCCACATGGTTGCCATAGGTCAACTAGATTTTATCTCCCTCATATAGCACCATTGTATCTCATGAACGGTTTGAGCTATCGACATGAAACCTTCAGGGTATAAAGATATGGCCAAAATCTTGGACTTGGCCACAGCATATTATAGCGGGCGATTAGCATTCGGCTCCCGAATGCCTTTTTTTCATTACGGGTGTTTCTTCGGGTACTTTTCTCCATGCTGTTTTTGTTGTTAGGCCTGTGAGGTGGAGCCAGGAGTAAGGGGGCTAGAGTTGTGTGTGAATTATATTCTTGCTCATTTCACTGGGTTTACTGCTGATAGTTCTCCAGATTCCATACTTTCTCTTTCCTTGTTTCTGGCTCCTCACGTTCCTCATCCTTAGGTGAGAATATGATCATGATTTATTATTATTATTATTATTATTATTATTATTATCATCAACATTATTCCTCCTCCTCATCTTTTTTTCAATTCATTTTTATCGTATTGGTAAATTTCTATGCTATTTCACTCGAGCAGCATCTTCCTGCCTTCCTACCTGTCTCTTTTCTTTTATATTTTTTTCCCTTCAGATATTCTTTCTCGGTTAACCATTCCCAGTGAAAACTTTCTCCTTTTTTTCGTCTTCGTTTCTTCGCTTCTACATTTTATTTATTATTCTTCGTATTAAGTGATTTCTATACGTATTCTTCCAAGGTAGCATCAACCTTTTTTCTTTCCATTTTAGTTTCTATTTTTCAATTATTTTTACATATTGATTTATTTTCATGTATCCTCCCGAGCAACCTGTTCTGATCACTCATCTTTCATGGTTTGATTTTTTTTTTCTTTGGGGGGGGGTCATTTTTTAAGCGTACTTTTTAACAATGACTTATTTCTTCCTTTTTCCTTCCTTCCTTCCTTCCTTTGTTTCCATCTTGTTTGTTTGTTTGTATTATAAATTCGTTTTCAGTGACCCTTTCATTGTTTCCTTGCCTCCTTCTATTTTTACCTTCCACCTGACAAAGTCAAAGGAGGGTGTTGTTATCACTGGGATCAATAGGTGTCCGTCCGTAGAGTTGGGCGATAGGGCTGCTGGCCGGGCCAAGAGATTTTGTTCAGGCCAGAACTCAGAAAGTATTCATTGTAGAGTTATGAAATTTCGCAGTTATGTGACTTATAGTGAACTGATGCCTTTTGATAGGGTGGATGCTGTGTCTTAAGTAGTTTTTATTTGTTTAAAAAAAATGAAAAGTAAAGAAATAAAAACGTCTCCAGAGATTTCAGTGCGACCGGCGCAAGGAAACTGAAGGGTCCAGGTTATGTGTCCTCAGGGCGTTCTTCCTACGCCCACCTTTAAAAGAGGAGATTGGGAGGGAGGGGGAGGGCCGTTCTGCGCTTGGTTAGGTATGCAGTGAGGTGGGAGGTATGTGCATGGTCAGGTGGAGGGTTGCAACAGCGTAACATTACCTAAGTTTTATCTTTTATTTTTTTTATTATTTATGGTAATTTATATTTCGTACTCTTCACCATTAACATCACTTGGTAGTATATCTTTTATTGTTGCATCTGCTGCTGCTTCTGGCAAATTTACACACACAGCTCGTTAGAGACTTTTCGAACTAAAGGGGTTAAATACAGACTTCATTAGCTTTCACGATTTGAACGCTCTGTCAGATTGAATGAAGTCGTCTGATATTACCAAGAACAAAATGAAAATTACCTCAGCTTGGTAAGGGGTTGATCTTTGACTTCACGAGGCCTCCTCTAAAACCGAATATAATCATATGGGGCACTAAGAATAAGAAGTAAGCCATCGTACTACAGTGGTTAATGGAGGCCTTTGCTAATCCCCATAAGCTGAATAAAAATGTTGTGATTGTCACATGAATTAAAACTGGCAGTCGTTACCACTTTGCAATGTCGCCCTGAACTTGTAACGCCTTCAGCACCAACAGTCTGTTCATGCTACACGCAGACAGTTTTATTTATCTATCTATCTATCTATCTACCTATCTATCTATCTATCTATATATATATATATATTTTTTTTTTTCAGAATGGAGGAATTGAATGCAATCTTCATTAAACCTCTCACTATCGGTATTTCCTAAGCTATATATATATATATATATATATATATATATATATATATATATATCACTAACAAATTCCTGCTGGTATGGATGACACAGTCAGATCCACAACTATAGGAAAGGAGAACACAAAAATATAGCAATTATTAGAGTTCCTAGCGACGATGGGCAACGCCGGCCTTTACTAATATTTGTAAGTTTCAATACATCCCACAAAATCTTCTTTGTTCCGTTGTTTCAGTTAGTTCTTCAGAAGGATGACGTATTGGTTTATTCTTGCGATCTCCAAGCGACTTTATGTAAACTAAGACTGACCTGTAATAGTGAAAATTATTAAAGACTTTGTCAAATCCCTAGTGTTCGAAAAATTCCTCTCACACTGAATAAAGTCACCTGGAGACAGGGAATAAGATAAAAAGCGCGTCTTGGGCCTGAACGGGCAAAATTCTGTTATGCTAGAGATGATCTTTCCTCACTCTGCATGTCTTTTGATCATAGCCATAGCAATATCTCTATCTCTCCCTTGTGTTGAGGTGGTGAAGTGAGGAGAGGGAGACCGGGAACGAGATGGAGAGATAAGGTGCTGAAGTAAGTATGAGGAAGGGTGGTGTACTATCGTGAAAACTAGGGTTTTTGTTAATGAGAAGGGATAGAAATGCCCGGAAGTCATTTTTCTTCGAGGCGACCCCTCACAGAATGAGGCGTCAGACAAGAGATATAGCGTGATATATAAACAGACTGACAAGAGTAGACAAAGATAAATATATATATATATATATATATATATATATATATATATATATATATACAGATAAATAGATCGTTGCCTCAGTCCCCTGCCCATCGTATCTGTCTCAGTGCAGCCTCCCTCTAACTTATTACCTCCGCCAACGAAGTTGGAAGAGGATATATATGTATTCACCTATGTTTGTTTGTTTGCCTGTCCACACGATATCTCCAAAAGTTCTCAATGATTTTCAATGAAATTTTGTGGAAGGGTGCATCATGGGCCAAGGAAGAACTGCTTAAATTTTAGGGCAGATCCGGATCCGGATCCGGATCTTACCGCATAATATCTCCAAACGTTCTCAATGGATTTCAGTGAAATTTTGTAGATGGGTGGACCGTGGGCCAAGAAAGAATTGATTAAATGTTCTGGCGGATCCGGATCCGGATCCTATGTATCCTGTACAATATCTCCAAAAATTTTCAATGAATTTCATTAAAATTTTGTGGAAGAGTGGGCCATGGGTCAAGGAACAATTGATTAAACTTGAGAGTGGATCCGGATCCTCTGTATTCCACACAATATCTCCACGGATCCGGATCCGGATCCGGATCCTTTTTTAATGGCTGTGGCAGTGGTGGAGGTATGCGCTCTCTGTGTGCTTTGCAGTTAAGAGTTGCAACGGTTGTCATCTTTACGATAATATTGTGAACACATCTCCGTTAATTTGTTCATTGTTTTCCAGCCAATATTCATTTATGGTCATGTTCTCAGTAGTTGTACTTGTGCCAGTAATTTATCTCACCCCCTAACTACTTTTTCCTGGTATTGCAGCTGAATATTCGCCTTTTTTTTTTTTTTTTTTTTTTTTTTTGATAACCAGCAACTATTTGCTCCCCACCTACAGTATACTACAATTATGTGTCTAGCACGACCCTTCTGCAAATCATCCCTTGCAACATCTTCCTTGTTTTGCAGGTGATGGCACTCAGCGATCAGACTATTCTTATTCAACCGTTTAAGGAACATTTATATTCCTTGCACTGCAACTGATGTTGCTCCTCGCTCATTTGTTCTTATTCTGTTCTCATAGCAACGTTTGTTTCGTACTACCGCCCGCAAAAAATTATCGTCCTATTACAACATTTGTTTTGTAATGCAGCTGATATTATATTGCGAACACAATTATGTTCATTTCCCTTGGCAACACTTCTCGCAAGCAGTGTTTCTTCTTGCACTGACACTTCCCCAGCAACACCATCCTACTATTGCTTTGTGCCGCACCTCCTTGCCACAGCTGGCCGTCTTCGTTTCTCAGTCATTGCATTCTGTTTACTGTCACCTCTGTCGCACTGGTGTCGGCGTCGCCGTCTTGACACGCATCGTTATTTTGTTTCCAGAAAAGTTAATTTGATTTCTGCCAATTAGTGCAGAGTAAGGAACGTTGCTTGCTTTACTGTCTACGCTCAAAGGTAATAATGTAGATTCTAGCTCTGTGTCTGATGGCGGAACTGAGAGAATTTTTTATTGTTTTGAATATATATATATATATATATATATATATATATATATATATATATATATATATATATATATATACAGTATACACACACACACACACACACACACACACACACACACACACACACACTCAGTATATACTCGTATGTAATAACGAGATGGTCTTGTCGTGGTGGCTCTAGATCCTGCTTCCCGATATTTGGAAAGCTCAAGGAGTAAAATATTTCCAGATCCTCATTCACTCTCTGTTTCAGGCAGGGAAAATGTGGCCACTTCCTTCTTCTTTGTCCCGCGGGAAATAGGTATACTCGTATGTGTACGAAGTACATATACATAGACATGGAGGTGTCGCGCATTATACGCACCAGAAGAGTATTTTTGTGTCTGATTTACTCGCTACACCTGGATTCGAAACATCCTCGTAGTTTCTCCTATATCTTTCCCGCATCTACTGTATATTTCATTGTTTGGACAGAAGGAGAAACACAATGTTCAAAGTTTCTCCAAGATCTAGTTCCCCATCCAAGGTTCATGGCGTATGGGAGGGGCGGACAGGGGGGTCGGGGAGGTGATAAGAGAGGAGTGGTTCACCATGGGGGAGGTATGGGTATGGCGGGGGGAGTAAAGGGGGCGGTGAGGAGGGGGGTAGAGTGGGGCTGGAGGTGCGATAGTTGTGGCGTCAGTCAAGCCGGCCTGGGACAGACATAGACGCATCCTTTATTCCAGCGCCGGTGATGTCGTTGTCTTGAAGAGTTTTACACCCGCACGAGTATGAGTCAACACTTGTAAAACAGATTTTTTTTCTTTTGTAAGTTGTGGGTTGGCCGAAAAAAAAAAAAATGGCTTGCGAGTATGTAAAGGATTTTTATTCTTTTCTCTCGCTTCGGATGTTGTTCCGTTAGTCTAAGAATCAGGTCTGGTGTTCCTGTTTGTTGATGATTTTGTTTTTGGTGACTTATTATATGGCCCTTGGCAAATTTTATTTTCATTTAATCCTGCCCACAGAATTGTTATTTGAACCATGAATGACACTGACGAATATAAAGTCTGTTTTCTTTGTCCCTAATATATATATTTTTTGTCTCAGGATCCTTCCCATTCCGTGAATAGCGGTGCGAAATAAGGTTTGGGAGATGCCTTTGACAATAAGTATGATTTGAATTTATGATTATCTGCTGATGCACTAGTAACAAACATCTTCTGTGAATAATAGGAACATAGGCTATTGTATATGAAAATTCCATAGTCTTAGGTACAAGCAACATTAACAAGTCCGCACACGCATACTAGTAAGAAGGTAAGTTAACTGAACTATAGACATAACCCTCTTACCACGGTGACGTCTGTTTTGCTTCGTACTTGCTGCCCTTAAACAAGCATTCACAACGTAGGAGAGACCTGCCGTACTGCATTGATTAGACATACTCATTAATCCCATCAGCACCAGGATGTCTTATATTTTATTCTTGCTACCTCTAAAAGACCTTAGTCAATTCAAGAAAGTCATCTCAGGCTGACGAGGTTAATACTCAGCGGAATATAATCGTCTGGTGTCAGCTGGAACAGCATACCAGAGTTACTCTGACTATATGAGGTTTAGTGATGAGAATGCTAGCGCTCAGACCCCTATGACTCACTAAGCAAAATAAAGTAGCCTGGCGTTACCTGTAATAAAGCACCAGAGTTCTCTCGACCATGGGGGAGCTGGTAACTGGCAGCCAATAGACAATGTAAACACCATATCTAGCTACTCTGTGCTCGATTTGGATTTGGTTTAGAGAGAGAGAGAGAGAGAGAGAGAGAGAGAGAGAGGAAATGGATAGGGAGAGATGGCAAGTGGAAGGGAAGAAGAAAGGGAGTTATGCAAGGAGAAAAGGTAAGAGGGAGAGTTAAACAGGGATTAAGGGAAAGATGGAAAGTGAAGGAGGAAGACAGGGAGAGCTAGGGAGGAGATATGGAAAGAGTGAGAGAAAGAGAAAGAGGGAGAGAGCGTGGAGTAGCCAAGTAAAGCCGGCCACCTACTGTACTGTTTCTCCTCTCCGCTCCTGCTTGCCTTCCGCCGCTGCCGGCACGGAAGTTTTGATGGACTTAAAAAAATGAGTTTCTGTCTCTACTGAATGCTTTGCAAAATTGTTACCTTTTAATTAGGCGTCTGTAAAATGTAGATGATATGATACAGAAAAGGATTGCCGAAAGAGTTAAATAATAGACTTGTTTATATTTGTTTTGTTCTGCATATATTTTCACTCTGGCTCCTGTGACTCACTTAGCAGAGTAAAAAAAATGGTGTTATGTGGAATGGAGTATTGGAGTTGTCGCGACGATGGGAGGGAGATATAGAGGAGGGATATTTAAGGAGACTGGTTATTAGAATGGGAAAACTGCAAAAACCAGTCTCAGATTATCCTCTTCGAGATACAGGAGCCCGAAGCTAGGTTATCATAGTTAAGTGCATTTAAGGATAGATAACCAGTCCATAATTCGTGGTGGCACAAAAAATAAATAAAGTCGAGTCACCGATGAGGAGTCGAACTGATGAGCGTGGTCAGTTGGTTATCAACCGCCTTATGGAAGTATTGTTTCCTGAAAATATGCCCACCCCTTGCATTAGGTGGAAATAAATGATGATGATGATGATGACTATTTTGTCGGCTAGTGAATATAATCCATCCCGTATGTATTAATAGGAAGTTCGATGTTGTTGATGGTGATGATGACTGCACCTTCCAGCACTTCAGAGCACATTGAATCTCATCCATCCCGTGTACAGGTGGAAGCGGGAAATAGGATAAAAATGAAGATGATGCTGACGACGATGATGTTTATGGCTAAATTATTTCTTACCCGACAATAATATCGCTTCGAACTCGAACTGGATAAGAGAGAGAGAGAGAGAGAGAGAGAGAGAGAGAGAGAGAGAGAGAGAGAGAGTACAAGCTCCCCGACCAAGTTGAGAGGGAAGAAGAAATTTAGGTCGCGGTGAGGAATGTCCGCGTAGAATTTCCAATGATTACCAGACCCCCGGCGAGTGCGCCAAAGGGTTCAGGTGCTGGCCGAGTTACAGTGTACGGGTTGGTTGCTGGATGATTTTTAGCGGAGCGAGAATTATTCCTTTGGCTATATTGTGTGTGATAATTCGAGTTTTTGTAGAGTTTGTGGGATTATTATTATTATTTTGCGTGGTGAGATTATTCTGTTAGCGATATTGTGTGACAGTTAGAATGTTTGTTAAGCTGCAGAGATTTTTTTCTTGCGTGGCGAAAATTATTGCGCTGACGATATTGTGTGATAATTCAAGTTTTTATAGAGTTTTTGGGGAAATTTTTTGCGTGTCGAGATTTATTCCTTTGGCGTTATTGTTTATTAATTTCGGTTTCTGTAGAGTTTGCAGGTTCGTTTTTGGCTTGCTGGAAATCTTTAGCGCAATTGTGATAATTTGTTTTGTATTGAGTTTGTGGGATAGTTTTTGACGTGGTGAGAGTTATTCTTTGGCGGTATTTTGTTCAGTAATGAAAGTTTTATATTGTGGTATTTTGTTCAGTATTTAAAGTTTTGTATTTATTGGAGTTTGCGAGAATTTTTGAGTGATAATTATTTCTCTACCGAGAGTAACTAGCCTAAGAATTTTTGCTAGACAACTTTTGTGTCGAGAATGATTCCTTTGCGAGAATAATTGCCAGGATTTGCTGATAAATTTGGTGTGTTTATAATTATTCATTTTTACCGAGAATGGTAACCAAGATTTTACTGAGTAATTCTGCATATCAGTTTCCTTTGGCGAGTTATCCCAATGGCGTTATTCTGTAACAGATGGTGTGTGTTTGCAGTTAGGGGGATAATTCTTTGCTTCATGAAATTATTACATGAGGCGAAATTTAGTGCTTCAGTATGTGGTTTATTTAATTATTATTATTATATATATTGGTAAAGTGCGAACTTTATTTTCTTACGGAGGAAGGTTATGAATTTGGAGATTTTACTATTCTTTTGAGTTTGAGGAGCAGTTCCGTAGGTAAATAGTAATTACTTTTATGACATTTCTGTAGCTCAAACTGTTATTGACAAAGTATTTTTAAGAGTTCAAGGAAAGATTTTTTTTCCTGCCGAAAATTAATCCATTTAACGCTATATTTTTACAGCATAATATTTTCTGTAACTGGTGTTACAGTGTACTTGTACGTTTGGGTCGGACGGGCTAAGTTCTTGAGGGACCACGGGTTCCTTGGAGTCTTGTCCGTATACTTCGTGCTTGGTGAGAATTATTCCTGTTTGGTTTATATGTAAAATTGGTTTGTCTGTATATTATGTGGAGTTATTTTTTGTGAGGAGAAATTTTTTTGGCAATAATAATTCTTGTTTAGTTTTATCTGAGATAATTTATGGTTTTACTGAGAGTGCCTGCTTTTCAAGCCGGATAATTTAGCGCGGAGATTAATTCCTTCTGAATTATTGTACAGATCCTTTTGGGATAACTGATCATGTCAGGAATTATGCCATGGCTTTTGTCAAATAAATGGTTATTTGTGGGGTTCACGGGACGATTATTTTGCTTGATGTTGTCTTACCTCGTTTTGTGGGTGGGAAAAAAAGAACAGAATAATAATAATAATAATAATAATAATGATGATTATGGAACTCACTGTTGTGTAGTTTTTTTTTTTTTTTTTTTTTTTTTTTTTTTTTGAGGGGGAGGGATGGCAATAGCTATCATAAACTTAGCCTTGTCATCGCCTGTACAGTTATGTGAAGGATGAATAATTTCTAGATAACAATTCTTTTGTGAGTGCGTGCGTGTGTATGTATGCCTTTATTTGTACGTGTTTGTCTTTTTTTTTTTTTTTTTCCATTAACGGACGCTATTACATGGTGATTAGTTTAGATTATTGTTTTCGTAATCGAGACTTCTGCCAAGACCTGGATACTTTTGATATTATAGAAAAAATAATTGATAGATTTAAGTTTTTCTTAATGGGGTTAGGCTGCTGTAAGTATTTTTTATGATTTATAATAATTGAAAAGATTTTTTTTTTTTTTTGCTGCTACGAAATTACTCATTTAGCTGAGAAATCACGAGTTATCTATATTATTAATTAACTTCTTAATTACGTATGGGCTGCCTGAAGGTGAATTATATAGTATATTAGTAGAAAGAATAAATAACAATCTCTTTTATTGATAGGTTAACAGCAGATTTTTTTTTTTTTTTTCCAGAAGAGAACTTAGTAGTCACAGAGTTAAACACAGAGTTGACTGAAATAAAAAATGGTTCGCATTATGGTACTAAATATGTTCATTTCTTTTCCAGGTATGTAGACACCCAGAACTCAAGTAGTACCGACACTTAAACAAGAAGACGTAAGTAAGAGATTCATTTTATGGCAGGAGTATACTTTTATAGGTTGCCAAAAATAAGGTTTAAGTACGTTGATCAGACAAAATATGTGGAACAGGTAATGGAATCTATCCATTATTTGAGGCTGGAATGAGTATAACTCAGTATTTTAGATACACATACTGTTACAGTATTACGTAGAGGGGCATTTGGTATAGCTCATTCCTCCACCAGGCGGAGCAATTTGTATACAGGAAAAAAAAGGTATCGCTCGGGAGGGATATAATCATATTCTAAATGTTTTATACAGCTCGCGAGTTTAAGAGTAGTCAGTTTTCATCTGAATGTGCATATAACGTAACAGTTCTTATTACGGATGAAATAGGCAACGCTACTAGTAAGTTATATAGAGTACCTTTATGAAAGCAGTGTGGGAGAGGACCAACGAACGTTTTACAGTATCTATCGTCTGTGGTGTTAGATTGTCTCGAGCAAAATGTGCATCGATATATCGCATTTGTATACAGTGTATGAGATTAGTGGTATAAGAAACCTATAGCTATGGACGCAATCTCCGTATAGCTCAGGTAATCTGATGCGTTCTTTATTCTCTCCATTGAAAGCATGATTGTATCCTCGTACTGTGACGATTTTTTTTTTTTTTTCATAATTTAACTCGCCTCATCCTTGAGTCAAGGAGAAATTTCCCACAAATTGTCACCGTGATCCTTTCCTTGTTTTTTTCTTTTTCAGTACCTTCGAAGGTAGAAGACAGACAGATAGACAAATAAGTGGAGGCAGGCAGACAGACAGGGGTGCAAACATAGCCTCTCCCATTTTCGGTTGCGGAGGTAAAAATAGTTTTGACGGCCACACAGCCTTCTTTCTCGCAAGCAACGCTCACACCTCGTAGCAATCAATATGGCTCGAGTTCAGAATAGTTGCAGCAAAAGTCCTGTCGCTTGTCCCGATTTTCTGTCCATGAGCTTTGAAAATCATCCTGGTAAATCCTCAGCAGGCGACACTAATAACTACTTGGCAGGAGATCAGTGCCATCAGAGGAGGCGGTTGCTTCGGATTCCCTAATGTGTTTATGGAGAGAGAAACAGGAGAGGAGAATGGATTTTTGGTGCCGGTCGTGCATTTGATTTTTTCTTATTTCATTCTTACCCTGTACAGGCTTTTTAGCTCAGATGAAATTATTCGAAATGGAGGAGTTAAACTGGAGGAGTTAGGTATACCAATCAGTAATCTTTTCACTACAAGAGGTCTTCCATGAGTTGCTTAGAAGCGTCAGGAGGTGACAAAATACAGTCACAAATAGATCTTCGAGCTGCAGAGGTCACACCAGATCCTGTGCAGGTGGGGACATACGGTAGCCTAATATTGCACTTTCTCGCATCTCACTCAGCACTTTTGTCAGATGTTCCCATGCTGAGAAGGGTTTGGTAAGCCTCTCTGCCTGTAGATGATTCTCTTTGCGGTATAATACGTCAGGGAGGAAAGTGATGGACATGCCCTGAGAGTGAAATATATGCAGTGGAGTAGCAGGCGAACTTTTGACTTTGTACCTCACTGTCCAGCGTCGGTCCAGGAATTTTAAGCACCAGTAGTGTAACGGAGTGAATGTGATGGGTTACTTATTTCGCCACATACTTTACACCACTTCGTTACTAATTTATCTTTGTATATGGTACGTAACAACACACTTGGGTATTTTTAATGAGATGTTGGTGTTATATTAACTCCCTCTACGGTTATGTCTTTTATATTCCTTGTGCTACGACCAGACGATTTTTACCCAGCTTAGCAGAGACCTTTTTAACTTGAGGAGTTAAACACAACCTTTTTTAATTCCTTCGTAAGTGGAATTGAATAGTCGAAGTAACAGAATAAACTAAAAAAGAAAAGGAACCTGGGTCAAGGAGCAAAGAGGTAATATTTGAATAAATTGCCAAAGGAGCGATGCTAGGGAACCTCCTAAATCCCCAAGAACGGTCCCTAGTCTTTCAGTGCTTTCGCCTCTACTTGAATCCCATTTTTAACCATATTTTTGCTGACTACGGACAGTTTTGTAGGTAACAACCCACGTAGTGAAGAGGGTTTATGAAGGCTGTATCTGACTCCTTTAATTTGAAGAGTTTCTCCCAGGCTGAATGTATGCGTGTGGAAATAGCAAGAAGATAATAGAAAGCGCCATCATGTTGAAGTGGGTAATCAGAGTGACGTGAGTTACAGCTTTTTAATATTTTAAAGAAATAGTGCGAAAACCTGTATGGCTACACCCTAGGAAGATGACACTAAAAATAAGTCAGAAACTTGGAGCTTCCGTACACCTTCACCCTCTCGGTTTTAATCCCTGGAATCCGGTGACTTTTTTTCTTTTTTCCTAGTTCTTGCTGTCTTCAGACGGTCTCATCTAACTGGAAGTAAACCTGTCGGAGTGGCACTTGCATCAGACTTTTCCTCTGTGAAAGGTCATGTTAGAGCTGAACAAAATTGCCTGGTGGTAGCAAAAGTAAAGCGAATTATACCTACTCTTATTTAATGGGCTGACCCCTTGAATCCTGTGACGGCCTTTGCTTGTTTGTTTTTAGCTTATTCCTGCTGCCGCCAGACGGGTTTATTCTGTCTTGTGAGACTTTTCGGACTGGTGGGGCTTATTTATAATTTTCATCATCAGTCCGTTCACTGCAAGAGATTTCCCCAAGTAAGCTCATGTGCAGACAACGAGAATAATCATAATGATTAAGAAAATTAACTCTCCAAAAGCCACCAGGATTCGGTAGTTTCAGTTGTGTTGTTGATGGTTTTCTTTCAGTACGGGCAGTCCGTGACGACAGCAGATGGTACTGTAAATTGGGACAAGACTGGCCAATCAGTTTTATAGACAGTTGTGGCACTTTAATTGGCGATCTTTTGTCATTATCGCCCACTTAACCCCTTCAGCCTGAGGACATTTTCTAAATTCTTGTTATCCTGAGACGACGTTACTGAACTTAATATATTTTTTTATGGAGTCGGGTTTGGCCTTCATTAAGCCCTTCACTACAAGAGATTTCTCTGAAAGGTAACAAAATACTGTGGAGATAATAAGAATAATCTAAAAAATACGTCATTATGGTGAAGGAGTAAGTATTAAAGACACAGCATTAATGTGGTGACTTTTAACGAGGAGTTACTGCACTTGTCTGAAACATGATGCCTCCTTAGGTGTTGTTTATCTGTTCATCTGCCTATTCATAGAATTTACATATCCATCCACCTACCCATCCATCCTAACTCACCCCCCACCATATTTCACCCATCCGTCCTTCTTTATTTCCCCTCCATCTTTCATCCTTGTTTTCCATCCTCTTCTTCCTTCCATCCTCACCCCATTTATTGTATCTGTTTCTGTATATACTCGATCCTCGGCCATCCTTTCTCCAACTTTACCTTTCCCCCTTTCATCCATCTACCTCACTGTCTACTTTTCCATGTATTTTTTTTTCCCCCTCGCATCCCCTCTTCCATTTTCCCTTTCATCCCCCACCCCACTTCCCTCCCTCCATCCAACCCTCCAGTCATCCATCCATCCATCCATCTTTCCATCCTGATTCCATTTCACCACCTATCCAGGCCAGTATTCACAGTTCCTCTGCTCCAGTCCCTCTTTTCCGTCTATCTTTATCATTACCCTTCCCGTCTCCATCCATCCAGCCTTCGTCTTTACCCCCTCCCTCGTCCCCTTCATCCTTCCTGAAGCCCTCTCCTTTCTTCTCTCCATCTTTCTTTTCCATCCCCTACATCCATCCCCATTCCCTCATATCTCCATCCTCTTCTGTACATCTACCTCTCATATACTTCGCAGTTTCACGTCATTATATAACATCCGTCCCCCTGACCTACAAACTCGTTCTCCTTCCCTTATCCTCAGCCGTGTATCAATCCATCTATCCATCCTCCTCCCTCCATCAGTTCATTTATCTATCCCCTTCTTTCTATCATACCATCCATCCATCCCCCTCCTACCATTCTACCTCTCCATCTTGCCTTTCCACCTCTGTATCCATCAAATTATCCATCCATTGTGATGCGTCCATACTCGTCTGTGTTTCATCCATCATCATCCTCTCCAGCATCTTCTGTTATCTTTTCTCTTTCCACCTACCCTTCATTTTTCTATCCATCTCTTCCTCATTTGGTCCACTGACTTTATTTTCATCTCTTCCTCCGTTTTTCCATCCTTAAATCCAGACCCTCCATCCTTTCATGGAAGGACTTCCATGTATCCTCCCATTTCACAGTCCTACCCCTCCATCTATCCTTCTCATGTTTACCCCTATCACCTCCCTCCTTCCCTTCCATCCATTATTCCTTCTTTACTCTTCCTTCCCTCCATCCACTCTTCCCCTCTACCTCCCTCCATAGACTTCCCTCTGTAGCCTTCCATCCCTACATCCTGCCACTCCAGTCCTCCATCCATCCCTTTTTATTTTCCTTCTGTTCTTCCCTACCATATCCCCCCCGCCTTTACATTCCTTCTGTCTCCCTTCCATCCCTCCTTCCATTCCTCCCCTCCATCCATCCATCCATCCTGCCTCCCTCCCCAGCATTACCCAGCCTGGCATTCACAGTCCCCCTCCTTCAATTACCAATGCAATATCAGCGCGCAGTGTCAGCCGCAACGCTAAAACTCTCTCTCTCTCTCTCTCTCTCTCTCTCTCTCTCTCTCTCTCTCTCTCTCTCTCTCTCTCAAATACAGCCCAATTATCGACTCTAATCCTCATTCTCTCTCTCTGTCAGTTTTCATCCACGCCGCATTCCGTGTTTTAGCGCTCATTCTCCTTGTCAATCCTTCTCTGTCCACCTGTGCCTCTCTGGGAACGCCATGGGTCCAATTACAAGGCTTAACACCTTCAATTTGCTGACCTTTTTATTTCATTGTAGTCTTGGTATCTATATACGACTTTAATTCAGCTTAGGGTAGCCTTTCTTTTTGTAGCGGGAGTAGTCAGGATCCTTCATCAACCCCTTCACTAGTACGAGTCTTCGTAAATTGCACAGTATCGCTTGGGGGTAGAAAGAATAAACTAGAATATACGGCCTATTATTCCGGGGATTAAGAGCCGCGTTTAAGTTGTTGTGGAGATTTCACAACGCTTCTGCCTCAACGAGTTATTCTGAATTTCGCTCCTCATTATCCTCCTGTTTTTTAGTAATGCAAACTGTGTCAAATTTGAAATGATATAGGTAGCATAGAAGTGAAAGGTAAAGGGTAATAGGCAACATAAATCGCTAAGAAGTATGCGCAGCGAAGCCTCCAATGGTATGTAAACTGCACTGTGGCCTCTTGGACGTGCTCTCGTTGATTCAGGAAACTTCATAATATTTCTTCGGTGATCTGGTTGCCTGTGAAACATTAATATCCTCCTGTATGTTGCTGATTCTTTCTGACTTGATGATAAACCCACAACTTTTTGGTGTTTGATGTGTCCGTGTCGATCGACTAGAGTTTGGTTTACCGTATGCATAAAAAAAAGAAAAATTAATAAATATAAATCAACCCCTCAGTGTTCATAGTTTTCATCTTTACCATTTCGGTTACAAAATGGTTATCTGTGTCAATTTGTCATTTTGGGAAACAATTATGAGAAACAAACAGAATAACAGGGAAATCGCAAAGTTAACACATTCAAACACAGCCAGTTCATTGACCTGATGCTTTAGTACGGCAACACCAACAGATTAGCACAACACCACGAAGTGAACAACTCAACATGGCCAAGTCCACAAACGAGCAGTTATCTCAGCAAAGCCTTGTAACTAACAAAATCAAACTGTAAAATTATTAAGTCCAACACATTCTTACAACGAAACTAAGATAACCTTAAACCAGGTTGAGTAATTTAACGTTGTTAAATCTTGAACTGTCAAGATTAACTGGCAGATCAGTAAAACTTTCCTAGAACAGACGCGAAACTGTAACATAACCAAACAATCGCAAATAAAAATGAAAGTGACTGCTTAAAATTTTATGAGAGTGATGAAACAGAATATAACAGAATTGCGAAAATAAAAAAGCCTAGCAAATCCATGGCATGGCACTTACCACGTCAGACAGTAGCGCAAGGCAATTAACAATTTAACAGCAACAATTTAAAATAACAGTTTAGATAGAGCTAGGGAACCAAAAAAATCTAAAACAAAAATGCCACGAACCTATCAGTTTAACAGAGAAAAGCTTCAGAACTGTAGAAACTTACATACTGCATAACATGAAACCCTCAGTATAAAACCAATCTAGTTGGTTAACAAAAGACTACGAACCAATTTAACACAGCAGATCCCACGAGTACTAATAATATTAAACCCGACATAGCAGAGCGCCACCGTGAAACGAGCACAGAAATGGAAATAAAAATAAAACTCATCAGCCAAGCAGCGAAAGAAATAGTTCAGTACAAGACCACGAAAGTAACCCTGTAACACGGCAGAAACATCAGGGTATCATATTAACACAGCTAAACCGCAACTCTAAATCTTTAACACAACCCGATCATAAGGCTAACAGTTTATTACAGCCAAAACCACGGAATTAATAATTTGTCACAGCTAAGCCACTAAACTAATAATTAAATCCATCACAGCTTCGAAAGCAATAGTTAAACACAAATAAATCGCAGCATTACATTAAAATGCATCATAACCACAGCGCTAACAATTTAACAGCCGAACTATGAGAACTAGCTGTATCAGACTTAACCTAACAGAGCATGACATCATCTAACACCATTCAACACAGCAAAACTACAACACTAACAATAGAACACAGTAAATCCACGAAAAGTAACATTATCAAGTCCAGCGTAACAGAGCCACGCCGTGATATATAAGCTAGCAACTAAACACGGCCAGACCACAGTACTATCACTTTAACACAGCCACAGTGCGAGAACAACTCTCAAACCCAGCCTAAGAGCCTGGCGTCATGAACAGCTCACCGAGAGGAATAGACGCGAATGCTCGTGGAATTTAACACAGCAGTGCCACCGAACTCCAAAATTAACGCAGTCACACCAAGGGAAGTAATAAGAGAAGACCCAGCATAACTGAGCCATGCCGTTAAAAAATAAATAAATAAATAAATAAACCGCAGAGCAAATAAAAGAGACTAGTGACTGAACATAGAAATAATTTAACATAGCAGCCGAACACAGCTACCCCACAACTAACACTATCAAACTCAAGCTAAAAGACCAGCGCCATGAACGGATTACTGAAAGGGATGGACGATAATTTTCCTGCAGTGTAACCCCAGCAAAACCATAACACCAACAAATTAACACAGCCACACCACGAGCACTAACAAAATCAGAGGAGGCCTAACAGAGCTGTGCCAATAACAGGGTAAAATCATCTTACAAATTAACACGGCGAGTCTGCAAAGCTAAGTCTAACACAGCCAGACTACGAAGATAACAACCAAACCACGGAAACCGGTACTATAACAAAGCTAAGTGAACCCAGCTAACAGAGCGGCACAATGAAAATAGAACCGATAATTAAAACACACACACACACACACACACACACACACACACACACACACACACACACACACACACACACACACACACACAGCTAATAATTTCACACATCCAAACTTCGGAACTAACAATTTAACACAGCCAAACCACGAAAACTAACACTATCCAACCCAAGCTAGCAGAGCGGCGCCATGAACAGAGTACTGAAAGGGATGGACGCTAATGCTCATGCAATTTAAAACCCCCGCTCTAATCCTATTATATCAGCTTTATCTTCTGCTAATTTCATTAACCATTATATAAAATGCTGTTGAAGCATTTTGAATTCTTTTTATGATTAGATAAGCTGGATTTTTTATGTTCTGCAATGACGAAATTACAACACAAGGGCAGCACTTTTATATTATTGATTTTCATTGGTGATCATATTATTATTATTATTATTATTATTATTATTATTATTCCCAGTATAGTTATTTACAATAACAACAACTACTACTACTACTACTGCTACTACTACAACTGCTACTGCTTCTACTACTACTACTGCTACTACTACTACTACTACTACTGCTGCTGCTGTTGCTGGAACTACACTAATAGCAGTAGTAGTAGTAGAAGGAAAAAGTTGTAGTAATAGTAGAAGGAGAAAGTTGTAGTATTAGTAGAAGTAGTAGAAAGTAGTAGTAGTAGTACAGAAGTGTTAACATTATAGTCATATTATCATTATTATCAGCATATAATCTTTACATTGTGTTCTAATCTTTGAATCATTTTATACATTACCTCTGATATCACCATCATCATCATCATCATCACAATCATCAGTACCATTACGCAACAACAGCCAGCGCGTTTGTATACATCCGCTCTGCCCACCACCATAGTCTCCCCCACTCCCCACCCTCTCTTTTTCCCCCGTCCCCCTCCCACTCTCTCTCCCCGCCGTCATGCACAAACCTACTCCGTTTTCTGTTATTGTAACGCTATCATAATGACTTTCTCTCCCCTTTAATGCCGACCGAAATGCTGCGGATGTAACACCAGCACAAAAAATATAGCCATAAAAAGCTAATGGTGTGCTTAGCGTAACACCCGCCCCGACCCTTTCAAGCGCATATTTTTTGGAGAGAGAGAGAGAGAGAGAGAGAGAGAGAGAGAGAGAGAGAGAGAGAGAGAGAGAGAGAGAGAATTTTTTCCAATGACGCATCCCCTAAGCCACTATTTACATAACAACAACGCCATTCGTGATATTATATACATATTTGAAATGCACTGTGCAAGATCTCTCTCTCTCTCTCTCTCTCCGTATAATACCCTATGGAAAAACATCGTGTTACAGCGTTTCTCCCATACGCAACTGCATCCCGTTATCTAGAACTTTCTTTTCCCTCACCTAGCATATACTCGCCTACCTTAGTCTCTCTCTCTCTCTCTCTCTCTCTCTCTCTCTCTCTCTCTCTCTCTCTCTCTCTCTCTCATATTACCGCATGGAGAAATATACATCACGTTAAATGGTATTCTCGGTACAGCGTTACTCACGCAACTGCATCATCCCGTTCTCTGTAAAGGTCTTTTCTTTTAATTCTCTCTCTCTCTCTCTCTCTCTCTCTCTCTCTCTCTCTCTCTCTCTCTCTCTCTCTCTCTCTCTCTCTCTCTCTCTCTCTCTCTCTCACCGTTCATTCATCATTTACTCTGTTGATCAGTCTAATTTCCTCATTATCAAACCCTTCATTCCACACCTTACCTGCGTTTTATTTCCCTGTCGTTCCTCACCGTTTCCCCCGTGTTATTCCCCCACTACGCTTCTCTTTCTCCTTCATTCCCCACCGTTCAAGTGTGTCGTTCCCTTATCAGTATCCCCACCGTTCACCCATCACTTAATCTCATGCCTCTCGTTCCCCAGTCGTTCCTTCCCTTATGCCTTATCGCCCATCTCTTGTTCTTATCACCTTCACCGACGCTTATCCCGCCTGGTTAGATGTAATGGCATGTTCTCTCATCATGCGGTATAAAGCTCTCTTTTACGACGATGTTGCGTGTTAGAGAGAGAGAGAGAGAGAGAGAGAGAAAGAATGGCAAAGCACTCCTAAAATTTCTTAGGTTTTGTCATGAAAAGAAAAATAACACATTTCTCTCTCTCTCTCTCTCTCTCTCTCTCTCTCACGACGTTGGTGCATGGTGGCTGCGTCTCATGCAGGGGTCGTAGAGATGTTAGGTAATGCTCTTAAGCTTTTTGACAGATACTCCTCCACTTGCCTGACCTGACAGAGAGAGAGAGAGAGAGAGAGAGAGAGAGAGCTGTATCTAAATGCGCACGAGAGAATGAACCCCTTTAGCCTCGTGACGTTTCTCATACGCTGAAGTAAAGAGTAAATGAGAAGTCAGAAGAATGGATACAGTGCTTTTGGCTCCTCACAGTTTCTTAACTATATGATAGACTTGTTTCCCGTATTAAAGTAATTGAACTAAATACTTAATAAACACTCCGTTAGGTTTTGTTCAGAAAGCCCAAGAAGAGGGACATTGATTTAACTTTATGATATTACTGGCTGCATAAATCAAAGCAGTAAGGATGAAAGCTTAACTTATTTTCTGACAGGCATTGTTCCGTTGGTAGTAAGGAAATAAGTTTAAATTTCCTGATGTCTTGGCTCCATAAATCAGGCAATAATAAACATATTTACCTTTGCAATGGGCCTTCTTTGGTCTGTGAAAAAAGGGAAAACCTAAATTATCTTTCCGATTGGTCCGGTTCAAGTCATGTTAATGGGGCCTCATCCCAACTGTTGCCAGAATTTACCCCTTCAGTACAATGACGTCTTTTGCATTTTTTTTTTCTAGTCGGGTTTCAGACTTCAGTATTTTTGATAGGCCGGATTCGGTAAGTCGTTGTAGAGGATATAATAAATCAGTGCTATTAATTTTTTAGAATAACCTTATGATAGATCTGTTTCCGAGAGTTAATGAAGAGGAAGTAAGTACTAAATTAACCTTCTGACTTGTCTTGTTCTTGAAGGCAAAGCAGACGATAGGGCAAATTAATCTTGACAGCCTCATAGGTTTATGTATCTGTTGACGTAGATCCTTATGTAAGAGAAGAAGAAAATAAAGTCAGGATAAGCCTAGTTCCACTAGTCATAAAGGAGGAACACGAAATTATCCTTTCTTTATATCTGATTCCATAACTCAAGGTAGAGAAACGCTGGATTAACTGTTCTAGTGGCCTGGTTCCCTAAGTTAAAAAGATGAGACACGTAAGTCGTAAATCTTCTCTTACAGGTCCTCATAATAACACTCTGAATGATATGGTATGAAAATGAAAGACACAGACCCAGAATCATATTAGCACTCTCATAGGTCTAGTTCAGTAAGTTCAAAAGCTAAATATCGTATTAGGAGTCTGATTGGCTAGTTTCGGAAGTTAAGGCAGAGGAAATGATAAATCAGCCCACAAATCTCCCCCACCCCCTAAAAATTAACATTTCGATGGAACTTGTCTTTTTTAAGTAAGAAGAGCGAAACGTATATCATGTTACGTAAGTTGGGGTAGAGGAACACCCAACTCCATAATCATTCTGGGCCTGATTCATGAAGTCATAAAAGACGACCGAAAAACTTAACTAACCTTCTTATAGACGAGGTTCCTTTAAGTCATGAAGAAGAACAATAAGTTCACTAAGTTAACTCTCCCACAGGCCTAGTTCCGTAAGTTACAGTAGGGGAACACTAAGCTAACTCTCCCATTGGCCTGGTTCCGTAAGTCAGAGTTGAGGAACACTAAGCTAACTCTCCCATAGGCCTTGTTCCTTAAGGCAGAATAGAGGAACACAAAGCCAACTTTCCCATGAGCCTAGTTCCTTAAGTCAGAGGAAAGGAACACCATGCTTACTCTCCCATAGGCCTGGTTCAGTAAGTCAGAGTAGAGAAACACGAAGCTAACTCTCCCATAGGCCTGGTTCCGTAAGTGAAGAGAGTGAGGGGAAAGAAAAGAGTGTATCGTTAGTACAGCCACACCCCTCAGCCTCATTGGCCGGCCACCCCTCCGCCCCGCCCAACCTCTCCTCACCTCGCCTTCATGAAGACGCCCGCCCCACCTTAAGAAATAGCACAAGGCCGCCCGGCATGTGTTTCTTCCGTGTTCATGTGTCCGACTTCCCACCTTTGGGTTTTTATTGCTGTTTTGCCAGGCATATGAAGTGCGTGCATTCATTATCAGACTCTTTATTCATTTAACCAGCCATGCATGCACGTGTATAATTTCCTATAATAATAACGTGGTAATGCGCCATGGCTTTGTCCCCGCCGCGAGCCGCCACCATGCAGCGACAGTGGCCAAGGCCTCCCCTCCAAGCATGCACTCAAGCGCCGACCAGTTCATGGCAGCCAGCCCTCAACTGGACGCTCCCCGCTGCGTTTGAACACGAGCTGGCCCTTGAGCGCCTCCCCCCACCCTACCAATAATGACGGGTAATAATTGATGCTGTGTACTGAATATCTATTTGCTAGCATGTTTATGTAGGCGGCGCTTGGCCAGCCCATGCACGGAGCAGGCGCATGCATGCAGGCCCGGCTGTCCACTCCCCTCGCTCGCTGCATTCACACTCCCTCCCCCTCTCATTTTTTTTACGCCCCTAAAATCCTCTATTGAATATAATATGCATATACATATTTGTGGACAGAATGATAATACGAACTGATACTGTATTCATGAATTATTAAAAATACCATTGGATGTGTGCGTTCATGGAATAATCGAAGGCAATAATGGAAATGCACTGGCGAATGCACACTGCGCATATCTTGGCCGTTAACATCGCAATGCACTCACGTAGGGGGACATCACGGCCAGGAGCTCAACATAATAATCTACTAAAAAGTTGGTCAGTAATTCTCCAGCATTTCATGTTTACGTACGATGGGAAATTTTCCGAAAGGTCATTTTGCTCCATGATGCATTTCACCCCCCGTTTAATTAATTAAACAGGTTGGAACATAAAAGTTTCATATTCACAGGGGGGAATGCGGACTGATTGAAATGACGATTGCCCTCCCCAGTCATCATCAGCAGAGGCTTAGCGAGGGGAGCGAAAAGCATGCATGACTCCAAAATGAAATTCGTCCATGGCATATGTCGATCCTCACTGGCTAAATCCCCTCCCCTCCCCTCCCCTCTGGCTTTACCTCTCACTATGTATTCCACTTATGTCTCTCTCCCTCCCTCTCACTCCCTCTCTTTCCCTCTCCCTCTCCTCTCTTTCACTCTCTGTTTTCCCCCATCGCTCGCCCCTCTTGCGTCCCCTCCTCCTCCTGCTTCCCCCTCGCGCTCTCACTCGCTCCTCCCCTCCGACCCTCACCAAATCCCCTCCTCCTCTGCTTTGCATTCCCCTCTGTCCATGGCTTTGGCTCTTACTCTGTTTTCCAGTTGTGCATTTATCTCCCCGTCTCTCTCTTCCCCTCATCACGGATTCTCTGTTTATCCCCCTTTCTCCCCTCCCTTTGCCAGATCCCCTCTTATCCCCCTTTTCCTCTCTCTCTCTCTCTCTCTCTCTCCCTCGGCCTCACCACCCCTCCCTCAGCCCCGCTTAGTTCTGTATATATATTTGATATTTTTTTCTTTTTGTTTTCACCCGATATCGCATTCTGTCTGTCTCCCACTCGCTCCCCTCTCTCTCTCCCTCGTCCCGCCCCTCGCAGCGCCCCCCCCCTTCTCTCTCTCTTTCTCTCTCACTCTCTCGCTCTCTCTCTCTCTCTCTCTTTCTCTCTCTCTCACTTGCGTCCCCTCCTGCATATCACTCTCTCCTCTCCTATGTCTGTTTTATATTGTACCTGTCCTTCTCTGACCTCCCGCCTGGTCCTCTCTCTCTCTCTCTCTCTCTCTCTCTCTCTCTATCTATCTATCTATCTATCTATCTATCTATCTATCCATCTATCTATATCTGTCTCACACTTTTTCACCTCCTCTCTCTCTTTCTATTGCCTGTGCCCTCCGATCGCATGTGTGTGTGTGTGTGTGTGTGTGTGTGTGTGTGTGTGTGTGTGTTTATTGTGTGCATATATGTGCATGCTTTTTTATGCACGCGTGCATTTACAGATCATTGTTATGTGAGGCTCTTTATTTGTGTGCATGCATGTGTGTGTTTTGTGTGTGTACTTTGGTGTCTATGTGCGCGTGTTTATATGTGTGCATATGCGTGTGTATGTATATGTGTATGTGTGTACGTATATATGTGCACGGGTAATCCGCCAATTAAGCTACTGTATGTATGCGTAATTATGCATTGAAATATTTGCATATATGATGCCTATTGATCCGGTCACTTCGCCTCATTATATGCACGCGACAAACACCCCCACTCCACCCCCACTTCCCCTCATCCCCACCCCTCTCTCTCCCTTCCCCCACTTTCCCCCTCCACCCCTTCCCCCACTTTTCACCTCCACCCTTTCCACCAAATTCCCTCCCCACCCCCTACGCTTTCACTCCCCACTCTTTTCTCATTCCCCTTTCCACTCCTTCCCCGTTCCCCGCTCTGCCCCTTCCCCTTTCCTCTTTCCACCCTTTCCCTTTTCCTCTCCACCTCTTCCCTATCCATTAGCCATCGCTTCCCGTTCCCTCCTTCCAATCTTCCCCTTTGCCCTCTTCCTCCTTCGCATCTCCATCCCTTCCCCATTCCCATCTCTACCCCTTCCCCCTTTCGCCCTTCACTCTTTTTACTTTCCTCTCATCCCCTACCTTTCTGTTTCCCATCTTTCTGCCAAGCAACCACCTTTCTCTTTACTCCTCATCTTTTCTCCCATTCACATCATTATTCCATGCTCACATTACTTTCCCTATCCACCCTTTTCCCCTCATTCTCTTCCCCTTTCCTCTTGTCTTTTGCCCCTCGTCCCCGTTCTCATCCCTCTTCTTAACCTCCACCCACATTCCATTTCCTCTCTCCACCTCTTCCCCCTTCCTCTCATCACCCCTTCCCCTTCCCATAACCTTTCCTTTTCATTTCCAATCACCCTCCCTTTTCCGTTCCTCTCACTTTCCCCTCCCACTTCCCCTCATCCCCCAAATTCCCCTTTCCCCTCATTACTTCCGTCCATTATTTCCCGCTCCTCTCACCCACCCTTCCGACTTCCCCTCGTCTCTTAAATTACCCTTTCCCCTCATTATTTTTGTCCCTTTTTCTCATCTCTTTCTTCCCACTCAGCACATCCCTCCACTCATTACATCCGCAATCCCACCCCATCTTCACCCTCATCCCCATTCTCCTCCCTACACTCAGTATCTTCTTACCTCCTCCTCCCCATCCTTCTCTCATTTTCATCCTCCCCCTCACCCACATCCTCTCCCTCACTCTCATCCTAACCCTTACCTCCATTACACCTCTCCTCACCCCATCTTCTCGCCCTCATCCTCCTTCATTCCATGCTTCCCTTCATCCCATCCTCTTTTCTATCCACCCCATTACCGCATCCCTCCCCTCGTCCCATCCTCTCTCACTCTCATCTTCTCCCTTACCTCATCCTCTCCATGCCACATCCTGCTCCTCACCCAAATGTAATCCTTTAGTCCCACATCTAATCCCCATTCAGTATATTCCACCATTCATTATTTACGCTTTCTCTTCTCATCCCCTTTCTTCCCATTTTTTTCCCGTTGCCCTCCTTTCCTTCTCATTCAGATCTTTTCCCATCCCCTCTTCCCCCGTCACTTGATGTCGCCGTGTTTCTTCCCCATTTTCTTCTGTCTCACCACTTTTCCCCATTTACCTTCCATTACGTCCTCACTTCCCCATTCACCACCATCATCTCCTTTTCCTCTTCACCTCAGTTCTCCTCCTCGCATCCTCATTTAACTTACAACTACCTCTTCCTGGCTTTCCCAATCAGTAGTTTGCTTATCTATTACCCAGCCATCTCCAACTCACTTCTTTCTTCGTCATTCATCCATCCATCTTTGTGTCGTCCCCATTCACCTCCCATTCCATTCTCAAAGCCCATTCACTCGTCTGTCCCCCTTCCTCCCTATTTACCTCCAATCCCTTTCTCATATCTTCATTCACTCGATCCTCATACGTATTGACCTTCCATTCCCCTGCTCTCTTCCCCTTTACTTGCCATCACCTCCTGTCCTCCTCAGTCATTTTCATTCTTCTCTTTCCTTTTCACCTCCCAGTCACCACTCCCTTTCTCCTGTATTCGTCCCTCAGCCACTACATCGCATCCCATTCACCTCCCGGTTACTTTCTTCCCATTCGCCTTCCAGTTACTTCTGTTTTCCATTCACTTCCCAGTTTATTCTTCTCTTGTCCATTCACATCCCGTTTCCTTTCTTTCTTCTCCATTCACCTCCTAGTTACTTACTCTCTTCCTAAACACCTTCCAGCCACTTCCTTTCTTTCTGTCCATCTTCTAGTAACTTCCCCTCTCCCCATTTCCCTTCTAGTTACATCCTTTCTTCCTCGTTCACCCCCGTTCCCCTCCTGTTTTCTCCCCTTCACCAGTGTCTCTCCCCTCTTCCCCATTCACTTTCACCATCTGATTCATAACCATCAGTCTTCATTTACCCCTCATTGTTCACCCATTCTTTCCACACCATCCTGATTCCCAGTCACCAGCCCACTTCTAATCCCCATTATTCTCACGTTCTCCCCACACCCATTCTTTCCCCATCTCTAGCTCACACCTAATCCCCATTATTCTCGTTCTTCCCGCACCCCATTATCTTCCCCGAACTTATTTACTTTTCTTTCTTTGTCTCATGTAATTTAATTGGATGAGGTGGAAGAAAACATTGGTGAAATACAGTAGAGATTTATTCCCGACAAGTTTCGCCCATTACTTCTGTTTCCTCACACATTCAAGCTCATCCTCATTCTTTTCCATACTTACTCCATGTCCTGATCTTAATCCTCCCTCATATTCACCCCTTAATCTCTTTATCCATTCTGTATCGTATCCTTAAACACCTTTATCACCATGTCATCATCCCATCTAACCATTTCCTTCCTCACCTTACAGCCTTCCCACTCATTTCTATCCTCGTCCCAACTTTCTTACTGTTTCCCCATTCCTTCTTCTCAGTATTACTCTCTCCCCCAGCACTCACAACCCCCAACTCTTCTCCTGCCCTCCCCTATCCATGTCCTCCTTATTTTCTCCTCCGTTAACACATTGCCTCCCCCCCCCTTCTCTTTCACCCTCTCCTCTCTAATAGTAGCTATTTTTATTCCTTGTACTTCCCCAAACCCAACTTCCTACCCTTCTAAGCATTCAGTCCTTTTACCCCCTTTCCTTCTCCCCATTCACACTTTCGTCACCCCACGTCAGCTTCTCTCCCATCTTTTCTTTGACGTTACTTGTCACACACCCTCCTCTTCACTCTACCCTCTTCCTACCAATCCCTCCCCCCTATTATCTTGTTCTCCCTCTCCTCCTCCTCCCTTCCCTCCCCACCACCCCCACCCCTGTTTTCCTTTGCTCCATCCTACTCCCCATCCTTCTACCATCCTGATCATTCATCCTCCTTTTTACATCTTCGTCACTTCACTCACCTTCCTCCTTTCCACCCACCTCTCTCCCATCAACTCATCCTCACTTCCCTCTTCTCCCTCATTAACACTTTATCGCTCCCCTTCCTGCCTCTCCCCCACCAACTCTTCCTCCCTCCCTACTTTACTCTGACCCACTCTTCCTCCCTCCCCAGCTTCTCTCCATCTCTCCGCATCCTCCCATCCTATCTTTCCCCTCGCTCCCCATCCTCCAACCCTACTAGGAACCTCCACTCATCCCCTGCCTTCTTTACCCCCACCCTACTCTTTACCCCCATCACCCTCCCGAACCTGGCTGTTTATCCCCACCACTTCCCCCACCCTACCTCTGTATATAAGGGTAAATGTGGGAAATAGGGTTGCGTTTTGTTTATATATGCGTGTGTTTGAATTAATGGGCACACATACGCATGCACAACCCTTCCTGCATCATTGCTTCCCTCCCCCTCATCTCCCCTCCTCATCACCCTCATTTCCCCATCGTCACCCATCACATCCCCTCATCTCCACCCTATCTGTCCCTCATCTTCCCACATTCCTCCTTACCCCTTCATCCCCCACCTCCTGTTTGACTTTCGCGTCCCCTTATCCCCTTCCTCACCCCTCACCCACCTCCCAGCGTCACTGTATTCTACAATTACCCCCACCTCACCCCCGTCGCACACATTCCACCCACCCCCACTACTTATTTCCCCTCCCGTATAACCTCCACCCACTCGCTCTTCACTCCCTTCCCTCTCACCCCCCTGGACACCACAACTCTCACCCCTCACCCCCTCCTCTCACCTCCACTCCTCTCACCCCATTCGTCTGACCCATCACCCCCCACCCCCTTCTCCTCACCCACCCCTCTCACTCATCACCCTCTCCTCTCACCCCTTATTCCCCTCTCCCCGTCTCACCTCCCGTACCCCCTCACCGACCCCTCCCGCCTCACCCCTCACCCTTCCTGACAAATGCACGGGCCTATTGCATTTTGTGTGTCCTAATTATCATTAATTTGAATAATCGTTAATGTATGTTGATATATTTGTTTATTGTTTATCCACCCCGGCCCCGCCCCGCCCGCTCTCGCTCTTTATATCTCTCTAACTAATAATCTCTCTCTCTCTCTCTCTCTCTCCACACACACACACACACACACACACACACACACACACACACACACACACACACACACACACACAACAACAACAACAACAACAACAACAACAACAACAACGACAACAACAACAACAATACCAAAACAAACCTCACCTCAACAGCACAACAACAACACTACAGACATAGCAACAATTACAGCCTGTCACCCACACGTAACATCACCATTGTAAGCAACCCCCCATCATAACAACACAGTAACAACATAGCCCCAACAGCAACAACAGACCCACATATCACCCCTCAAACAGTAAATAAAACATCAGCAACAAGAACAGCAAAACAGCAGTAATAATGACACCCAGCAACAACAGCAGACTCCCACAACAGCACCCCCAGATCAGAGAGTACAACTTTCCCCAAAAAACAGAAAAATAACAGCATTAACAACACAGAAACAGCCCAATAACAACGACCATGATGAGAAAGACGACGACGACGACGACGACCACCACCACCACCACCACCACCACCACCACCACCACCACTAACAACAACAACAATTACAGTCCCACCACCACCACCACTAGCAACAGCAACAACAAACTCACACAACCCCATAACAAAAAGTGCAACAGTCCAAACAACAAAAGCAACAGCAACTACAACCACTCCGGTAACAACAAAAACAATAACAACAAAACCACCCATCCACCCACATCCTCTTTTCCGTCGCTCTCTAATGCGGTCTCTGTTTACCTCTCTCTTTTGCCATTTTGGGGGGGATATTTTTTTCCTCTCTCTCTCTCTCTCTCTCTCTCTCTCTCTCTCTCTCTCTCTCTCTCTCTCTTTAATCCCCTGCTATATTAATTTCACAGACACCCATTTTTTATTATGTCCTCATTCTCATCCCCTCGTTACACTCTTCTTGTTTTGTTCCTCACATTTTCCTTTCTTCTCTTCATCATTACTCGTTCGTCTCTCCTCCCTCTGTTTGTTCCCCAATCCCCCCCCCCTTCTCTCGATAACCTCCATTCCTCTTCCTCTCCCACCTCTCTTCTATTTACTTTTCTTCACTCCCCCCCACTTTTCTCCCGCCACTTCCACTTCTCTTGTGCCCTTCTTTTTCTTTCCCGCCCCCATTCTCCTTCTCTCCTTTCTCTCTCCATCTCCCTACTCATTCTCCTCTCTCTCTTTCTTCCTCTCTCGCTTCTTTTCCCCTTCCTTTCTCTCATCTTCTCTTTCTCCCTCTTCCTCTACATTGTCTCCCAGTCCTCTCTTCCTCCTGTTCTCAGCCATCATTATCCCTCCCACTCCTCTTCCCACCTCTCTTCGTTCATAGCGACCCCATTCCTCCCCCTCCTCAGTCCTCTCGTCTCTCCCTTCCCCACCCTGCTCTCCCTTCCCCTGTCCATGTGTAGTTACATTAGCAAAATAATATAATTGTTTACCTTCCATAGTGCGCATCTCTTTAAATCCTCACCGACCTCATCCACATCCCGCCCGCACCCGCACCACACCCACACCCACTCCTCAAACCCCACCTTCGTCCCACCCACACCCACATTCCACCCACACCCACATTCCACCCACACCCACATTCCACCCATAACTCACCCTTATATCATCTTTACCACATCCTTGCCTTCTCCTCACTCACACATTCCCACACCCTTATTCATTTCCCACACCTTTACCCACACAGACCTCCTCCTCACCCTTGCCAAACCCCTGCACCTCCATTTTTACCTGCACGTCCTACTCCCACTCACAAAATCACTCCTGCCCACGGAATCACTCTCACCCAAAAAAAACACACCTACCCACACACCCACCTCATCCCACACATCCATGCTCCCACCCACATCCATGCTCCCACCCTCACCTCAACTCCCACCCCCACCCACATCCCACTTTTGCAAACACCCAACCTTCAGCTCATCATTACGAACTCACACCCATCCATATTCTTACTCCAGTTACATCCCACCCTTACCCATTCCTTACCTTCATTCCACCCATATGACCCACACCCCACCCATAGTCAAACACGATCTTCAACCAAACTTCACCCTCACTTAATCCACACCCACACCCACACTCAGTCCATACCCAAACCCATATTCACACCCATAAACACGTTCACAACTCCATTATCGCTTTCCTTCCCAGTTTTTTCTCCATCTTTTCCTACGTTCCACTTCAACATCCACTCCCCATCTTTACCCCACTTACACCCCGACCTTCTTCCACCCCAGCAAACCCTTACCTAAACTTCATCCTCTCCACATTATCTTTGTCACTCTTCTTCATCCTCTCTCCCTTTGCCCTTTCCACCACCCTCCATCCCCACTCCATCTCTCTTCCTCCAGCTCCCTCACCCCCACCCCTTCACCCCCTCCCTATTGCTTCTCCTCACCATCCCCATTTTTACTCCATCTTCCCTTAATTCGGCTTCTCCTCCCCACCCTCACCACAACCCTTCCTTACCCTTCCTCATCCTCTCTCATCTTCACCCTTACTTTTCCTGCCCCACACTTACCTCAGTCCCTCCCCACCATCTGTCCCCTCAACCCTCATTCCTTTCCTTTCACCCCATACCCCTCGTCATCTTATTCCTCTCCTTCCTGCTCTTACTTCCTTCTCCAAACCTACTTCTCCGTATTCCATTCCACGTTCATCCCACCTCACTCTCATTCTACCTTACTCACCCTAACCCCTTATCCCCATCCTTATTCAAACCTCTGCTTCCTGCCTCATGATTCATCCTTCCTCTCCTCTTTCTCCCATTTCACCTTCAACCACACCCCACCGCACTCACACCCCAACCGCTCATCATCCATACCCCCTGTCTCCCCTTCATACCACATTTGTTTTAATCCATCCATTCCCATTCCATCTTCACCTCATCTCCTCCCCACCTTCCCTCTCCTCTCCCTTCGCATTAGTCCCTCATCTTCACTGTTACCCTCTATCTCTCCCCTTACCACAACCTCCCTCTTTTCCCTCCTCTCACTCCCAGGCCCACCCCACCTTGCCATCTCTCCCAACCCCAACGCATCCCCTCCCCATCCTACTTCACCCCACCCTTACCCTAACCCCTCCTCCCTCACCCTGTCTCCCATTCTACCCCTCCTTACCACTTCCTCTCGCTCCAACCCCCTACCGCTACCCCTCCCGACATCCCCCCCTCCCCTCCCCTTCTTTTTCTACTCCTTCCCACCTCCCCATTCCCTCCCCACCATCACATCCCCATTGCGTTCATTTTTCCCTCTGTGTCCCTCTTTATCGACATTTTTCATCTGCCCCCGTAATCCTCTTTCATAATATTGTATCGTGTATGAGTTTATAAATGCATAGTCCCCCTGCCTTTTCGGAAATATTTCGTTCGTATGTGTATATGTAGGCTACATATATATATATATATATATATATATATGTGTGTGTGTGTGTGTGTGTGTGTGTGTGTGTGTGTCTGTGTTGGCCTTCATTTGTGTGTTTATCGCTGCAGTATTTAGTTTTTATGATGTTTTTACTTTCGTTTTATATTCCGTTATTAGATGGATGATTAATATAATCCTAAGTTATTCTTTGACGCGTATTTTTTCTTCATATTTCCCCCCTCTTTTGTCCTCATCCTTATCCCTCACTTCTTTCCCTTTTCACTCCCTTTTCCATATCTATCACCAGCCTTCACCTGATTCCCCAAATCCTCTTTCCTTTATCCTCTTCCTCAGTTCCCTCGTCCAACTTTTACCTCTTCCCTCCTTTCACCATATCCACCTTAACGGCCCTTTCTCTTTCTGTTCTTAGGTGCCAGCCCTTATCAGAAATCCTTTCTCCGTTTCACATCCCCACTCCCTTTCTCTCCTCCCAGTTTCATATCTTTTCCCTTCACCTGCTCTCTTCAACCCTCAGCTTGTATCCCCATTACACCCTTCCCATTCATCTCCTGTTTTTCTCTTTCCATCTTTTCTCAATCCTTCTTCCCACCTCACCCTTTTCCCTCACATCTTCATTCCTCCCCTCCCGTCTTCATAATCTTTCATCTTCCCCCTCGTTCCATCTTCATATTCATCCCGCCATCTCACCCTTACCTCCCCCATCATTCCACCTTACCTCCACCCTTTCCACTTTTCCCCACTCCTAACCTTTCAGCCCCTACCCCCCAGGCCCACCCCCCATTTGACTGCCTCCCCCACCATCCCTTCCCAATATAATATCAGTTCTCTCATTATCTGATTGTGATATACTTTTCCTCCCCTCTGTATATGCACTTTTTTTGTATGACCCCCACTCCAGCCCATGAGGAGGATATATTGATTTGGTGTGGCCTGGTTGCTTGTCTGTCTGTCTGTCTGTCTGTCCTTGACGGTCAGTGGTGTCACCATCATTCACAAGCTGACTTTCTACCTCAGTTAAGAAAAATAATAGAAAGGAATAAGATTGACAAAATAATATAAGTGATAAAATTACCGAAAACGATGATGATGGTGATGATGATGATGAAGCTGGGGATAATAGTAATTATAATAATAGTAGTAGTAGTAGTAAAAGTAGTAGTAGTAATAATAAAGTAACAACAGCAACAGTAGCAGCAGCAGCAGCAGCAACAACAACAACAACAACAACAACAACAACAACAAAGAGCACTCGACGAGTGCAACACCCTCTCCAAACAACTTATTTCTGTGCCGATTATTTTATTTTACCCTGTGATTCTCACCCTCGACAGATTGCTCTCAAAATCAGATCATTTCTTTCTTGCATATCCCTTAACTTTTCCATCAGCTTTGGCTCAAATCAGAGGAAAATTTTTTGAGCTGCGTTTCCCAGAGACTTTAACATTTGACCTTTCCTTGTTAACTTGACATTTTAGTGGTTACTCTTCAAAATCGAATCTCTTTATTCTTGTTTTAATCTAAGCCTTACGACAGAGTTTAGTCTGTTTTGGATAAAAATTGTTTAAGTTGACCTCCTTAACATGCGACGTTGATCTTGGACCTATTGGTCTAAAAAACATGAAGTCAGTCACTTGGGTGATCCTCAGCCAGTTTGATTCACATCAGATCAGCACTGCATTAGTTATTTTGTTCACACTCGGACACAGTGAATCGATCTTTGACATTGTACTGTGATCTTGGCCTTTGACTGGTTGTTCCCACAGTTGAATCCCTTCGTTCTTGCCTGACCCCAAACGGTTCCACTAAATTTGATTCAGATCAAACAAAAGTTTTTGAGTTGTCCTTGCCCTGTGACACTGGCCTCTCACCATTCCCTGTGACTTTGACATTACTGATGGGTCTATTCGACTCATTTTAATTTGCCTTATCTTGAACCTTTCTACAAAATTTGACCTAAATCGAATAAAAACGTTTGAATTTAACCTTGCCGTGTGACCTTGACGTTTGACCCATTGTTTTCAGAAACAATAGGTTTTCACCTTGTTAAAATATATCAAACCTCTTTGACTTATTTTGTTAACAAATACACCCTCCGATTGAACTTTAACCTTGCCCAGTGATGTTCTTTGACTAAATATGATTGAAGCTGAATAGTTTTGTTCTTACCCCATTCTGAACATTTCTCCCAGGCTTGGTTGAAATTGGGGGAAAGCTGTGTAAGTTTATTTTGCTAGGGCATTTGACCAAACCCTGTGACCTTGACCATTGACCTAGTGTTCTAAAAGACGGTCGGTTTCCAAATGGTCTGTCCTTCCACCCTTCCACCAATTGTGGTTAAAATCGGATGAAAACTGTTTAAGTTACTTAGTTCCTTCGTCCTTGCGTAAACACACACACACACACACACACACACACACACACACACACACACACACACACACACACACACACACACACACACACACACACACACACACACACACACACACACACACACACACACACACACACCTCTAAAAACCTAACACTCTCTCACGCTTGTGGATCGGAGGTGTTATAATAATAAGCAGTAATGATAAATGTTCTTGAGTTGATATCCATTTTGTTCTTACTAGGCAAAAACGTGCCATGAGTGGAATATTTATATCTTACGTATGATGACGTCTTTTTAAATGTGGGAGCATCTCTTGGAGCGGCCCGGTCAGTCAGTCACACCATAAGATTTTCTCTCACAGGGTGCTCCAGTCAAACGAAGTCACGTAGGGTGGTTCATATTAACGAAACCCTATTTGGTCCTGCATCAGTTTGGGAATTCTGTGCTTGTTATGTTATATTCATGTCACTGGAAGACGATTATATCCAGTTTGAGGAACCCCTTTTTAAGTGACAGAAACAGATTCCGTTAACAGACTCTACCCACCTTTACCACTACCCTCTCTCACCTCTCCCTCAACTTCATCGTTGCCACACCATATCTTCAGCCTTACCTCACCCTCACCTCACCTTCGTACCACTCTTACCTCACCATTAAAACTCACCGATAAATATAACACTGAATAAAATGGTCCTGTTGCGATAAGAAATTAAAGTCACCGTAATGAAGGGGTTAATACATCAAAGTACAAAGGGGCCTGCTAATTAGTATGAGAAAGTGATGAACTCAGGTGAACCCCACAGGTCGTGTTATTAAAACCGAGTACGCGAAGGTGTAGTCAATCACCTCACCTATAATGGCCATTTGCAAAACACCAACGAAGACAGAAAATTGTTAAGAGTGCATATCACTTTATATATCGGTATCAGCAACGAGATAGATAGGCCAGTTTTCTTTAATTTTTCATCGTGTGTTCAATAATGATGTAAGGAAAATAGGGGTTTGTATCTCCAATTCTTTGTCTCAGTTTTAGCCATTTCACTACGAGATGTCCATCCTAATCTGAATAACATTGTTTGATGGCAGCAAGAATGTTAATCACAAACATTATCCTCAAGGTGTTTAACAGAGGCTATATCTAAGCATTTCACCACGAGAGACCCTTCCTGAAACAACAAAACGCCTTAGTGATAGAGAGAGAGAGAGAGAGAGAGAGAGAGAGAGAGAGAGAGAGAGAGAGAGAGACGTCCTCGTAGTGAAGGAGTTAATACTTTCGTATATGTTTCATGCACGTAACATTATCGCCTCCACCGCACCCGATTAGAAAAGATCAGGCCCATCATCAGAACAGACTTCGAGGTAGGACTAAAAGAATTAAGTGATGAAGGTTATGACATGTTCACTTTTTTTCGTGGATTTTCATTTGAATTGGGGATTTTTATGATCTGCCATAATGTGAATGAATTTATGTGTCTAATTGTTTATCATCCTGGTTGCGTTAACCTCTGTCACTGTATGCCTGTCTAATTTTTATGAAATTTATCATGACCTAAGTTTGTGTACATGCATCCTTCTGTCCAGTTTATATGATCTGCCGATAGGTAAGTTTGTTTTTTCATCTGTATGTCTATTTATCTGTATGACTAAATCTTGCCTTACGCCACATCTCGTGAATTGTAGCTGAGCAGCAACGTATTCACTCTTGACAAACTACCTGCCCTAATCTGCTTCCATGCCTCCTTGACGTCCTTCCACCTTGTCCTTGGTCCACTTCTTCTCCCAACCAGCAATAACACTTGAACCTTCCGTTAGAGCCTGTAATATCTATAAGTATTTTAGTTTATTCTTGTCACCTCCATACGAATAATATTTACTCAGCCTAGGAGAGAATTTTCGAATTGGAGAGGTTAGATGTTGCCTTCATTAACCCCCTCACACCTAGAAATTAGTAGAAAGTTAGATAAAATAATTTGTTGGTGGCAAGAATAGAATAAGGCATACCTTGTTCTAGGGACTGAGGATGCCCAATTGATCAATTATTACTAAGTCTGAGCGCATCAGAAAGTCACGTCAATCATAAATACAAAGAACAAGCCGGTAGGCGACAATGGCCAGTTTAAGTGGACCAAGCTTTGGCCCACCCGAGTTACAAGTTATATAGGTGGCGCTGCCAGCGACCAGAAGTGAGTTTTGACACTACACGTCATTTCTCAATGGACGTGCACCAGTACAACATTCCACCCAACAACCATGGCTCTGGCTTAACAGTCTTCGGAGCCTTTGCATTTCGCGCGAGCAAGATTGTAATTTTAGCGCTTTTCATATTTTCTGAACTTGATGACCTTTGACCCCTGACTTGGCGGAATTAGGTCATGCATGTGCGGAGCACACTTGTAATACTTATTAGCGTCTATAAGCATGCAAAGTTTAATTCGATTCCACCCACTGTGGCGCTAGGGATCTTGAAATTCGTAGAATGGCCCACCAGAGGCACAACTTCTAGGTGGCACTGCCAACGACTGGAAGTGAGTTTCGACGTTAAATGTCATTTTTTAGTGGAGGTGCTCTAGTGCAACATACCACCCAAGAATCATGGCCCTGGCCCAAGTCTTTGGAGCCTTAGCAGTTCACGAGAGCGGAGTCACAATATTAGTTATTTTCATCATTTTCACATTTAATGACCTCTGACCCCTGTCCTGGCCAATGTAACAAATAGGTGTACAAAAGAAAGTTGTAATATTAGTCAGCGTCTATAAGCATGCAAATTCTCATTAATTTCAACGAGCCACTGGGGATCTAGGGGGGGCATTTTTGAAAACCAGTACTGGTTGCTAGGGACGCTGAGGCCAATCTTCGCGGGGTTGCCACTTGAAAACTAGAGACGAGAGGGAAAAATGTATGACACACTTCCGATAGGGAATGACCTCAAGGTTACGCGTGAAGATGTCAGAGCTTTCTACGCCCATATTAGTAGTGCTTCTACAGCACAAAACGTGACAAGTACGAAAAAAACTGTTTTACGGCCATTGCTAGGCGATGAGTAATTGCCTAGCAACCGAAATCTTGTGGACAAAACTAAATAGGCTGGTCATTGTTTCAGGGCTTGGTCGGAATCGGTTAATTCTGAAAGATAGAAGTTCCTGCCACAATTAAACGAGAAAGAATACAAGAATGAAAACACGACTAACAGTAAGGGCAGCATAGAGTGGCCAATAAGCCAGAAAAAAAAAATGTCAGTGGGCTTGGTGAGAGTGAGGAAATGTTGCCAAGATCGTAAATTCTTCCAGTATTCCATGGCGTTGTTTTCACTCACATAACATGTTTGTGTCTTTCCTCCTAGACACCATATGAAAGGGTATCATTTATAGCCACAAAAACATATGCTTGCCCTCTCTCAGCTTAAGACAGCCAGCATAGAGCAGTGAAAAGAAGTGATGGTGGACTATGAGGCAGACCTTTGTCCCTGGCTGCATGTAGGTTGAGGCATATATTTATACGGCCGACTTGCACATACTTCACATTCGGGCGCATGGGGGTGGGGGGGTACAGCTCTTACCAAACACGTTCAAGCGGTTTTCAAAAGTGTGAAAGACAACATATTCTTAGGTCCGAGAAACTCAATTTTTTATCGGTGGAGAAGTGGCCCGTCCTCGCCCAATGCATCACACACAGTTTTATGCATGGATGGATTTTGAAGAAGAAGGAATATATTTCATGGCAATCGACAGCACGTCATGGCAATCGACGGCACGAGGACAAACAGGACAGAAGATAAATTTTTCCTAAGTCCTAGTTCTTTCACAGAGTTACATCCAAGACCCCAGTTAAGCGGCTAGATGAACAAAAGGGCAGTCTGACTGGCGCGGAGAAGGAACGAAGAAAGTCGTAGGTGGTAGCGAAGACTCTGAGGTAGAGAGGGAGGGATAAGAGTAGACTGCCTATACTATACACCTGTACTTTAAGACACGTATGTTGCAGGCTGAAGGTAAAGAGGCTCCTAAAATTTATGTCTTCATAGTATATTTTTCTGTATGATACGTTAATATTCTCTTGGACGCAGTCATAGCGAACCGTGTAAGTAGAGAAATAAAGATAACACACGAGGTAATAATATGTGTAGTATGTCAGAGATGTCACTAAGGAACACGTCCTCGCAAGCCTCCTAAGTTGTCCAGGATACAGCCTTATCGTTATATTCCTTCCTTCCTACTATCTATTTTCTGCTCAGTCCCTCAACCCCTTCTTTCTTTACACTGAATTAAAGAATAAACAATATAAAGGATACTTTTGATAGCCGCATTCAATCAGTCGTGTCTCCCATCCCAACTCATCCAAAAACGTTTCCTTTGTCTCTTGGCCACACCTCTTAGACGCATCCCAGACACACCTGTGCACCACACACGTCGCAGACACAACCTAGACACGCCTCAGATGCACACCACTGGTATCCCTACCTTTCGATGCACACCCCACAAGCATGACAGTCATAAAATTCTGTGGTTGCAACTTGAAGATTTCATTCTTTACAAAGATACAGTGACATAGTTATGGACACACACTGGATATGGCCACCCCTGTGGGTTTGGCAGAAATTGAAAGGAAAGAAAAGGAAATTTTGAAGCAGAGTTGCCAGTTGCCTATTTTGCAGCAAGTTCTGGATATTCATATCCCATGACAATTCCTAATTTTTGTGACTTCTCACTACCGGCAGACGATATTATACTGCTTAGGAGTGGTTTCTCTGTCTTCCAAGAGTTAATAATAGTCTCTAACTTTCAGGGCATGAAAACTCGTAACTGTCTTATTCCTGTTACCTCCAGACGTTTGTATTAATCTCCAATGACGTGTTTTGTACTTCATTCTTCTACCTCCAGACTCTTTTAGTCAGTTTAGGAGAGTCTTCTCGAGCCACGGGTGGCGGACTGATTATTCACTTATCCCTTCACTATAAAAGTTATGCTTTAGTATGAGTAAAATAGTCTGGACGTAGCATGATTATACCGAGATAATCCGTCACCTGATTGAGAGGATTAGTCCTCTGTCAGGTGACTTTTTATTCTTTTATTTTTTTTTATTAATTTTATACTTGCAGCCAACAGAGTTTATTCAGTTTCGGAGAACCCAGGTATTGAGGAGGTTAATGAAGATGGTATCCAGCCTTTTCAGTTCGAAAACTGTTTTTACTTGAATAAAGTTTTCTGATGGTGGCCAAAATAAAATATAAAAATCGTCACCATATTCAAATTAAAACTGAAGGCATACTTAACCCATTCATCCCGACGACGTCGTTTCGACTTTATTTTTGCTACCACCATACGACTTTAATTGATTTAGAAAAGACTCTTCCAACGTTAGGATGGGATACAATTTTCATTAACCCCTTCAGTAAAACAGGTCTTCCAGAGAATCAATAAAATCGTTTGGTAGTAGCAAGAATAAATTTTAGAAAAAAAAAAGTGTCCTCTGACGGAAGGGACTGATATTCTGTTTTATGATGTTCGCGCCTTTTGATGTGGACGTAGACTGCATTAACCCACACATGGTCGAAGCAACTCTAGTGTTCCATTCCATTTGATGTCAGACATCATTCACTTGAGGGTGGGTCGGAGGAGACTGAGAAAAGTGTCACCATTAAGCCTCTCATGGCCAGGTCACCAGTAGTATTGTATTTTACTTGACGCCAGACGAATTTATCCAAGTAAGAGTTGGTCATAAAAGCCCAAGATTGTTGACAGAGAAGAAACCTTGCAAGGAGGAAATACCTGAGGGCTTCCTAAGCTGAAGAGAATATGAAGCAAAGGAACTGGTTGTATTCTGGAAAACGTTGGTGCTGGAGAGGGATGCCTTCACGTGGTGACACCGATATCATTTGTCGGTGGAACTGCATGGTTATACAAACTTCCCTCAGTTCCCTCGCTGTCCTTTAAAAAAAAAAAAAAAAAAAAAAAAAAAAAAACTTTAGGCGAGGGACAGCAGCAGTCAGCAATCCACTGGGCGCACATTCAGATGCACATGAGGCTTCAACTATACCGTTTTTACTCTGACTTGACCTAAATTTGCAATCCCTCTGACTTGAATACTAACCTGTAACAAGAAATAAACACTAAAATATGATGTTAGCCACGAAGAAGTGCTATGGATAGGATGTAGAGTAGTATCCATCTCTTTTTCTACCAATCACCTACGTGATATAAGCTGTAAAAGGACGAAAATTGAGTAAAATTAGAGCAGAAATGATATACCACTGCTACTGGAGAATTTTAAATGCGTCAGTTCGACGACCTGTTTGTATTTTAATCTTGATACTTCCAGATGAATTATTAAACACTGGGGAGACCTATTGAAGAGAAGGACTGGTGAATGCCATATCTAATTTCTCCAGTTTGATGGATCTTTCCAAAGCAAAGCAAGTTCGTCCGTTAGTATCATCAAGTATATTACCATAGTGAAGGGACTAGAAAGTTCAGTGATGGCCTAGCGATTTTACTTTATTTTTTTATTTCGTTCTTTTAAATGAGAGAGAGAGAGAGAGAGAGAGAGAGAATTTTTTGGTTAGCCCCCCTCAGCCCAAAGAAGTCTTTTTCTTTATTCTTCCTCAAGTCATCAAATTTGATGGAGGAGATCGGTGAAGATTGTTTGACTCCATTTCGTATTTTACCCAGAGTTACAGAAAATCCTTTAGATGGAACAAAAATAAACTAAAACAGATGGCATCGTAGTGAAAAGGCTTACATATTTTGATCTCGCTGCCTCCCGACGATTTAACTCAACTTAGAAAAGAACTCATGTGCTGAAGGAATTATTAATGGTTATATGTACTGTACATGTGTGGTAACCCCTCTGGTTCGAAAAAATCTCCTAAACAGAAAAAAAATAATGATCCTCTGGGGTGACAAAAAAAGAAAAGTCATGGTATTGAACAGGCTAAGCGACATTCTAACCCCTTCTGACAGCAAATTTTTATGTCTATCTATCTATCTATCATTTTAAAATTTGATTAGCTAGTTTTAATCATTTGAATCTTGCGATGTTTTATGTTTTATTCATGTCACTTCAAGACGATTTCGTTTAGCTCAGGAGAAAGTTTTCGGACTGGAGCTGTATGTTATGGCCCTTTACCACTAGAGACGCTTTCTAAGTGGAGTAAAAGTCGTTTGATGGTAACAAGAGTAAATAAGAAAATACGTCATGGAATTGAAGGGGTTGAGATTCACAAAGGGTTAAGCTTTACAAAGAATGGAGAATGCAAAATCTTCCCGTCTCTTATCCCACCTACACATGTAAGTCCCAGTTCCATGGAAACTATGATTAGTGTTTGTAGGAAGATGAAGGGATTGTAGGAAGCACAAACTCCCCATCTCTTGTCCCTTCTGCAAAAACACATCCCCATTTCGGCGTATAATTGGTCGTTGGTCTGATTGTGAATATCTTTGCTAGTGGTGAAACTGCTTGGCCTCGCTCTCAGAGGATGGTGTGCTAGTAGCAGGATTATACAGTACGTAGGGAGTCGTGGTAGTGGTACCCTTTCACCACGAGTATTGTGTAGCTGTATTTTTTTTCCATCTATCTGTCTATATATCAGTCAGTCTGTGTATCTATCTATTTTAATTTCTTCCTTTTATCTCCCGCCTAGTTTCTGTAACTTTTTTTTTTTTTGTAACTCCTTCCCTGCGATGACTTATTATTATTATTTTTTTTTGGGGGGGGGAGACCTCGAAAGATAACTTTATTTTTTTAAGAAGAGACCTCTAATAGTGAGTGATTTAATGAATACTGTAATTGATTTGCCTGAAGAGAGTGAGAATAGGAGTAAACAGGATAAAACGTTATCGCAGTGAAGATTTGATTAAATTACCGGTATGAAGGATGTCTGTTGGTGATGGAGTTAATGAAGGCCATATCTAGCCCTTCCAGTCCGAAAAAGTTCCTCTAACTTTAATAAAGTATCCTGGGGATAGCAAAAAACTATTGTAAAACTATTGTAAAAGAAATAATCAGATTCAAAAGATTAAGGTCAGTTTAAACGCGTGTCTTTTTCTTTTTTTCTTCGGAAGCTCTCATCTCCCCTCCTCTGTAGATATAAAATAGAGCAAAGAGTATAATACTTTTTGACTGATCACCGGTATTCCAAATTTTAGCACAGCTTTTACAGTATCGCTCCAGAATCGTAATATTTTCTTTTCATTCTGTTCTTCCTCCTCCCTCGTCTGACCTAAGATGCAGGGCCCCTGAATGAAGTCTTTTTTTTTTTCTTGCTATCTCCGGCGGTTATTCAGCTTAGTAGTAGTAGCAATAATAGTAGCAGTAGTAGTACTACTAGTTACGAGCAAACGTAGCGACGCGATGTTTACTGCACGTTCAGCTGAGAAATGAGCTGCCCGACACGACCCAGCCCCGCCCGACACGACACGGCCAGACCATGATGGTTTTCAGAGGCTAGTCACTTTTCTATGTGAGATAGAGAAGAGATGCTTTCAGGAGGTAATGGATACATTCAATAAATTTTGTTTATAGCTATATATTTTCTCATGAGACCAAAGAAGCTCCTTGGAATCCCAGCTTTCCAAGGGAATGTACCGAGAGCTTCAAATGACTTGCTTCACTGCGAAATCGAATTAAGAAGATACCCTTCTGTAACACTGTTTTCTTGCATGATTTTTAACAGTTATATATTGGAAACTATGCTCATGATTTTACATGAACGTTTTTTCTATGTTTAGGGTCATCACCCCATTTGTAGGTTTTATCATTCGATCAATAGCCAAGTGTTTGCCGACGCAGTTTATTTACACGTCAAGTCGGGAGCAGCAAACTGAACATTGGCCGTGTGATAAATGCTACGGCGCCTCGCTATATGCATATCCAGAGAGAAAACGTGAGAAATTAAATGCTTTAGCTCAATTGTTCTTTTGTTATTGTTCAGCTATCTCACCAGAAATGCTGAAAGTTTACACCGAGATGAATTTATGATGATAGACGTATATATAAACGCTCGCTCGCTGGTCACGCGCTCACAAAACGCACTTTGCTGTTACTAACCAGACTCACCTGGAACGTGAACCCGGTAACTCGCAGGATTAAGTTTTCCGTCTCCTGATGTCCACCATCCCCCTTTTAGGGGATACGATAGTAACCTTATTCACTATTGACTTCAGCAGTCATTCCATTGAGAGAGATGTTTCCAAAGCTTCAAGTCCTCTGAAGGAACCAAGGAAGATATAGTCGCAGTGAAGATGACGTTGGTACTACAAAGACTCATTCTTTTTCCTTTAATTAGTCCTCCAACCGTTCAGAGGGGTGGACTCAGTTTGTTTCCCACTTTCCCCTTATTTTACCCAACAGTACAATTGCAAACCTGGTAATAACACTGACTATTGCGGATCGTTTTCAAGAAGAGTGGGACTTAACAAAAACTGAGCGTCTGCCTCCCTGACTTTTCATGCAGTCAATAGACTGTACAGTCGAAATCTTAAGTTCAGTCCCCTCTCCTGCTTTTCTCTCCATGCACTTTCAAAACCAGTCCGTTGAATCCGTGGCAAGCATTACTGATGACTTCATTTGGCCTCAGATCAATGTTATGAGCCTCGTTTGCTGCAAGTCTACCACACTGACCTTCAAAATCCTTCGAGAGAAAGGCAGGAGTGCTGACAGGACTTTTGATGCCGACTGTACTGTAATCTTCAAAAGTTTAAGCCTGAGCGCGATGCACTAGGGGATGGCAGGTCGTTTCTCTGGTGGGGGCGAAAGTGGTGTTCTTCGGCCTTACTGATCAAGTGCCCATCAGGACCCTTAAGAAACAGTTTGTATGTGTATAGTAAGAGCAGCAGTGCAGTCGGTAGGCATTGACCATTTCAGATTGGTGACATCATGTTTTAGTTTGTTCTTGCTACCTCCAGACGATTTTATTCAACTTACGAAAGATCTCTTGTATCGAAGTTCAAGAAGGCTGAATGTATCCGTTTAGTTGGACAGTTCTGTCTTAAGCTGCATAAAATCGTCATGAAATAGCAAGAGTGAAGTAATAACAACGTCACCGAACTGAAGGGATTAATCCAAGACTTCCTTTTCTTCCGGACATGATATTCAGCTTTGGGGAGGACTCTGTTTGTTAAGGTATTAGACACAAACTCCATTGTGGCCTTCAGGTCAAAATGACACCTCATACATTATTTTCGTGCAGCTACCAGACGATTTCATTCAACTCAGGGTGACATTTGATAGTGAAGGAAGTAGATTATTTTTTTCATTGTATTATCATTTTCTCTCTTTTTCAGTTTTGAGAATCGGTGGAAGGTCAAGGTCATTGGGCAGTGTCAAAGTTCGACCTGTATATCTCTGTGCAAACAAAATAATTTTAACAGTTTTTATCCTATTTGGACCAAACTTGGTGGAAGTGTTGAGGATAACCTAAGGGACTAACCAGTAAATTTTGAGAAAGTAGGTCAAAGGTCAAGGTCACATGGCAAGGTTAACGTAAACAGTTTTTTATCCGATTTACACCATATTATATGAAACGGTTTAGGATGAAGCAGAGGTAGAGGTGGTTAGATTTTGAGAAGTGTTCGTTAAAAGTGTATGTCGCAGAGAAGGGTCGAAGTTGATCTGATTTGAACCAAACTTTGTGGAAGTGTTAAGGGTCAGGCAAAGACTGAAATAAGTCTATTTGAGAATTGGTAGAAGGTCAAGGGTCGAGGGCAAAGGTAAAATTTGGGCCCTTAAACTTATTGGTGGGCTTTGGTGCTGCAGTTTGATACTTTTTGTTCATATCATTTTTTTATATATATATATATATATATATATATATATATATATATATATATATATATATATATATATATTATTTTGAGTGAAGTTTCTAGTCCTGCAGACTTTGATGGAATCTGAAGACAATGATATTAATCAAATGTGGAGAGAGGTAAAAGAAGTTTTGCATGAGAGTGCTAAGGTTACTATTAAGAAAAAGGGAAAAGCGAGAAGGAAAAAGTGGATGTCAGACGAAACATGGAATGTAATTCAGAAAAGGAAAGAGGCTAAGTTAAGAAGTGAAGAACAACATGTTGATGGCCAGGTAGTTGAAGTACTTAGAGCAAAGTACTGGAGTTTACATTCTGAAGTAAAAAGACTCGTTAGACGTGATAAGAGGAGACTATATGATGAAAAGGCGACAGAGACAGAAATTAAATTAAGTAAAAATGACGGTCAGAGCACAAGAGCAGCGTATCAGGCCATAAAGGAGTTAACTGGGACTGAAAAGAGAAGGAAGGAAATACCTGTACGAGATAGAAATGGTAATTTGATGACTAAAGATTTGGATATAAAAGGAAGATGGAAAGAGCACTTTGAATCTGTTCTAAATAGACCAATCCCAGCTGAAGAGGATATTTTGCCAGCCGAGAGAGATTTGCAGATAGAAACAGGGGATATAACTTTGGAAGAGGTAGCAAAATCTATAAAGGAGTTAAAGAATTTTAAGGCTCCAGGTGAGGATGGAATATTCCCTGAAATGCTTAAGGTGGAAAATGACGAGTTGATGAATGCACTCTTGAAACTTTTTAATGTGGCTTGGGATAATGGTGGAATTCCAAAAGAGTGGAAAAATGGAGTGATTATAAAAATACCAAAAAAGGGAGATTTAAGTGTGTGTGGCAATTGGAGGGGGATAACTTTGACACCTGTAGTTGCAAAAGTCTTTTCCAAAATCTTGTTGAACAGAATAGAGCCAGTAATTGATAAAATTTTAAGAGAAGAACAAGCGGGTTTTAGAAAGGGTCGAGGTTGTAATGATCAGATTTTTATTGTAAGGCATCTAATGCAACAAGCTAATGAGATGAAAATGCCACTTAGCATGTGTTTTGTGGATTTTGAAAAGGCGTTTGATAGTGTTTCACGTGGAGCTATGTTGAAAATCATGAGATTCTATGGCATACCAGAAAAGTTTGTAAATATTATTAGAAGCCTGCATGAAGGTACTTTTTGTAAGGTAATGGTGGGTGGTTCTTTGAGTGATCCATTTCAAGTTAGGTCAGGAGTGATTCAAGGAGGAGTTCTTTCGCCATTGTTGTTTGTTTTGGTTATGGATTATGTTATGAAAAAGGTTGTAAGGAGAACAGGTGCAGGAATTAACTGGAAAGAAAATAAGAAGCTGATGGATTTGGACTATGCTGATGATATTGTACTGATTTGCGGAAGTATTTACGAGATGCAGAGGGTGCTCGATTGTCTGGTGGAGGAAGGAGAAAAAGTGGGATTGGTAATAAATTGTGGAAAGACTGAAATTATTAATATGAACGTGGAGAACCAAATCGATTGTGTAATTGGGAATAATGTGGTGAAGAATGTAGAAAACTTTAAATATCTGGGAACGATTGTATCATCTAATGGATCATTAAACAATGAAATTGAGGAGAGGATTAGACAGGCTTGGCGAGCTGTTGGAATGTTGAAATCTGTTTGGAATAATAATATGCTTTCGGTACATACTAAAGTGAAAATTTACAAGTCCATGGTTAGACCCATTTTAATTTACGGGCATGAGTCATGGTACAGTACAATTGCAACAGATCAGAAAGTATTAGGATTTGAGAATAAAATACTGAGAAGGATTCTTGGGGTAAAGTGGCAAGACAGAGTTACAAATGAAAGAGTAAGGGATGTTACGAGAATGGAACCAGTTAATGAATATGTGAGACTGTCTCGCTGGAAGTGGCTGGGGCACATATACAGAAAAGAAGGTTGTTTAATACAGGATGTGCCAGAGTGGATTGCTAGAGGAAGAAGAGGTAGAGGTAGGCCGAGGGAAACCTGGTTGAGGACAATGAAAAAAGAAGCAGGAGAGGAGTGTTGGTGGGACCTGAAGGAGATGGCAAGAGACAAATATTGGTGGAGAGAGTTCATTGAGACCCTATGCATCCCGTGGGGTGCCACAGGAAATGATTGATTGATTGATTGATTGAAGTTTATCATTATTTCCATTTTTAGGCATGTTTTACCTCCACTGTATTTGTCGTCCCTGCTTAAGTGTACCTTAAGCTCAGTCCTCTCACCACCTGAATCCTTCAGCTCGAGGACGTCTTTACTGAGTCTTGCTACTTTAGACATTTCACCAACCTTAGAATAGTCGCCTGACCCTGGAGATGATACGTAAGGCTATATCTAACCTGTCCCGTTAGAAAGAGATCTCCTAATTTAACATCATCTTCCAAGTAAAGCACTCTCAGAGAAAGGTTGTCACTTTACTAACACATTCATATTCACCTGCCCCCATGATAGTCCTCTGTCGTAAAGGCTTATGGTTTTTCCTTCTCTCAGGTATCAAACATATAACTCATACCGGTAATATTCTTAGCTTTGGTCTCTCTCTGTCTGTCTGTCTGTCTGTCTGTCTGTCTCTCTGTCTCTCTCTCTCTCTCTCTCTCTCTCTCTTCCCTCACTAATCCTCGCTATCTTTATTTTGATCCCCTCCTTTATTTCTCTCTCTCTCATATTTTAATTTCCTCTCTCGTTTTTACCCTCTCCATTATTTTTGCCTTGCCTTTTAATTTCATTCCTCCTCTTATTTTCATTTTGTTTGCATATTCTCCATTTTCCTCGTCCTCTGGTTTATGGTCACTTTTCAAGTTATCCTATTTCATTACCGGTGCTATTACGACGACGACGACGACGACTACTGCTACTGCTACTACTACTGCTACTGCTGCTGCTGCTGCTGCTACAGTTGTTAAGCAGCTGCTGTTACACCATCGTAGTAGTAGTAGTAGTGGTTGTGGTGGTGGTGGTGGTGGTTGTAGTACTACAGTACTACAGCTGCCTCTGCTGCTGCTGCTGCTGCTGATGATGATGATGATGGTGATGATAGTGGTGGTGGTGGTGGTGATGATCATCATCACCATTCTTATTTTTATTATTATTATTATTATATAGTAGTAGTAGTACTGATAGTAGTAGTAGTAGTAGCAGACGTAGCAGTTGTATCATCTGTAGTTGTAGTAGTAGTAGTAGTAATAGTAGTAGTGGTATCATCATTGTTATCATTATTACTATTATTTCGCTTATTCACTGTTTCATTATCAACGCTGCGCATTGTTCAGTATATTGTGTGTTATTTTACCCCTTTCATAATGTTTATCCTCTTCTGATTTCTTCCTCATCATACTTTCATTTTCTTTCATTTCTTACCCTGTTTCTCCTCATCCCTATCATCTATCATTTTCCTTGACATACTCTTTGTCAGTGTTACCTTTATCATCATTTCTTCCCTTTTCCTTGTCCTGACATTTGTATTTAATATCAAGCTCTTTTCACTTTTATTTTTAACTGCTATCATAATATTATTGCTTCTTGCTTTCTTACTACTGTCCAATTTGCAGTGATTTTCTTTGCTTCACTTCTTGTTTTTCTCTTCTCGTCATTCTTTTCATTTTTAACTATTTTCCCATTCATTGTATTTTTCATTATATTGTGCATAGTTTCATCTCCTATATTTCCATCACTTTCGTGTTCAGTTTCATCTTCGTTTTTTTGGTCTTTCTCGTCAGTCCTTATATTTTCATCCAGTTCTATTTTTATATTATCCTCTTTTTGTCATTTTCATTTTCTTTGTATCCCTATTTCATCATCATCACGTTTCCTCATGTGAGTCATTTGTCTCTAAAAAAAAAGTATAGTTTTTCCTTTTCCATTCTCCCATCAAGTTCAGTGGTTTCCCTTTCTTTTCCATGACTCTCATATTCAGCATAATGTTTTTTAGTTGCTACTTAGCCTTTCTCTGTTTCACAGTCTTCATCATTATTTCATTATCTTCACTTTCCCTCATCAGGATCACATTCACCCCATCAGTATCATTTTTATCATAATCTTCATGACTTATTTTTCCTCTGCCTCACAGTCACTGTTTACATATTCCCTTCCCTTCATGCCCCACAGCCATATTCTGGTAGTCTAGTTTGCATAAATAATAGGCAAGGGAATAGTTATCCTTCCAACCTCATGTTGTATCTTACATTTTCTTTTTTTTACTATCACCAAACGATTGAATCACCTTAGGAGAAATATTTTGAACCAGGGGAGAAGGGGTAGTAGAGTCTTCATTGATCCTCTTCGCTATTAGAGGTCCTTCTGAAATTTGATTAAGCCATCTCGTGGTAGGAAGAGTAAGATGTAAGATGCATCCTGATAATGAAGGGTTTGAAGCTGTAAATTGGCGAGGAACAGGCGCTTGGGTAGTCTTCTAAGTTCACGTGAATATCCCCTGCCCCAGGTCACTTCTCCGTGCCTCTGTCCTCTCTATCAGCCTTCGTCTTCACAGCCTATACTTCTGTAATTCTGCAACTCTTTCACTTCTTCACCTCACCTGCACACACACACACACACACACACACACACACACACACACACACACACACACACACACACACACACACACACACACACACACACACACACACACACACACACACACACACACTCTCTCTCTCTCTCTCTGTCTTTTACAGCTTTCCTTCTCTTCGGATTCCTTACTCACATCTACTTGTCTACATCTTTCTTTACGTCTTCACCCTACCGTAATGCTCTCTCTTAGTTTCGCAGCCTCGTTCTCATGGTCTTATGGTCGCATTCTGGTGGACTGAGGAGGCTGCCTGGCACAACTTCCTTCTCAGTTTTCATTTCTATGTACGACTGATGCAAACAGTGGCGGTATCAGATATTAACGCATACAGTACACTCGCTCCAGAAAGTATCGGTGCAAAATATGTGTTAAATATTATGACATACGGAACAAAGGAAACAGGAAATTGCGGTTCTTTCCTTCCACACACAGGCATCCCAGACAATAATTGATCGCTGTATCAGACACCTCTTGTGTCCTTCAAAATGTGTAGGGAATGGCCGTAAATGTTATAATGTATGTAGGTATTAACGGGCTGTCACTGCCACAGGGTCGATTCATTCTGGATGGCATCGAACCCACGGTGCACAGATAATTTCTGGAGCGAGTGTACGGTGAGCAGCAGTAGTCGTGTCGCGGTTTTGTCCGAAGATTAAATGTAACTCGTGAAACATTATGAACCGTCCGTATGACAGACGGCGGAATGTACCAAACACTTAGCCCGTTAGCTTATGTTTTTACCAAATTTCACGACACGATTTTTGTTGCTTACTGTACTGTACATAGACTACCTTTTCCAATTATGTTCTGACTACGTCCTGATGGTTTAAGTCACCAGTGGAAATATTTGCCTAGCCGAAGGGATTAACTCCTTTAGCGAGAGAACGTATTTTATATTGTGTTATATTCCTGTTGCTTCTAGAGTAGATTTTACCAGCAGTGGAGAGGACCCTGTCTCTTAATGTGGGAGTGAAGGTTATATCTAACCCTCTTCAGCTCGAAAAGTCTGATATGGCGTGGTTATAATCCTTTGGTAACAGAAGTGAATAAATAAATAAGTAAATAAATAAATAAATAAAATTTACATCTTGTAGCTGAAATGTTAAAACAAGCACCAGCCTTCTCACTGTGGTGATTGTTTAGGTATATTCATTCTGTCACCAGATGATTTAACTGAACTCACTAAGGACCTGTCGTGGTAAAGGGGTTTATTTGGGCACAAGAGAATAATAATGCAAAATAAACGAAGTGAACAGCTAAGGGAGCGATGGTAAGGAGCTCTCTCTCAGTCCACCGAATTATAGCCATTGGGTGGTGGTAAACAAAAAAATCTTAACCACTAATTACAATAAGTTAATCTCCACTGCTGGTAACTTTTGCTACAGATCGTTTTGTTTATGTGTTTTGCCCATTTAACATTCACTCTGATTTCACTGTGAATTGTTTTGTAGCTGTGGGAGTGAAGATTAACACACATACAACCATTCTCTTACACAACATAACACTGGGAATGGTTATAAATATGTCCCCTTGTCTCTTCAGTACAAGGGTTTGGTCGTAATTACTCTAGTCATATTTTTCTGTTAGGACACCTCCAGACGATTTTATTCAGCTTAAGGAAGATATCTTGTACTGAGAGGAATAGTGATGATTAATTGATCGCTGCAGGTTGGAAATGTCTCTCCTGTGTTGATTTAGGTCGCCTGGTAGCAAGAAGACAATGAGAATAACGTGGTCAGTTTGAAAGGGTTAGAATAAAACCGCTTGGCATTACCACGAAGGCGGGAATGAAATATAAAACGTCATCCCACTGAAATTGTTGAGGTAAATAAAACCGTCTTGTGATAGCCAGTATTAAGAGAGAAAAATTACGTCATTGTACTGAAGGGGTTAATCTCATTCTGCTACCATCACTGTGACACACCACCCTGATCTCACCTGCACTTATTTTCTTTAGTCCTCATGCTTGATTCTCTCTCTCTCTCTCTCTCTCTCTCTCTCTCTCTCTCTCTCTCTCTCTCTCATTATCATTCTCACATTCACTAATACATAAGCTCCCACTCGCTCATTCTCACCCTCTTACCTTCTGTCTTAGCTTGACATTTTCTCACCCTCGTTTATCATCCTTCTCCCTTTCCCTCATCCTAATCGTCAACCTCCCTTTAACATTCACCCTCACTCACCCTCACTATTTTTCACCCTTACCCTCACTACCCCCCTCATTCACCTTTTTATTCTCACACACACACACACACACACACACACACACACACACACACACACACACACACACACACACACACACACACACACACACACACACACACACACACACACACACACACACACACCCTTCCTCCTTCCCTCCCTTTCACCCTCACTCTCACTCTCCCTCAGCCTCTCTTTCACCCTCACCCTCACTCCCCCTCACTCTCTCCCTGTATGTGCTTCCTACCTCGCTCCATTTTTCCCCCTGTGTTTCTATTTACTTCTATATCTCTACATGAATTTCTCTATTCATGGTACGGACGCCCGCCCTCCTCCTATTTCACCAAATCAATCTACCCTTTATATCCCCCTTTTCCCCTCCCCTCCGCTCCCCCCCCCTCCTCTCCCCTCAGTTCTCTTTCTCCCCTTCTGATCCCCCCTCCTTCTCCTCCCTCTTTCCCTTGCTCTCCCCTCCAGCCTGCCTGACTCTCTCTCCCCTCTCTCTCTCTCTGGTTCCCCTTCAGCCTTTCCCCTCTGCTTTCCCCTCTGATACCCCTCTCTCTCCCTCCCCTCTCATGTCACTCTCCCCTACCCTCCAGCCACTCTCTCTCTCAGGCCTCCCTCCCCCTCTTCAGCCTCTCTCCCACCGTCCCTCCCCTCGGCTCACCAACTCCCTCCCCTCGCCCCGTCTCCCGTCCCCTCACTTTCTCCCCTCGCTGACCCCCCAGCTCTCCCTCTCCCCCTCCCCCAGCCCTCCCTCTCTCCCCTCCCTGTACCTCCCAGCCCTTTCTCTCTCTCTCTCTCTCCCCTCGCTCTCCCTCCCTCCCGTTCTCCCCTCAATCCTCCCTCGCTCTCCCCTCGCGCCTCACCCCCCAGCCCCAGCCCTCACCCCTCCTCTCTTCTCTCTCTGCCATGCACGGCTCTCCCCTCGCCGGCTCTCTTTCGAAATGCGCCTCTCTAACCTCTCCTCTCTTTCACTTTCCTCCTCTTTTCAGTATTTTTCCCATACATATAAGCGCACATGTATAGACCCCCCCTACTTCCCCTCCCCCATCAGCCTCCCCTCTCCCCCTCCCCCCCTGTCATGATCCGGTGCTAAACCTGTTCGATTTGTTATCATAATTACTGCCATTCCCTTTTATTATCATTCGTTATCGCCTTTCTAATTACCTTCACTTTCCGCCCCCTCACCCTCCCACCTCCCCCATTTTACACCGACATCGACTGCAAAATTTTTAATAAATAATAGCCCAATGCACCACAAACATTATAATTAATCACATGGAGCTATCTGTGATATTAAATTTGCTTTATATGGAAGCTGTAGGACGCTTAGTACAAAATTACAGCCAGTCACACATCGAGCACACACGTACATGTAATCAGTATTACAAAACGCTCATGCACTGCCCTGCTTAGTTGTTCTCTTAAACGCTGACCATACGAAATATGAGGCCAGATTCCGAAATAATGGAGTGGGATTCCGCTATTAACTTTTGACGCGGTTTCGAGACGGTGTAAACAAACTTTTGGAACCAACTATGCATAAACTCAGCAGTAAAAAAGCAGCCGTGTTCGGTCCAATCAGCATCCCTTATCCTTATCTAGAATTTTGGCTTTAAGATGCGAGACTTCAAGCCGTCTGATTAGTGGTGATAAGCGTCATGGTATATATCTCTTACATGTATGGGATGACAAAATATGGGCGCATTATATATTTCAATTTTATTGATTACTTTATTGCTTTATTATTGATTACATTAGCAAGTTACAGGAATTTCAAATCCTGTTTCGTATTACCTGTAGCTTTACATGTAAGGAGCATAAAAAAGTATCTGGTCTGGGTCAGCAATCCCTTTAAAAGAATGACTGTTGTTAGTGATAATGGGCTTTCCTGTTTCTTAATCTCGTTAGTTTAGTCCGTTTCTCATTGGTCACAGCCCATTTTATGTTTTAGTTTAATAAGTTTTTATTATCATCACTATCATCGTCAGCAGCAGCACTGTCATCATCGTTATCATCACAGTCATCATGATCATGATTATCATCATCATCACCATCATCATCACCATCATCATAAGCAGCAGCAACAGTATTGCCATAATTTCCCGTATCATCCTTCTGCTCCTCCTCCTCATCATCATCATTGTCATCATATTCAGAAATGTTAACAAACTCTGATCGGATTATTTTTTGCCGTTTCCTTCCCCGTACGCTCTTTTTTTTCGAACTGACCTGTAACTGGAGGAATTATAATGGAGCCATTCCCAATGAAGAAAGTTGGGTAATGACTTTAATTGATGATGACGAAGAAGAAAAAAAGTATTAAATGATGTAAACTGACGGAAGAATACGTTATCCTTTCAGCACGATGATGCCTTTGTTCTTGTTACCACCAGGCGATTTTATTCAGATGAGAAGACTCCCCTAGCAGCGAAGGGATTAAGCAGACAATATCTAATCCCACCTGTTCGAAAAGCCTCTATAGAGTTACAGTAAATAAATAAATTGTGGCAACTAATGGAAAAAAAAAGAAAGTCACCGTACTGATGGAGATACATGGACGAATTTTAACAGATTGAATAAAGAATGTGCATATAAAACATCCATCTATATTATGTCTGATTCGCGTACATCATAACTACAGGGCATGAAAAACGATGGAGGAAGCAACAGTAAATAACAGAAATTCAAGTATGATCAGTTGATTTTGTCAGTCTAGTTTTCACGATACTAGTGTCTTATTTTAATGGTAATATTGAATGTCACCCTGATTTTTATAGGTCATAACTGGGGCCCGTATTTTCGTCGGTCAAGGAAGCTTCCAAACACCTTATCCTCAGCGATTCATTTTCCCTGTTACACCTTACTTTCATTCTCCGCGTTATGTAAATCCTTCTCATATCGCCTCACTTTACATTCATGGCGTACGAAAGGATATTAACCAACCATATCTAAAAAATAAACAGCTTAGGAAGAGGTGCCAGGGAGCCTCCTTAGCCGACGAGAATACGGACCCAGGACAAAGCATGAGAAACAGAAGTTATAATAAATAGCTCTAGTTGGATTAGGTATAATTCTGAGTTAGGTGTTGATTTTACTGTATCGGCAAATGTTCAGTTAGAAAAAAATTTACCTGTATGTTGATATTGTGTTTATAGTGTAGATAGTACGTTTTTGGCCCCACTTGGACCCCTTCTGGTTAGGACGAATGTGTTGTATCAGCCCAGTGAACTTATTTTCAATATGTTTGCCTAATTCCTTCTATAATTTAGTGTACTTGGTTTTCACGGTATTGTTGATTATGGTGTTGCTGAGGATCCGATTTCATTTCTTCTGTATACATAACTGCTGAATGTGAGGACGGTCATTACAGAAAAAAAAAAATAAATAAATAATGTTCGATCAGGTTGTAAGCCCGCGCATTTGTTTTTCGCGATACTGTTGTTCGAATGAGAAAAAATGCTTAAGAATGTAACCTTATATACACTTGCGGACCTAAATATCAATGCACCTCAGTAAGGTCAGTAATGAGACAGTCACTCTAGCTTTCGAAATATACCAGTGCAATCCATGTAACTTCAGAATATTATGGAAGCTTTTCATAATTGTTCGACCGAAAAGTGGAGCATTAATATTGTCCTCAAGTGTCCCTATTCATCATAACGGCAAGATAATTCTAAACAAACCAGTGGTAGATAATTCCAATTTTGTACACTGTAGTAGATAATTCCAATTCTAGCCATTATAATTCTGTGTATTTGGTTTCCACGGCTACTGTTGGCTGATTTTATTGGTGATGTTGAATGTCAGATCTGATAAGCCTGTGTCAGAGGGAGATTGATAATAACACATAATATTGGAATTATTTTGTGACGCGTTATTGCAAGCTTTATTTGGGTCACTGTGTAATGAAAGAACGTTTTTTGTCAACCCAGTCAGTACGATGGCGTATATGTATAGTTTTGCTCTTGCTGCCTCCTAGACCTTTTTATTCGGCGAACGTCTCTCTCTCTCTCTCTCTCTCTCTCTCTCTCTCTCTCTCTCTCTCTCTCTCTCTCTCTCTCTCTCTCTCTTTCTCTCTCTCTCTCTCCTTTTGTAGGGCTTTCTGAAGCTGAATAAAATCGTCTGTAGGTACCATGAAAGAATGGAAAGCGTCATCGAATTGAAGTGGTGATTTAATGTTTAACCTCATGAGCATGGTGATTTTTTTTTTATTCGTACAGCCGCCAGACGATTGTGTTTAGGACAGACCTCATACAGCGAAGGGGTTAGAAATCGTCTCTACTAAACCTTTCGCACGATTATCTCTCGTTTATTTTAGTCATGCCATCGACAAGGGATTTTATTTAGAGTAAGGGACGTATGGATAATAAAAAACGTTGTAACACTAGAACTGTGAGGGGAACCAAGAAAAAGATGAATAAAAGTGAAAAGCTGAGAGAATGAGCAGAGCGAGATGGAGAAGCAGACAAAAAGGAAGGTGACGAATACGGTGAAGGATACGTGGGAAAGTTCATGAAGGAGTGTGGCTTGTGTTGGCGTGAGGGTGTAGATACTAGTGGAGATTGAAAATTGGCGTCTGGAAATAGGTGGATAAATACTAATACTCTCTTGTATGACGTTTCTCTCTCTCTCTCTCTCTCTCTCTCTCTCTCTCTCTCTCTCTCTCTCTCTCTCTCTCTCTCTCAGATGAATGGATGGTTAGACAGATGAACAGATAGAGAGATACCTTGGTCGATTTTTATACGGGGAGATAATACACAAAATCTGGACAGAGGAGCTAGAGGAAAAGGTAGAAGAGAGAGAGAGAGAAAAAAAAAAATATGGGTCCCCTAGCGATAACGTCACCACGGATAGTTTTCTGAAGCTAACCCCTTCGCTGCGATGACTCCTTATCTGCTTTTCTTCAACTTGCTTCCTCCAGACGATTCTGTTCAGCTTGGACGGACCTCTCGTGGTGAAGGCAGTGTTCATTCACTCCTTCCGAACGATGACGAAATTTGTGTACCACTGTTGTCACTCCCATACAATTTTATTTTTTACAGTTTAGGGAGGACCTCCCGTAGTGAAGGATTAATAAGATTCCTTGTAGTATTAAGGGGAAAAAAAGGTCACTAAAGAGGTTAATGGACACAATTTCTGACAACTTCATTATAGGAAGTTTTGTCGAAGAGGGAAAAAACATCATATGGCGTTAGTATGAATGAAATTCAGATACTGTCATCGTATTAAAAGGGCCAATGTGGCCGGGATTTACAAAAACAGTCTGTATCCCATCAGTCTGAGAAAATTATTTTCATTTTATTCAGCATTTCGTAGTCTCTCCGAAGCTGGATAACCTCGTCCGAAGGCAGCAAGAATAATGATTTTAAAAGACCTCATCGTATAACTTTAACCTCTTGAATCCGATGACTTAAATTTGAACGCATTCATGGTATCTTCAAAAAGGTTTTCGTCACGTTAGGAGAGACTTTTCGAATTATATGGATCAACTGTAGCCTTCATTAACTCCCTTTCAACTAAAACTGTCCATACTTGCCATAGTCGTCTGTAGGTAGCAAGAAATTAAACAAGAGTGAAAGGGCAAAGGGGTTTAGATTAAGTAGATATTCCAGCAGCATTAGCTCTCACCTATTTCAATTAACCCCTTCAGTGCATTTTATTAAAATCCTTTTGATAGCTCCTGGGAATTCATTTAGCTTTGGAGAGACTTCCCGACTGGAGATGTTAAATAGTACCTTCACAGACCTCTTCAGTACGACAGACATTTCCATAGCTGAATAAAATCATCAGGAGTTAGCAAGAGTAAAGCAGTTAATGTTAGTAGATTCAAAGAGTTCAGTGACTGTCCGTTTAATACCTTACGCTACGAGAGGTCTTTAAGCTGGATGGAATCATCAGTCGGTAGCAAGAATACACGATGAACGGCGTCGTCTTAATGAAAAAGCCAATTCTGACACAGGGAGAGGTGTCATCAAAAGTATATAAAGTCATCTGAAGGCAGAAAGTCCAAACATAAATGATGACGTCGTGGTGAAGAGTTTAAAGTCCCTTAAAACGGGTGTGGTACTGGAGAGGGACGCCATAACGTGGTGGTGCAGATATAACCAAGAAGCGGTGCCAAGGCACAGCAAACCGGTCCCCTGCAGTCATCTTAGTGCTGACATATAAAGACAACAGGATATCTAGTCAAAGATGTCACATATCAAATTTGGAGTGACTCTGGTGAAAATTGACAATTTTATGCCCATTTGAAATTTTAGGCCCGACCCATCTGACATTGGCCCTTCCTACTGCTAACTGGGAGGGGGGAGTGGCCCCCCCTGATGTAATGAGGCATGTTATAGGATGCAGATTTGAAAGATGCACCTGTAGGTTTTGATTTCATGTCGATATGACGAACTGGAAAGGAGTTATGGCGAAAAAAAAACCGATTTTTTTTTTCTTTCATTTTAGGGCCTACAGCCTGGGCCTTGACCCAATTTGGGCCAAAATTTAATCAGGTGATCAGAACGTCATAGCCAATCATCTTTGTAATTTTAGTCAAAATTGCGCCAGTAGTTTTCGCTTAAAGTTGTTAACAGACAGACAGACAAACACACAGACAAACCGAGTGAAAACAATTCCCGTCCCTGAGTCCCTCCGGGGCGGGGACGGGTAACAAGCGACTCCTCTTCACGGTTATAAAAACGTCCCTCAATTCCAGCGCTGTCTCCAGAAAAGAGGATGGTGGAATGAAGGAAGACAGCTGCAGCCTTCAGTCCGCCGAGTTCAGATGAGCCTGGGGCCACAAAAAAGCAACAGCCGCGGGATCACTCTTAAGGCGACTAGAATCGTCTGGCTGTAGCAAAAATACGATGTCGGAGACGTTGTCGTAGTCAAAAGGTTAGACCCTTCGTTACGAGAACGCTCACAATGGACTGAATAATTTTTCCTGGTGCTGAAAGGATTGGAATTAATAAATTTTACTGAAAGGAACAGGCATTCACAAACGTACTGGTTCGAGGTGGTTTTATACCTGTGCTTGATACAACTAAAGCCAGATATCAAGTTTCTGTATGTAATACAAAGGGATATAAAGAAAACAAGCCTTAATGACCCAAAATAGGTTTTAGACGGGCATTTTCCAGCACCTTTAACTTTGTGAAGGTTAGGGTTTTTCTCGGCTGAGCAAAATGTCTTGACTATACACGATAAAACTTCTTAATGCTGCCAAAGCAAGGCCGCGAATGGGTTACTCGAGATAGTGTGATACCCCATGACTGGTAGGATTTCTCTCAGTTTAGGCAAGGTTGTCTTATATAGTAATCTAAGTATAATAATCCAGGTCGTCCATAGAAACGAGTGGGTTGGGAATTCGATTTTGCTATGTCAGTTTAGAAAATAATGACTTGCTCTATACCTGTATACAAAGGCTTAAGGAAGATTTAAAAGATGAATGATTGAAGATGTAAGTCCGTCTTCGCTGGCCACTATCTTTCTAGTGTTGGAGAGGGACTCCTTCTCGTGGTGGCACCAGTAATATGACCGAGCGTTGGAACTCCCTAGTTACACAAATACCCATTAGGAGAAAGGCAATTTCAGCCTGCGTCCACATTCAGGTGAATCGACTACTACTACTGCTGCTACTAAAACTATTACTACTACGACTACTACTACTACTACTACTACTACCATCACCACCACCACCACTACTACTACTACTACTACTACTACTGCTACTACTACTACTACTACTACTGCTTCTGCTACTGCTGCTTCTGCTACTGCTGCTGCTGCTACTACCGGCAGAGTTTGTTCTTTATCCTACCAAAGGAAACAGTTTAGGTTAGGAGAGCCTTTTTGTGGTACAGAGGTTAATGAAGTAAGTATCTATATCCTTTGGTTCAAGAAGTCTTTCCTTGGCTGAATATAATCGCCAGGAGAAAGGTAAAATAAAATGATATCGCTGGGTTGAAGGGCCTGATATATTTTCCACAGTGGTTTATATTTGCATATTAAGCCGGAGTATGTTATTTCATCTTTTCCCTAATGCTGATTAAGGTGTATTAGCCTCCCTAAGCCGAAAATGTTCGATTTATATTCTTGTTGATATTTCCAGACGATTTTATTCAGCTGTGGAGAAACATTTCGAACTGGAAGGATTCAGCCTAACCTTAATTAACCTCTGCACTGTGTGGGGATGTGTGTTTCCTATGCTGAGTAAATGAGCCTAATGTTAGGTAGACCAAAACCAAAAAGACATCTTCGGACTAAAGGGATAAATTTCACTTAGATATTTTACGGCATCCCTACTATTTCGTGATATTCGTTTCTGCCACGTCCAGGCAATTTTCTTCAGCTTTAAAAGAATCCCTACCTTGTGTTACTGCTTTCAGCCCGAGGACGTAAGTTATAATATGTATAATACTTTCATACTATTTTATTCAGCTTAGAATAGGCTTATCAAATCGGAGGGGCTCAGAAAATACCTCGTAAGCAGATGAACATCGTCGAAAGATATAAAGTATTAAAGAAAAAAAAAAGATGCTCTGGATGAATTAATGAAGGCTATATCTAACCCCGCAGTAAAATGCAAAAAAGGTCCAGTTTGATTACAATAATCTGAAAGAACCAAAAATATAAGCCAAAAGACGCCTAATTGTAATGTAAAGGTTAACACGTCATGTGCTAAAATAAACCGATGAGGGAGTGATGCTGGTGAGCCTCCAGAACCAAGGGGAGAACGGCCCAGTTTGCAGCCAGTGTGAAGGAACTGTTGACCCCTTCGCCACGCTGACCTCTTCTTTATAATATCCAGGTCACCTCTGACCGATTACATTAAACTCAGTGAGGACCTTTCCTTTTTAACTGGTATTATTAGCATCTTCCCACCTCTGAGCCGATTTTGTTTTGTGTTCTTGTTCCTACTAATTTTTCCCCCAGGCGCAATGACGTTATCGTAGTTAAGGGGTGAAGAGAATGTAAGGGAGGAAAAAATGCATGTCACTTCTGCTAGAGGCCAATAGTTTATTTTCTCACATAGGTGTGAGGCCGTTTTGTACGATGGCGCTCAGTAGCAGGGTGAGATAATGCTATGGCTTGACGTCCTCTCCATAGCACTTCTTCATGACTAGCACCGTATTCTTTTGCTGTCTGTTGTTTCAGCTCAGCAATCAAGATGGAGAGATCGCAATTTTGGGCCATGTTTAAGTGAAAAGAATGAATTAAAAACTGCTTCATTCCTTGGCTGGTGTGTGTGTGTGTTTTTTTTTTTTTTTTTTTGAAACAACATAGTTCTCTCTGACGTCAGGAACAAAAAAATGTCACTCCTTACGATGATTATATATATATATATATATATGTATTTTTTTTTATGCGAGGAAGAAGGAACCAAAAGCCATGAGCCCGCAATAACAGTTCCCTCCAAGAGAAAAACAAAATACAAGAGAGAGCCAAATTCAGGATCGGATCATTTCGAGATGCCTGGACACACTCCCTTTGAAAGACTGGTGATCATAGGAAGCAGGAAATACAGACAGAGGGAGACAGTTCCAGAGTTGACTTGTTGCATGATTGAAGGACTGGGAGTAACGGTTAACTCTTGCATTAGAGAGTTGGACAGAAAAGGGATGAGAGTTTGCTGCTAGACGGGTGCTACGCGCCCGTCGTAGAGGTGGAGGAATGCATGCAGACAGTTCAGAGGAGCAGTGACCACCAGACAATATAATAAGCTCAGGAAAGACCTCTCATAGTGAAGAGGTCAGTCGTTTCTATGTGATGACTTCTTTTCCATCTGGCTCTTTCTGTCACCACACAACTATATCACATTATGTTTTTGAGGGACGCGTCGTACTAAAGTGGGTTAGAGATAGGCCCGTATTATCGTCAGGTAAGGAGGCTCCTTAACACCTCTTCCTCGGCGATTTATTTTCTAATATGGCTGATTAATATCCTTTTGCATAACGCAGAATTGGACAGTCAGGTGTAATAAGCAGAATAATTCGCTTAAGAAAAGGTGTTTGTTAGGGAACTATCTTAACTGACAAAAATGCTGGCCCTAGTGTCCCTTAACCCATTCAGTACGATTACGAATAAATACTGTTCCACTTACCGCTGGACGATTATATTTAGTATGAGGTAGATGTTGCTGTGAAATTGTTAGAAAGATCCAATAATCCCATCAGTACGATGCTTTTAATTTGGTTTTGCAACACCTAGTCGATTTGAGTGGATGCTGGGATAGATGCTGGGATAGAGGATGGAACAGATGCTGGGATAGATGGCAGAACAGATGGTGGGTTAGATGCTGGAATAGATGGTGGAACATTTGGTGGGATAAACGGTGGAACAGATGCTGGGATAGGTGCTGGAATAGGTGATGGAACAGATACCTCTCATAATGAAGGGGATACTGCTTGATACGACATTACCTGACCAGTCATAATAAAGGTCGTTGGAATCACGCTTTATTAGTTTGGATTATTGAGTGCAGCTGTACATTTCGACGTAAAATATTTACTGTATTATGCCGCGTGTTTATGAAGAATTATTCAGAGCCCTCAAAGTAGCAGTCTCTTCACTACAATGATGTCTTTTATATATTGTTCGTGATACCGCCAGGGTGTTTTATTCATCCCAGAGAAAACCTTTATTTGTGAAGGGGTTAAGGAACTGTGGTCAGATTGTTCTACTTTGACAAATATACCTAACGCCATTCACTTCGGCTGATGGTCATGTGTAGTCAGATTGGAGGATCAATTTCATCAGCAACCAAGAAGAGTCATTTTTACTTCAAATCTAAGGACCGTCTAATTTCATAACATTCACGCTATAGTATTCAGGTTGTGGGATTGGCCCGGCTTCATTAGGTGAAAACCAACGAAGTATGGCAACCTCATTTACAAATATGTATATCTACCGTTTGTGTTTTCTTGAGCTTTGGAGGTTCCTTGACACATGTCCTGAGCGAGTTATTCACCCAGTCACCTCGATATCGCATTTTGTTTTTTCTTGTTGTCACCAGACGATTTTAATGAACTTAGGAGGGACCTTTATTAGCGAAGGTGTTAAGGAAGGCTACATCAAATCTGTCCGGTTCGGAGTGTCTTTAGTAATAAGCTTAATAAGATCGACTGACGGTTGCAAAGATATAATGGAAACTGTGTGTTTTCTCTCTCATCCACTTAATTTCTGCGTGCGTTAATATATCGTATTTTTACTTAAATTACATTAATACGAATGAGAATATTTACAGGAGACTAATAACATAATTGTGAGAAGTATCTGTTAACGCGAATGCAATCCTGTGGCTGTAACTAGACTAAGATAAATATGCGTCATCGTATTGAAAGGTGTAGCAGAGGCAGATATGAAGGATCTTTTCAGCGCTTAATAAAATCTTTTGCTAATAACCTGAGTAATACAAAAAGACATCATAGCGCTGGGGTGATTAAGAAGTAGTAAAAGAAGGGACGGTGATAGAAGGGGACGCTTTCGTGAGTTGGCATTGATATGTCCGCTGTCCACCTATACAAATGTCCCTCAGTTCCTTCCATGTCCCCCCAAACGAAGATGGTGGATTGTAGAAAAGGAGGAACTTAAACCTGCAGTCCACTGGGTTCACGGTCAGATGAACCGCGGCCAGGCGTCTCAAAACTCCACGAGAATAGGGTGCGTAGAATCTGAGGAGGAATAGAGTCACGGTGGTACCATACATATTATGAATACACTTCCATCAGACACCTTCATCATTTACACAGACTGTCTCTTTTTCATGTTTTGCAGCTCTTTCCTGTCGCCTATCCTTCCCATTTCCTTCTGTTTTTCCCTTTTGTTCCCATTGTTTTTCATTTTATTTTCTCTTTTCTGTTTCTTCTTGTGTTTTTAATTATATCCATTAGTTTTCGCTTGGTGTGATTATCTTCTCTAATTTGCCTTCTTTTTCTTACTCATTTTGGTGGCTTGTCTCTAATACCTGCGTGCCGTTTGCGGTACCCTCTTCTCTGGTCTTTTTCCCTTTTCCCACTAGCTTCTCTTTTCTGTTTTCTCTTTTCAGTTTTATTTTTTCTCTTTTCTGTTTCCTCCCCTTGTCACTCATTCCTTCTCCTTTATTTTGTAATTTTTCTCTTATCTTTTGTTTCCTCGTTTTATTTCCCCCCCCTTTTTTTTTGTTTTCTGTCCCATTTATTATATTTTTCTTGTTCTTTTTAGGTCCATCTCGTGTCTTTTTTGTGTGTTTTCCTCCTCCCTTTCCGTCCGGTTTATTTTCTGTGTTCTGTTTTGTTTCTTTTTATTTTTTTGTTAATTTTCTTATGTCGTATTCATGTTTTCCTTTTTTTCTATCCTGTCTCTCTTCTGCAATCTTTCTTTATTTCCTCTCTGTTTTTTTCCTCTTCTGTTTGTCTCCCTTTTCTGTTTCCTCTCTTATTTCCTGATTGTGTCGACATTTTCGTTTAATTTTTTCCATCCCAACTTTGCTCCCCTTTTCTGGTTTCCTCCCTACTTCGTTTCTTTTCTTTTCCCTCTCTGTTTACTCTCTATTTCTTCTTTTTATTCCTCTCTCTTCCTGTTTCCTCTCTCTGTTTCATCTTTTTTTTGGCACTTTCCTCTTTCTTTCTCCTAATTTTTCTTTTTCTCTCCTCTTTTTCTCCTTCATCGATCTCCTATTTCTCGTCTGTATTTTTTGCAACTTTCCTCATACTTTCCCCCTCTCTTTTCTTTTTTCTCACCTCTTTTTCTCCTCTATCGTTTTCTTCCTCTTTCCCCTTTCAGTTTCTCTCTCTTCTGTTTCCTCTCTTTTCGGTATCATCTCTTGGTTTACTGTTTACTTCTTTCATCATTTTTGTTTGTCTTTTTCTTTTATCTCGTTTTTTCTTCCTATCAGCTATTTTCTTCGGTTTTATTGTCTCTTTTCCCGTTTCTTTTTTCTTGCCGAGTCTGTTTCCTTTTTGCCATTTTTATCATGTTTTGTTACCTATTTCCTCCATTCTTTTTTCCGTTTCTGTATCCTCCATCTTTTTTCATTGCCATATTATTTTTATTTTTCCCCCTTTTTTCGTCATTGTTTTTCTTTCCATTTTTCCTTTTTAAGTTTTGTATTTTCAACTTTGTCTTTTTCCTGTTTGTTTCTTCTTTTCATTATGTTTCCCTTTTTTGTCCTGTTGTTTTGTTTTTCCCTTCGTTTCTGTCGTTGTGTTTATATTCTTATTGTCTTCTTCAATTTTTTTTGTGTGTGTCCTTTTCTTTTCTCCAGCTGTTTGTTTCTCTTTTCTATATCCCACGCTATTTTTGTCTTTTCCTTTTTCCCCTTTCTTTTCCAACCGATTAGTTACCTTCTCCTCCTTTCTTCCAGTTTTCTTCTCCCCTTTCTTCCCTTTTCATCTACAGTATTATATCACTCTGTAGACCTAATTTCCCTCATATCTTAGTGTATTTCTTTTGTGTCTCCTTTTCTCTTTCTGTTTTCCTTATTCTTTTCTTTCCTCTTTTCCCCTTATCCATTGTTTGTTTGTTTTTGTCTTTTTTCGTGTTTTCCTATTTCATTTTCTTCTTAGGCTTTGTTTCCTCTTTTCCCGTTCTCTTTTCTAGCTGTTTTTTCCTCTCTTCTCCATTTCCTTTTCTTCCCCATTTTCACATTTCTTATTCTGCTTCCACCTTTTTTTTTTTTTGTCTCTGTTTCCTATTTTCCCTTTTTCTCTCCTCGTTCTTTTGCTTCCTTGTCTTCTCCCTGTCTGTCTTTTCGTTTATGTTTTCCCTTCCCCTCATTTTTTTGTCCTTGTTTCCCCTTGTTTCCTTTCTCTTCTGTCTTCTTGCTTGTCTCATCTTCCCAGTTCCCTTCTTCCCTTTTTTTTCTCTTTCTGTTTCATCCGTCTTTTTCGTTTCCCGCTTCTTAATTTTTTTCCCTTCCTCTTTCCTTTCTCTCCCCTTTCTTTTCTGCTACTGTTTGTTTCAGTTTTTTTCATTTCTCTCTTTTCTGTCCTTGTTTCTCCTTCACCCTTTCTTTTTGTTTCTCATTTTCCATTATCTTCTGTATTTTCCTTTTCTTTTTTCTTTGTTTTCCTTTTTCTCTTTCCTGTTTCTTTTCTTTGTTCTCTCCATCTTTTCCTTTCTTTTCCTCATTTCGTCTTTATTTCTAGATTTGTCGTCCTTGTTTGCTCTACTTCCCATCTTTCTTTCATCTTCCTCCCTTTTCTTTGCCTTTTTTCCTATCTCTTTCCCGTTTTGTTTACCATATTGATTTCCTTCCTCTTTTTCCCCCCCTTTTCTCTTCTCTTTCAGTTTCTGTTTCCTCTTTTTTGTTCTGCCCCCTTTTTTTTTTTCTCCCCCTCTCGTCGCTGTCCTCTCTAACACCTTTTTTTGAATTCCCTCTTTCATTTGTGTCCCCTTTCAATTTTGCCCCCTCTTCTCTCTTTCCCCCTCTCTTTCCTCCCTTCATATTTGTTTTCTCCTCTTTTCAGTTTTGTTCTTTTTCGTTTGTTTTTCTCCCCTTTTCTGTTTTTCTCTCCTCATCTTTTCTCTTTTTTCTTCCCATTTTTTCTCCCTCCTCTCTTCTCCTTCCTCGTCTATCTTTTTCTTTCTCTTTTCTGTCCTGTGTTATGTTTTCTCCTCTCTTTTTCCCCCCTTTTTTCTACCTATATTACATTTCACTTTTTTCTTCCCATATTTCTTTCCCTCTCCTCTCTTCTCTCCATTTTTCCTCATTTTTCTTTCTCCTTTTCTCTCTTTCCCCTCATCGCACCCCACTTTTGCCTTTCCTCCCATCTCTCCCCCCTTTTTTTTTCTTTCTCTTTCCTTCCTGTTTTCTGTGCCTGTCCCCGTCTCTTTTCTTCCTTCCCTCTCTTTCATTTTTCTTTCTCTTCTGTTCCTTTTCTTCCTTCTTTTCTATCCTCTCTCATTTTCCTTCCATGTCGTCCCATTTTCCCGCTGATCGTTCTCTCTCCCAAATTTTCTCTCTTTCCTCTCTTCTCCTCCTCCTCCTCCTCCTCCCTTCCTGTCTTTCCTTCCTTTCTTCTCTGTTTCCTTCCTCTCTTCTCTCCCCTTTCTTCTCCCTTCCCTTCTTCCCTAACCTTTCTCTTCTTTCATACTTTTTTTCCTCCTGTTCTCTTCTTTTCTCATTTTACCTGTTACTTGCCTATTTTGTCATTCTTTCTCTTTTCTTGCCTCACCCTCATCTCTTCCTGCATTTTCCTCTCTCTTTTCTGCCTTTCCTTAGGATCTTCTTACGTTTTTTCTCGTCTTTTTTGTCTCTCTCCTTTTTGGCCTGTCTCCATTTCCATCACCATATTACTATCATCTGTTCTGTGTATTTTCTCTACATTTCTCTTTTCTCCTACTACTTATTTATTCACCTTTATGGCTTGCAACGTGTATTCTCTCTTTCTCTCTCTCTCTCTCTCATGTGAATTAGCATGTAAAGTAATTTAAACTTTTACTAATTATTTTTGCCTTTTTCATTCCCAGGTGTTACGTTCATTTATTTAGTAAATCTAAATGCAGCGTCATTAAAATAAGTGCATTTTTTTTTTTTTTTTTTTTTTTTTTTTTTTTTTTAGATTATGTGGATTTTCTTACGTATAGCAGATTGCGCTTTTCTGTCTTTTCTGTTTTTGTTTTTGTTTTTGTTTTTTGTTTTTTTTGCTTGTGTGTGTGTTGGTTTTGCATCTTATTTCCTCTTTTGCTTTTTTTCACTTTTTTCTTTTTCTGTTTCTTTGACATTTTTTCTTGTGTGTGTGTTTTTTTGCCTTTCAGTATCTTCACTCTTTTCCTCTCCTATTTTCTCTCTTCTCATTGTCTCCTCTTTTACCCTTTCTCTCTCTTATCATAAGATTTCATTCCTTCCTTTAGTTCTTAGAGGTGGTATAATGGTTTCCAAAGTCGATCGCTTTTTTATATGTAAAAAAAAAAAAAAGTCCAATACTACTTTTGTTCTTATTCACCCCCATTTTACAGCGTGAAAGAGTTTACGAGGTTATTTTGGTCTCTTCCTAAGTCGGTCCCTCTCATTACTAGTCAGATATCTGTGTCACTGTTTATCAATGTAGCCCCAGATTAAGATACAAGCCGTTTTCCTAGTTTTTACATTGTTCTCCCTCTAAGTTGATCGCTTTTTTATTATTACGTTATGAAAGTTTTTCTCTAGGTCTATAACTTTCATATATTAAAAAAAACAATGTCATGATTTCAGCCTGTCCATAACAGAAAAAAAGGGTTCGGCAACGGCAGATGTAAAATAAAATGACGTAACTGGATGGACGACGTTCAGCCTTTGACGTCATTTTTGTTTTCTTCATGCCATCTCCAGACGATTTGATTCAGCTGGGAGAAATTTTTTGAACCGAGGAGGTTAGGTATAGTCCGTACCGACCCCTTCAGTACGGTAGGAATTTCCAGCAACGATAGAATTAGAAAGTCACCGTTTTGAAAGGGTTGAACTTCAACAGATAAGATTTCTCTCAGCTAAGCGAAACACTTGCCGCCATAATTGCAGTGAAAAGGCAAAGTAATTAAATAGTTTAATCTGAAAGTGTTGCCCTCTCTTAAAAAGGTTTGGTTGGGAATGAATGAAAATATTAATGCGCCATATTGCTGATGGGGTTAATATCATAAAATTATTTGAACACAGTTTAAGACTCGGCAAGAATAGAGATTATGGCTGTATTTGCGAATGTATCTTTTTTTTTTTTTTTTTTTTTTTATATGTGTCCGACTCTGGGCATAGGCTTCACAGCCTGCTTTCAAGGCCCAGTAGTCCTCCTACATACCATACACCTCTACATGTCACCACTTCGGCGCTAACACCCACCGTCCATATTGAATACATGCTAGGGCTGTCTCATACAGGACTGGTGTATTGGTATTAGCAGGGGTATTTTTACGACATGTCGGCGGGTCTTCTGGTAGATGAGTAAAGCCTGATTTAATGAAATTCAAATCCTTAAACTGTTCCCTGCCCCAGCCGGGATTCGAACCTGGGTCCGTTAGGACTGCAGGCCATTCTGCCTCAGTATCACCTGCATTATATTCAGTGTACTTGTAATGTCAGACTTTTTTTTTTTTTTTTTTTTTTTTCTCCCATGGGGGCGGAGATGACTAGACCTGAACCTGCCATATTTGTCTGTCAGCCTGTGACATATCCGACATATTCGAAGACCACACACACACACTCATATATATATATATATATATATATATACACACATACATATATATATATATATACACATATATATATATACATATATATATACACATATATATATACACATATATATACACATATATATATACACATATATATATACACATATATATATACATATATATATACACATATATATATATATATATATATATATATATATATATATATATATATATATATATATATATATATATATATATATATATATATATATATAAGTTGGCATCCATTTTGAGACGTGTTGATGGTGGTGTTAGTTCTCGAGGCCAACCCTTATAACAGTTCGTACTGGTCTGTTTTAGCTTGTTCAGTTCAGTGGCATGTTTTCTTTTTTTTTTTCTACCTATGGATATTAATATTCAGCTCAGGAGATATTTTTTTCATACTGCATGAGGTATGTTTAGTTTTTTCAAACTCCGTCACTGCAAGAGGTCCTTCCTAAGCAGAATAAACTCGCCTGAGTGCAGTACAAATTAAATGACGTCATCTAACTGATGTAGTAAATAAATTGAAATGAAAAATACCAAGGACAGAGAGGTTGCAAAATTCTCCTCTGCCAACGAGTGTCAAACAAAAGAGAACGAGAATAAAGACCCGTTTATTTGGAGATGCCTGGACACATGTCGTTTAAAAGAGTGGCCCCGAATCTCCACACTAGACAGTGAAAATTTTGAGAATCAAAGAAAGTAGAAAGGCTTGCCTGAAGGGATGTTTGACATGTTTCGGTAGGTGGTGTGTATATAAAAATCTTGTCCGCTGTACTTATGTCAGTGTTATCTAAAGCATAATTTCTGCCCAGTTAACTCCTTCAGTTTGATTGCATATTTTTCATTTTAATTAAGGTATCTACAGACTATTTTGTTTACCTCAGGATAGTTTTTTCCCCCGAAGCCGTGTGGTTCTATGCCGCCTTTATTAGCCCTGAGCCAAATATACTCGTCTGGTAGCAGCAAGAGTAAACTACAAATGACGTTCTGTGGTTGAACGGGTTATGGTGTGAAATGTGAAGAATAATGCTGCTAGATTCAAGAAGAGGTAATTTTAATGTAGGAGGAGAAAAAAAAAATGTTAGATTAAAGAGGGAGTAGTATAAATACAGGAATATAATCATGTCATTTGTTTTAAAAATAGTATTAATGTGCAATTTTCGTTATGCAAAGGAAAGAAAGCCAGGTGATGAAAATGAAATGCCAAGAATAGTGCTGGGCCAGAGAGTTTAACACCTTCACTACGATGATTATATATTACTGCTACAGACAGACGATTTTGTTCAGCTTATGGGAGACATCCTTGTTAGGATTCAGTGAAGTTTATTATTATTCCCTTCATTACCAGACTTAATCGTATTCTGAGTACAATTGTGCCGTGGAAGCAAAAATGAAATATAAGAGATCATTATAGCAAAGGGGTTAAGAGTGTTAGGATAGAGGAAGTGCATTCTGAATGAAGAAATATGACAAAGAAATGTGTTCGCATCTTCAGATGTCTGTTCTCGCCGCTACTAGGTGATTATACTAAGGTATGGTTAGGCTTCTCCACCTGAAGGGTTTGCCTGGTCTTCACTTACCCCTCCACTACTAAGTGCTCACCTTAGACGACTAATTATCTGGATACGTCAGGAATTTAGATTAAATATCATCTTAGTGAAAGGGTTAGCCACTTGAGTCCGATGACGTAGTTTAATCAAGTCACCACAAGATGATCTTATAATGGAGTTCATGAAGGCAGTATCCAAGAAAACTGTTTTGCTGAGCCTGTTCAAAGCTAAAAATAATCGCCAGGAAATAAAACAAAAACAAATAAATAAACAAATAAGTAGATAAATAAGTATGTCGTATTCGGGGTGAAGGTGTTAAATGTTTGGGCTGTAATATGTGGTCACAAGTACTGTGCAGAAAACTGAAGATGTATCCAAGTCCATCTGTTATTGCGCCTAATGCGTGACTTAATATTATATTTTGGCATTTTTTGATAGTTCTGAGTAAGTTTAACTCTTTCGGTAAGATGATGTCTTATTTAATATTTTGGTGCCACCAGACGATTTTGTTCGGTTTAGGGATGATCTTGGGAAAAATGTAAATGAAAATTGCTACAGAGTCCTTCGCTACTGGAAAAGAAAAAAAAAAACTTTCACTCACTGCACTCATTACCCATTCATTCCTCCACTTACTCCCATTCATCCGTCACTTGCTGATTAACTCATCCACTCAACCAGTCCACCACCACTCGTTCACTCGCCCACTCACACTCAGTTTTTGAACCATACATTCAGACACATGCTCACTCACCAGTCCATCACCTATAGTACTTACTCAATTATCCTCTCGTATTCATTCATACATCACTCACCTACTTTCTTATTTTTTACCCTTTTACCCACTTATTTACTCATTTACTCATCCATTCTCGTTCCATCCACCATCCAGTTATTTACTCACGCGGCCATTCATTCACTCACAGATCCACTCACTCAACGATTCCTTTTTCTTAATTTTGTTGTTGCTGAATTTGAGAGTGCGCGAAAGAGTGTCAGTAGGTCAGACACACACACACACACACACACACACACACACACACACACACACACACACACACACACACACACACACACACACACACACACACACACACTGGTTAGCATGTTGTCACAGTCAGTTCTTTTTATTTTTTTCTTATTTGCTTTGGAATAAAAGAAGTCAAGGGAGCCAAAGATGAGAAGGGGAGTGAGAGGAAGAGTAAGAGGAGGAGGAGACTAACTCATTCCTGCTGTTTATCACTCACATAAAATGAGGACGTAAGGTGCTGGACACTAAAATATATCCGTCACTAGTTTTGCATTAATTTACATCCGAATCTTTTCTCGGCGAAAGAAATATAACTTAAACTATTATATATTCCATACACTTTATATTGTAGGTAAGTTATTATTTCGACGAGTCACGATTGTGTATTTAAAGCATATTTCATAGTATATATTACAAGCCTAATCAGTTGCAGCCCTAAGAAAATGGGGACGCTCGATATGTCACCATTCTTTTCTACCGGGAGAGAAAATTAGAGGCAGAAATGAAAATTTCTTTACATTAGTTAACAGTGATATTTTTATTTAACCATAAAATTGAAGATGAATGTTAGAAAATATTACAATAAGTTCAGTTTTTCATCGCTGAAAGAAAATGAAGATAACGAACATTATAGGTTTGATTCCCACGAAGTGACTGGAGACTTCCCGATCTTGCAATTCCAGCAAGGGAAGTACCCGTAGGTTAGTCATTTACCCTTATATGAGCCAGACAGAGGTAGCCTAGCCTCGGGCCCCTACACCTCAGAGGAGATAAAATGGGATTGGCTGTTATAGTTTTACCTTCCACGGATTGAATGTGGTGAGCTGCTGGAAACGGTCCCTGGATCGACTCCCGTCAAGGCCGATGAGTGGTGGAAGTGGCCTTTCTACAGATGTCACGGTGGCTCTGTTACTGGGGATGAGGATGGAACAATATATTTTATGTATTCCCTGTGATAGGCAGATAGTAAAGAAAGCGAGGACTTAGGCTAAACTATCTGAATAAATCGAGGATGTGGACTAAATTTTGTGAAGGAAAATGTAGACTGTGCCTTAAAAAACTCCCTAGTCCTAAAATTTCCTTTATCGCTAATGCTGAATAAAATTACTGCACCCTAATTTTCATGACACTAATAAAATCACGAATATTAAAAAAAAAAAAAAAAAAAAAAATGCTATCACTTCCTTGATTCAAAAAGAAAAAACTCTCTACTGTGAAATTTTCTTGGTGCTTCTTGAGACATTTCATGCTTAAAAAAAAAAAAAAACTATAACTAAAACAATTACGATGCAAAAAAGTAAATAAATAAATGAATAAATAAATAAAAGAACGTTCGTAAAGCTGCATGATAAAAAGATCACTGAATTTTAGGGTTGTCCAGCAGGTCTCCCGGCGTCATCTCTATCCGTGGTAGGTTCTGTTTTGTCTGCAATGCGTCCGTTCTGTCAGTAGTAGGTTTCGTTCACTCCGTATAGCGTCCGTTTCGTCCATAGCGACATTGGTTTTGTCCATAGTGGGTTCTGTTCCATCCGTAGTGCGTCCGTTTTGGGGGTTTATATCTGGTCCGCTGTGGCTTCCTTTTTATCCATAGGTAACACTTTGTCTCTCTCGTCGCTGACTAGATTAATCAGGCGTTAGGTGGAATAAAATACTAGAGTTCCCACAACCATGAAAGTATCATAACATTTTGACGCAGTTTCGAGACGGTGTAAAAGAATTGATGATCGCGACTGTACTTGTCTTCCGGGCTTCGTAAAGAGCATAACGGCCTTGTAGACCCGCCCAAAAACGTAGCCAGAAAAAAAAAAAAAAAAGTGACAAAACGTGACGACAAAAAAATCTGATACCCCACTGAGTAAAAGTTGAATATCTTTTTATCCGTATGGAAACAAATCTTTCCGCGCCGACCCGCAGTATAAATAGAAAAAAAAAAAAACGAAAACGAAAAAAAAAATCACCTGTGGACTAACATGACTTTTTACTTATTGAGAGGGTAGCTATATTATTTTCCACACTTCCACAAGTCTTCGAAACAAACACAGTTTTCATTTCGTGAATAAGCCTCAATCAAAAACTAAAAACAAAAGAGAAAAAAAATACACATGCCGTTTTTTGATGGCTCCAAGGTAAAAAAAAATATTCCTGTCTACAACACGGATGTGAGAGAGAGAAGGAGGTGTTCTGTCTGGCTGCCCCAAAAGATGTCGTCTTGTCCCATAGGAAAAAAAAAAAAAAGGGGCGTCATCACTGACTGAAAAAAAATAAAAAGTCATAACTACTGCGTCATACGAAAAAGCCATTCAGCCGTCATGTAAAAAGGTGTCGTACCTACCATGTTGTGCAAAAAAAAAAAAAAAAAAGTGTCATCTCCACCGTAACATGCAAAAATGTCATATCTGGGTGCAAAGAGTGTCAGCCGTACTGTGTCATGCAGAAAACTTTTTATCTCTTATCTTGCAAAAGGTGTCGTCCATCTTTGCCTCATGCTCTCATCCATACCGTGTCATTTAGCTAGGTACCATCATATCTTTACAGTGTCATGCATGAAAGGAGTCATCTCTACCGTGTTATGCAAAAGGTCCCATTCTATCGTGTCACGTGAAAAGGTGTCCCCTCAACCGAATCAGACAGAGTGTCATGTGCCGTGTTATGCAATAAGTGTCATCTATCTCTCCCATGCTAAAGGTATCATCCCGTCCTTTCAATTTAATTTTTAAAAAGTGTCGTTTCATTGCCACTGTCTTGCAGAAATGTGTCATCTTATTTCTGTTGTCAGTTCTTGTTGCCCCTAAGGAGTATTTTGTACATGTCATGCAGAAAAGTGATATCTGTACTCTGTAATCTATAAAGGTGCAATCTTTACGGTGTCATGCAGTATGGTCTAATTTCTACTGTGCTAAATAAAAAAGTGTCATCTCTACAGCAGTATGAAAAAGATTGTCATTCCCGTCGTGTCATGCAAAACTGACATATCTACTTGTCATGCAGAAAGGTGCCATTCTTGCCTTGTAATGCAAACAGGTGTCATCTTTGCCGTGTCACACAAAGTGCCATCTCACCCGTGCCGTGTCATCTCTGGCCAAAAAAAAAAAGGTGTCACACCTACCGACCGAGATTCGCGTCAAATCCCTGCGGGAGGGAAAAAAAATGTCATATGCACCTCGGAAAAAAAAAAAAAAAAAAAAAAAAAAAAAAAAAAAGGCTAAAAGAGGTGTTTGTGATATCGACTGGTGACGAGGTTTGAGTGTCATGTGACTCGCCCAAAGCACGTGTGTGTGTGTGTGTGTGTGTGTGTGTGTGTGTGTGTGTGTGTGTTTTGTGGTGCTAGGTTAGGGAAGTGTCTCGCAGCTTCTCGTGTGTTACACACACACACACACACACACACACACACACACTGGTTAGGATGTTGTCACAGTCATTTTTTTTTTTTTAAATCTTATTTGCTTTGAAAGTACTTAGGTCATTTTTAGCAGCAATGGTCACTTGGATGTTTTGTTTAATAGGGTACCTGGAGATGTTCACCTGAAAGATAATATCCGACCTGTTAGTGGTGTTTGAATTATAATGGCTATTGATTCCATTTATTACTACTCTCTCTCTCTCTCTCTCTCTTTCGTACACACACACACACACACACAAACATTCACCATAATTCTATGTTGTCGTTTTGATATGAACTGTACGGGCGTAGGCAATTTATTCAGGCTGTCACGAAGCTATCTCGGTAAGAAAGAAATCCTAGAGGACAGTGGCTGAAGGAAATATTCAGCCAGGAGAGTCATAATGTTTTGTGGCGAGATAGATATTCGTTCACAGCAACTTTAACTGTGATTTTCCATAGTTGAATCAGGTTTGTTTGGCTTTAACCAGAATAAAGATAACATTGTGACATATTTAATCTTTACAGCAGTAGCGTCGCCCCAGAGAATTTACTCTTAACTATCCTCAGCCGATTGTATTATGACATGTTAGGCGATTAAACTTAGCTGAAACCCCACCGTCTAGTGAGTTTATATGATCGTTAGTAAACTCTCCGATAAGAATATTCATGATGTTATATACCGCAGCTCCTTAATGTACCGAACAGTGATCAGTTATTCGGTTTCCAGTTATCCCACACGCCATCCAGTTCGTGGCTATGCCTTTCAGACTAACAATGTATTTTTACAGTTCGTTCTTGCTATCATCTGACAATTTCATTAAACTCACAGGAGAGTTTCCGAACATTAGGGGAATGAGGTCGCCTTTTTTAACCCTTTTAATACGAGAGGGAATTTCTGAGTTTCATGAGCCTGTCCATGGGTAACAAATTAAAAGAGAAAATACAGTCGAGGGATTAAAAGGTTAAGGGGTATTCAGTGGGCAGGTCTTCAGCGCTAAAATTGAAAATAGGTCATCTTGCGTAAAAGGTTAAAGGAATATTGTACAGGTGAATTTGCAACACTAAAATAGTGCAGTCATGAAGTGCCAATGCAAAGAAGTGGCTTTCCTCGTGGCGGGGGGGAAAAAAAAAAAAAAAAAAAAAAAAAAGCACTTAGGAGCTCAACACGCGCGCCCACGCGCTGGTCAGATGGCCAAATATTTGGCTTTGCCTCAAACCTTCACCTTCGGCAAATTAATCTCAAAATCTAATTACTTCATTCTTGTCTATTCCTTAACCCTTTGACCAGTTTCAACCAAAAATCTTTGAGCTAATCTTGCCCAGTGACCTTAACTATCGATCTTCCTCCATGACCTTGACCTCTGACTGATTGTTCTGAAATACAATAGTTCAGCTTCTTGAATGACGCTCAACTCATCCAAATCAGATCAAAACTGTTAAACCATTTTCTTCACACACAAACAGACGGGTCAGACTTTGTCCTTGCTCTATGACCTTGACCTTTGACTGATTGTTTTCAAAACTGAATCCCTTCCGTGTTACTTGACTCTTAACCCTTCCACATAGTTTTGTTCAAGTCAGATCAAGTCTGTTAGAATTAACCACGGCTTTTGACCTTTCTTTGTGAGCTTGACCATCGACTGATTGTACTCAAAATTATGTCAGTTCATTCTTGCCTTAGATTCAACCCTCCAACACAACCTGGTCTTTAGCGGATAAAAACTGATTAAGTTCATATGGTCTTGTGACCTTGACCTTTGACCTGTTGTTCATAAAACTTCATAAAACAGTATTTGTACTTCGTGGTTGACTCTCAACACTTTTACCAAGTTTGGACAAAATTGAGTAATTATGTTCACACACACACACACACACACACACACACACACACACACACACACACACACACACACACACACACACACACACACACACACACAGTCTCCACTCTCTAACACTAGCTGTATGATGACGTCTTGCCGCTGCCAGACGACTAACTTCAGCCTAGAGAGCCTTGCAGTAGTGAAGGGGCCTCTTAGGGGTGGGTCTAACATCTCCGTTTTTATGGGTGTATCATAAGCTGAATGAAATTTTTAGGAGGTACCATGAATAATCCGAATAAAAGCATCATCGTATTGAAAGGGGTCAGCACTGGTACTAGAATGATACAGACACATGAGGCCAATAGAGTCATTCGTCGGTGGTATTATTTGTATTGCACGTCATCGTAGACGAGGCGTTAATAGTAACTGTTCATTACACGCCATGGTAGAGAAGGCGTTAATGGTAATTGTTCCTAATCTCTTTTGTACGACAGTGCAGTTGTAAGCAAAACAGAATCGTCTGTCGGTAACGTGAGTAACATATCGCGTCACCGTACAAAAAAAAAAAATAATAATAATGAAAAAAATTAAAAAATAAATAAATAAAAAGTGAAGGAAAACGTATTGGGTGTCATTCGTACTTTCAGCCCGAGAGGATCAGAGGACTGTTCTGAATAGATTAAAATCGTCTAGCGGCACCAAGAGTAAGCAAGATCAGAAAGGTGCATACGAGCTTAGTTAAATTTAAGCAAAAAAAATAATAAATAAATAAATAAATAAGAATTGTGTATATAAAAATATATAACTAAAAATAAATAGTTACATATATATATATATATATATATATATATATATATATATATATATATATATATATATATATATATAAAAATAGTTACATATATATATAAATAAATAAATAGTTACATATATATATATATAACTAAAAATAAATAGTTACATATATATATATATATATATATATATATATATATATATATATATATATATATATAAAACGGTGGGCCAAAAGTTATTTTACCATAATATTATTTTGTGAACGCAGTAATATTTCAGCTAAATAAAGTGTACACTAGTTGTATTTGAACTAAATGAATTGTACATCAAGTAAATAAAAGATCAAGATAAATGTTTAAAATTACCTTCTCCTTCTCCTAAACATAATTGGCACCTCTTAGACACAGAGTGGCAAAATTATCATCTCAACTCATGATCATTTTTCAAGTTGTAAAATTCTGTTGTTATTCTTTTTTTCAATTCTTGATGACTTCTAGGCTTTGTCTTGTAAACTTTCTCTGTGGTCATCCTCCAAACTACAGAGTCACATGGCTTTAGGTCAGGTGGTCTTGGAGGCCACATATTAGTACCTCTTCTTCCAACCCATGCATCGAAAGTGTTACCGAGAAATTCTCGCACATTCCTGCCATAGTGAGGAGGTGCACCATCTTGCATTCAAATTAAATGAAGCTCAAATGCATATGCAAGCTGAAATATAACTGTGTTTTAGTTCTAATATAACTCTGTTAATCAAATAACATTATGGTAAAGAAACTTTTGGCCCACTCTGTACGTATATAAAATGTGTGTGTGTGTGTGTGTGTGTGTGTGTGTGTGTGTGTGTGTGTGTGTGTGTGAGAGAGAGAGAGAGAGAGAGAGAGAGAGAGAGATTCAGGACTAGTGTGATGGTTTTGCACTGTTTAATAAGGTCGCAGTTATTTTGTATTGATACTCTATACTGTGAGAGCGCGTAATGTTCGAAAAGCTTATAATTACTGAGTGATATTGTAATGCAGAGTTTGACCGGGATGTACCATATATTTTGGCACGTTTGACATTAGTCTGAATGTAGTTGACATTTTTTTCGTAATTCTCTCCGACAAGGAGAGTATGTTTTCACCTCCTGTTTGTTTGTTGGTTGGTTGGTTTGTCTGTTAGCAGGATTACTCAAAAACTAAAAAAAAGATTTGGACCAAATTTGGTGGTTAGACAGCCCATGTCCCTGGGAGAAAATCGATTAACTTTTGTGACCGATCGGGATCATGTTACAGATTCTGGATCCAGGAAACACTTTCTGCGAAACCCTAATCAGTGATGAGGAAACCTAACCCGTTATGAAGAGTGGTTTGGAAATTATGCTGCCTTTGTCGGAGAGATTCGGTCCACTGAGTGCCCCTTTGGTGTTTGAGTTTTAGATTGTTTTAAATACCATTCATATACAGGATTCTTAATGTTAAATAGACATTGGTTTTGCTGGCGATGAACACTCCCACCCGGAAGCACTATGATCATTATTGAAAAAATACTTGTGTTATGCTTGATGCAAAAGAAGAAGGAGGAAAAAAAAGCTCTTGATAAAGTAACCAGCAATAATGGTGTAGGTAGGAAGGGCTGTACTCGCGCTGCACTGGCTGGGACACTCTGTCTTGTAGTAGTTGCAGCCCCAGACTCATCTGAACGTGAACTCAGTGGACTGCAGGCCAAAGCTGCTTTCCTTCAGCAGTCCATCATCGAACTTTCAGGGGGACGCGGAGAGCGCTGAGGGAGGTTTGAATAGCCAGGCAACGGAACCGATCTGTATGTTGATGCCTCCACGTGAAGGCGTCCCCCTGTACCACCCAAGCTCCCCCCCCCCATGATAATGGATTATCAACAATAATTCTGTCTCGACTGCATTTGGTGGGCTGGCACTCAAGAATATGAATATAGACTTCTTGCATAATTTTGTGTGTGGACTCTGCTGCGCATATAATATTAAATCCTGAAGAGATTGGGGGATGCCTCATGTAGAAAAAAAAAACTTAAGTGCCACTACGATGACGTCTTTATAAAGATATTCATACTATTTCCCGACGATTTTATTCAGCTCAGGAGAGACTTATCGAAATGAAAGGGTTGGGTACAACCTTCACTAACCCTTTCAGGTTTCGGGTGCTCCTTTGTGAGCTGAAGAAAATCGCTTGGTGTCGGTTGTAATAATTTAAAAAAAGACGTCCTCGGGCTAAAGGGGTTTAGACAACACGTGTTTTACATGTTCGCCTTGTAATCGCAATGCAGCCATGAAGATGATTTTTATTCAATAATAAATAGCATGAAAAAAAATCGTGATATCAAAAGAATACACAAGTGCTTTGCGGTAAGACGGCTTGGCTTTGCTAGTGATCAAAAATTCGACATTGAGTTAAAGCACAGAGAGATAATCCACTGAATTTTTTTTTTAAGGAAATGTACAATGAAAGAGTTTGTTATAAGATGTCTTTGCTCTACAATAAAAAAAAGTTCTATGACGAATTCCGGACAAGATGTGCGTTGTTTTATATTAATTGTTGCCTGACATAAAGAAGCTGTGAATTTCTGAGGGCCAAAGAAACAAAATATTAACAGTTCTCTTTTTAGCACGATGACGTTTTCCTTCATTCTTGGTACTTCCAGACGATTTTCTAAAAAGCTTAGGACAGTGCACTCCTGACGGTGATAAAGGCGCTATTTAACCCGTGAAAAAAGTCGTCCAGAGGCAACAAGAATAAATTTTGAAAAGACGTCATCGTAGTGACGTGGCTAACCATATTAATTTTTACGTTACATTTTAGAATTAGTAAATTTAATTTGCAGTTTATGGACATGACTAGAGATGTAAAATTTGGTGTTCCTCTTTGATGTAATAATGTGATACATTATTGTCGTCCAAAAATATTAAATGTTTATTCAAAGAAATTCATTTTTCGGGAAGGTTCGCAGATTGGACGGTGATTTTAAAAGATATTTTTTTCCTCCTAATGAAATAAATGGAATAGTGGTACAGTAAATAAGTACAGAAACAGCACTGGAATATATAATGAAATTAATGTAATACACCTAAAAATTATTGCACGTTTTCATGACGGAGTACACTCTGCGGAGGATGCACAAAGCTGACGACGAAACTGAATGTGATGAACGAAACTGTTAGCTTCATGAGTACGTATATCAGGTCAGGTTTAAGAGGATACAGTGGTTGGTACTGAAGAACAGTCTTAAGGAACACGTCCTAACCCCATGGCGAGACCTAATGGTGTGAGGGTATTTTAAGGTGAACTAAAAGAAGAACTGTTAAAGGTGTAGGTGTAACAGTACAGTTTAGGTAATTTCATGCAAAGTTACATTAAGGCTTAGTATATCATATGTGTATGTCATGGGTTTAGGGAAGATAGGTAGAGGCCACAGTGAAGATCTATAGAAACATGGTGAAGCTGACAGAATTATTTTTCCTTGGTGTAATAAATGTGATGCAGTTTTTGCTTTAAAAATATTACATCTGTGGCTGACATAGTAGTTTTTGGCCACATGTACAGAACTCAGGGTGAAGCTTAAAATATTACACCTGTGGCTGAAGAAGGACAGTTTGGGGGAAAATGTACTGATGCACGGTGAGGTAAGGATATTTTTTCTCACTCCAACTTAATTATTATATTGCCGTACAATTATAGCATCTGAAATATATGTGGCTAAAATACCACGATACATTAAAGGAAGATGCGTGGATGTGCGGTGCAGATGGGATTTTTTTTTCTTTTTTGTCAGTAAAATTTAAGTGCCACAATTTAATTTAAAAGTACTAATTACAACAAATCGTACTGAAGTACACTGAAGCGCGGTAAAAGCGGAAGATTTTTTTCCCCGGCAACTCTATTAATATTTCTAGCTTTAAAAATATTACCATGCATGTAAGACCCGTACAGAGGCAGACGTAGATGTACAGATCCACGTTGAAGGAGCACGGTGAAAATAATACTTTCCCTCAGTACTGTTAATTTATGTTTCTAGCTTTAGATATGTATTTTAAAAATCTGTGACTTCTGAGACCAAACTCTCACATTTTCAGATACTGTGTTACGGTGAAGATGCACGGTGAAAATTGGAGAACACTTTTATTTCATTGTGATTAATATTTTTGGATTCAGTAATTGTACATCAGTGAACAGGGAAGTACAGTTATAAAAAGTAGACGTACAAATTCCGTTGCACAAGCACGCTGAAGATTGAAGAATATTTTCCCTTCATTGCGATTTCTGTATCTGGTTTGAATAATATTACATGTGAGAGCAAAGTAGTACCGTACAGTTTTAGAGATAGAAGCACAGACGGAAAGTGTGGCTTAAAGTATTACACTTGTGATAAGACGGCTTATTTAGTTCTGTTCGGGATATGATAACTTTTTTTTTTTTTGGTAGAAAGTAGCACATTTTAAGTTATTTTTTCGGTTTTACCTTCAAAAATATTTCATCTAGGGGTAATGATGTAAAATTTCAGGGTAGGTGTAGAGATGCACGTTGAGGAAGCACATCCAAAACTGGAGAACCATGTCAGATTAGTATATACACCACTTTTACCTTAAATAATACTGCATCTGAAGCCAAAGTAGCGGGTAGTACAGTTTGAGTGGTCGGTGTACAGATGCACGGAGAGGCTGTGAGCGGGGTGGCGGGCGGCGGGGAGCGGAGAGAGGGAGAGAGAAAGAGACAGAGTGTACAGTACAGCGCTGGTGGTAGGGTGTACAGTCGGAGAGAGAGAGAGGGAGGGAGAGAAAGAGAGAGAGGGAAGCTGGAGGTCGGCGCTGTAGCTTCGACTTTCTCCACTAACCCTGAATCAACGACAAAAATCTTAGGGCTGTATTGTAAGTGGCATAGGAGGCTTCCAAGCACCTGTTCCTTAACGATTTGTTTTGCGTAATTTACCTTAACATTCTTTGTATGCATCAACATCAGAAAGCATAACAGAGGATATTGAGGTGTAATGTGCAGAATGAATCGCTTCGAAAGAATTGTTGCAAAATCTCCTAAACAACTTAGAATGATACTCTTTGTTATAATGCTGTGGTTGTCTTCATGCAATTTTATTCATCGCAGGAGTGCATTTTCGACTAATGGTTAACCTCGTCTCTAAATATGTCTTCGTTATTTTGCTTAATCTGAGTCAATGTAATGTTATTTATCATAGGACTGACTTGTCGTCTTATGGTTAACATCCTCAGATATTCGCTAAGATGACGCCATGATAGTTTTATTTGCTACCAGACGATTTTATTCAACTTACGAGATACCATTGTTGGTGAAAGAGCTAATAAAGTCACCATCTCATCCCTTCCAGCTGGAAAAGTCTCTCCCAAGTTTAATAATATCGTGTGAGTATAGCGAGAACCATAAAAATGGTAATCGGACTGAAAGGATTAAGCTTATGATATTAACCCCATCAGTACGCTGGCGCCATATTTGTTTTCGTTCTGCCACTACGCAGGTTGAGGGGGACCTGTTTTTGTTTCCTATCCTTTCATTCTGTGAGATTTTCCCCCAAATCGGCTGGCAGCAGCAAGAGTGGATTAAGAAGGACCTCTTCATATTGACGTGGTTAACCCTTTCAGTACGATGACACCATATTTTTTTCTCGCTACCACCCGACGATTTCAAATTTAGCACACATCCCGCACGATGAAATGGTTACAGTTTTCACCATTAACCCCTTCTTTACAGTGATGTATTCTTATTCATTCCCATCATCACGGCGACGACGATTTTTTTTTTTTTCACTGCATTTTTGTTGCCTCCAGATTGCTCTGTTTAGTTGTGGATAGACATCAGACTGAAAAGGTTAGGAATAGTGTCCATTAACATTTTCATTACCATATGGCATTCTCTGAAGCTAAATAAAATCGTCTGGTGGTTGGAAGAATACATTTCAGAAGGCGCCATCGCACTTAAAGAGTTAATTAGTGCAACCTTCAGACAATATTTTTTCTAGCTTAGGGAAGACACTCTTGTAGGAAAGATTTTGTTACGACTAGTAAAACAAAAGAAAATCCAAACACAAGCAGATCTCAGATGACATGAGTTCATGAATTCCAGAAATACTGGGAAGATTTTTTTTCCCCCGACCCAATGCTTAAAACCTGAATTTCGAAAAGGAAGGCATACTCCAAGTTTCTGACGAACATAATAACTCGTATGTGGTATGCCATTGGTTATTATCCTACAGTGAGTTACAGCACAAAGAGGCTGGGCACGTTTTACCTTCACCACATGCTTCAGAAAATATAGAAAAAAGATGGGGATAGGTTTTGCTCTTTGCTTTTGAGGTTTTAATATAGACAGTCTTAATTTCAGTAACTCTACACCTGTACACAGAGTTAGTATTTTCGTAGACTGGGAGGACTTCCTAACACTCACTCATTAGCAATTTACTTTCCTAATTGCAGCTCAGATATCCTCCTGTTTGTAGTTCATATCGTTTGATAGCATCAGCTGCTGCATACAAGGAAATGTAAACGTGTCTTATGCAGATATAAACTGGTAAGGAGGAGGTGCCACGGAGTCTTTGTACTATCGTTTATGACTACAAGTAGCGTGCAAGAGAATGTTAATGTGGCATCGTCAAAAATATATTAGTAAAGGAGAGGTCTTCAGGAATCTCATAAGTTAGAATATGATATGGACCTAAGGCCTCGTTCAACCTTGTCTTTACAAGTGTATATGGTGCAGGAGAAGGACATTTTCACCTTTTCAGTACGACGGCGCCTATTATGTCTCATTCTCACCACCTCAACTGCCTGGCAATACAAATTTCCATCAGCTATATCCTCGTCCAGTGAAAGGAGGACGGTGGACAGAAGAACAACTTAGCATGCAGCTCACCAGGTTCAGATGAGCCAGGGGCCACATGTCGATATTCTCTTATCTGGTTCTTGTGAAGTCTGTGATGATGTTATTAGTGTTTCCCTGCGTATCTTCTTAACCAACTCATTTCTAAGTTAATTTTTAGTTACGTGTTGTTTATGCAGTGTACAGTATGTCAGTGTAAGACTATTTCCCAACACATCTGTCTTACCAGTTTATTCTACACATGACATGTAAACCCTTTCAATATTTTATTATAGGTTTTTCTTGCTACTTCTAACAGAATATATTCAGTCTAGGAAAGAGCTTTATCACTAAAGGGAATAGCATTTTCTTGCACGTTGATCATACAATCCATCTCGGTATAAGCAAGACACGCTACATTTGACGGAGGAAGATATTTGCCTGTACGAGGTATCATTCTTTCCTGCACAAAGTCGCCGGCGGTAACAGAAACAGTCTATAAAAATGGTTATTGCAGTGAAGAGGTCAGAGTTCTTATAACTTATTTCTTCAGGTCATGTAGATCCTTCTTGAACTAAATGAAATCGTCCGAAGGTAGCGAGAATGAAAAGTGCAACATGCAAAATAAATCGCCAGGGAAGAGGAACTAAGAACATTCTAATCCCACAAGAATACGACAGCGCATGGTTCGGTGTGCTAAAGAGGGGAAGGAGGGTGTGGTGGTTGGGGGGGTTGGTAGACGGAATGGGGAGGGGGGGGAGGATTAATAGATGGAGTGGTAGGGAGGGGGGGTGTTGGTTGAGGGAGTAATGATAATGGTAGGGGGAGTTGGTAAACGGAATGATGGGATAGTGCGGGGAGTTGGTAGGCGGAATGATGGGGTGGTGGGAGTTAATAGACTAAATAAGAAGGAAGTATCGTAATGGTAGCGGAGGGATTAGTGGATATTCTTGCTAATCCTTCTCACCGCTAGGGATCTTTCCTGCAAAGAAAAAAATTGCTTGCTGGTTAGTAAGAACGAAATACTATAGGCCTAATCTTACTGGAGGGATTAGGGTGTAATGTACAAAGTAAATGGCAAAGGGAGTTGTGCTATGGTCTCCTTAGCCCACGAAAATACAGTATACTGTGGGACAGAATTGCACCTACTGTTCCACTGTGTCGACTTTATATGTAGGCATATCCGTCAGTTCAATCCCTGACGCATTATATCCACTTAGAATCATATATTGACAGAGAAAATAAGAAGTTTCTCTCAGCCTAGGAATATTAGCCGGTAGAGGATATTAGAAAGTTAGAAGAAAGGAAATATTCGTCCTTATCACTAGCAGGCGTAGGAGATCTGGAGTGACTCTTCCATTGTGATTTGTCTTATTTATTGGGCCTTAAGATTCTCTGTGTTGCGAAATTACGAAACCATTTAACATATCACTACTTAGATGTACTTATGACCCTAACTGTGCACATGCGTGGTACGGTACCGCAGACTAGTGCTCCCCTGCCTGTCGCCGTTCCCTCCGCACGATACGATACGGAACAGTCATGGAGGCAAGCAAGGCTGGGTGAGGGGGCTTTGTGGTGGCGTGAGGGAGGGTTTGGGGCTGGGGGTGTAGGGATGTTTAGAATAAGGAAATGTCGTCATTGCAGCTCAGACGAGTTAATGAGTATTGTTTCTAACCCTGTTCAGTAAGAGGGGTCTAACCTGAAACGAATGTTATCGCCTAGTTATAAGGAATATAATAGCGAGGCATTGTTGTTATGATTGGCTTAACTCTTTGGCTGCGGCAAGTTTCAGTGGGCTGAGTGAAATATGAAATTCTTTACTCTTAAGCGTATCCAACGTTAAATATGCCAAATAAAACTCGAATATGCAATTTGCAGCCAGAGGGTTAAGATGTAGCGTGGAGAAAATGGCAATGGAATTTGTGGTAAAAAACACCCTTAGCCCACGAGAGCACGTTACACAGGCGAAGTACGGTTCCGTGGGCTGGTGTTCCTCTGCCTGCCGCTGGTCTCTCCCTGCGGTACGGTATGGAACGGTCATGCAGGCAGGCAGAGCTAGGCTAGGGGGCTTTGTGGCGGTGTACGGGGGCTTTTGGGGTCCGGGGGAGGGAAGGGTGGTGGGTTGAAAGTGGGATTGAAGGGAGGGAGGGAGGGAGGGTGCAGGGTTTAGAGCAGGGGGAGACTGAGGGAAGGGGAGGGGGGGTCGAAGAGGGAGAGTGAGAGGGTGGGAAAAGAGTTCGGCATGGTGAGGCCTGTGCACTGCTCCGGATTGTATACTCTTGGATACTGCTTTACCCGCTGCTTTGACTTCTACTTACTTGGTCAGCGAAGGGGTTTTTGTTGGTTTGGGCTCTTTCCACTTGTACAGTTTTCGTTTTTCTTATTTTTCCCCAACTGTTGCTCACTTGGCCATCTGATAAGTGTTTCGTATCGTATGTGGCAAGGTTTCCAGTGTTTAGGTTGTGTATGGTTTTTCGGTACAATTTTTATTCTGGCCTTCTTGCCCAGCTAAGTAGGCTACGCTAGTATCGGTATCCCCCCCGCACGATTTTAGATAGTCTAGAGAGAGAATCAGATCTTTGTAGATGATATTAAGGGTGTGTGGAAGACGGTAAGAAAGGGAGACTGATGAGGTGGGTGGAAGGGGTTGACGGGGAAGACTGGGTTACGGGAGGGGGATAGATTCGTCGTGGATGAGACCCGTGGATAGCCGAACTGTGTACTCTTGGACACTACTTTCAGTCACTGTTTTTTTACTTGGGCGTGTTGTGTCGTGTCAGGGTACTAAGGGGCTTATGTAGCATTTGTGATTTTTTAATTCCTATTACTCTATTCTGTTATATCCATTTTATATTATTTGTTTGCTCTGACTACGAAAGTAAACCATTGGAAGAATTTTGTGCTTTTTCTTATTTCGGTGTGAAGTCTGTAGTGTTTTGGGATGTTCACTTTTCGACGCAGTTTTATCCACAGCATGCTAGGTCATCTAAGAGTGTTAGAATTTCTGTTCCAGTAAGCTTAACTGTGCAGCGAGGCCAGTCAAAACCCACTGTGCAACATTGTTCGATCATAAAATCTCCAAAATTATGGAAGATTTTATATTCCTAACCTTGTTTCGCTAACCTCTTTTTCTTTTTTTGGGTAAGTTAGTATAGACGTTCACAAAGTGTAGTGGCACTTTTTAGTTCTGAAATCCAACAGATATCAGTACCCTTCTTGTCTGCCTTTCATTCCTTACACGTTCCTTGTGTACAGACCACAACCACCGCCATCATCATCATCATCATCATCATCATCATCATCATCGTCGTGCTCCTTCCCACAATCCGGGCTTTAAGTATATGTGTCCTAGAACTAAGTGAGTATGAATGATTAAAATAAAAAGACAAAAATGTTCATTGTATATCTTTGTTCCCTCCTGCCACTCAAAGCCGCCCTCCCTCATGTACTGTTCTGCTTTAAATCTCTCACTTCGTTCTCGGTGTTCCTCTCATCGTTCTCCGGTCAGTTTTGCCTCACTCTCTCTGTTTAGTTTTCATATTCCTAAAGTCCACATCACTTCAGCGCATGTGTTAATGTTTACATTTGAGGCTTCTTTGACGCACTTGTGGCTGATTAATATCGTTTGACTTTAACTGTTATAGATTACTAGAGTTGTTCAGTGAATGAGAGTGCTGGTGGTGACATAAATAATCCACTCAGTTTCCTGTGACTCGCTCTTAGTTGAATTAAATCGTCACGTGATAGCTGGAATAGAGCACTGGAGTTGTTCTATCATAAGGGGGTTAAAAGGAGGTGGAAAGAGGAAAAAAGTACAAAAGAAGGAAAACTGTTTGTTGGTAGTTCTGCGTTTGTGCTTTCCACGTCCTGTTTTTGGATCCCTCTGACCCATGTATTCAAACGAAAAAATGTTGTGATAATGATGGTGGTGGTGGAAAAGTTAGAATAAAAAAAAAATCAGTCTACTCAATATATATTAGTTAATGGTAAAGAGCTGCATTAGAGCAAAGGTACAGTAGAATTAGAAATGGGAAGTCTGTAATATCACAAGATGAGTAAAAATAGTGATAGCTTACCCACGCAAAGATAACAATGAAATTTGGTTAGGGTAATGAATGATGCTCTTATATGATGATCAAGATGATGTGAAAGTTGGAGACTTAGGCGAGCTTGGTAGATATTCGGAAGTGGCAGGGTATTAATTTCTGTGTGTGTGTGTGTGTGTGTGTGTGTGTGTGTGTGTGTGTGTGTAAGCATAATTAGCTGAAGGGAAAGTAAGAATGAGATGACCGAGACATAAG
>NC_137046.1:52968765-53038765 GCF_032717465.1 Coenobita brevimanus
TTGTAGACATGTAATCAGTACAGTACATACAATTGCATTTACCTCCATAGATGTAGGTATGAAGTGAGTACCTGCTGACGCTCCATAAAGTCTGTGTACCTGCTAACGCCATTGTACCGTGTAATGCTGTATGTATAGGGTCCCAGATGTACGGTGTATGTGTGTGTGTATTATTTATAACCGGAGGCATCAGCTTGGTATCTGTACGTGTAATATTATATATGAAGGTAGGCATCAGTGCAGTATGTGTACACGTATATGTATTACCGGCTACACAACCACACGGCCCCCCAGTTTAATATCATGATGAGCATCCGACTAACACACGTGAAACAACAAAACTCATGACTTTCAGGGTTTTAATTAAATGGAATAATTATGTTCGTCGATGATTAATTAGCTGTCAAAAAATTTCATATTAAACACAAAAAAACGCTGTGTAATACCTCCCCCTAAAAGCAATAATTATGCCTTTGAAACTTTATTAACTGTCATAGTTCTATATCAAGATCCGACGCATTACCGAATTAATTAACGTCCAATTTTACACTCTGGCTCGGCTTCCTGTCACTTGAGCTTAGTTATTAGCGTTATCTATTTTTTTTTATTTTTCTTTCTTAATTAGGTCACCCGGTGTGTGTAAACTCATTTGATACTTATTGATGATTACGAATGCGTGATTAATACCGGCGTGTGCTATCGAGAGAGTGTGTGAGTAGAGGGGGTGTCATTTATCACATTTATCGTTAATAATGTACACTAAATGACATCACTCACGGGCTAAAGATTAATGTGGGATGATTATCTTTAAAATACATGTGTGTTGATTGCCACCGTTGATATTATTGCTGTAATTAGTGCTATTGGCATTGCTAGATTATTAATGTTGCTATTATTATTATTATTATTATTATTATTATTATTATTAGTTGTTGTTGTTGTTGTTGTTGTAGTAGTAGTAGTTGTAGCAGTAGTAGTAATATGATGATAATGATGATGATAATGACGATGCTGTTATTTCCATCATAATTTAAAAAAATAAGTAGCAGGGCTGACTGACAACACATTATTACAAGATATTCTCCCACTGCACCACAAAATTTTCATTATGATCCACTACAGCACTACACCATAAAACCTTCTTCGATATCCTTCTCTAACAAAATTTTTCATCATCTTCACACACTACAAAATATTTAACATGATCCTCCGTTAACACCACAGTTCTTATCATGATTCGCCCATAACACCACAAAACGTCTTTCATGATTCTCCCAGTAGTCTTCTGTAATCGAGTGGTGTGTAATACATATAGACTTGAGCGAAAACAACCCGTGTTACGGTAGCGAAGTATGTATTCTACTTAGGCCTGTCCGTATTCATCGGTTTATCTGTCTGTGTAAACTGTCTTGTATGTTACTCACTTTATATATATAAATATATATATATATATATATATATATATATATATATATATATATATATATATATATATATATATATATATATATGTGTGTGTGTGTGTGTGTGTGTGTGTGTGTGTGTGTGTGTGTGTAAAATGTACGTCTGCGTTCGCGCGCATATTTCACTGCCTGCCTTCACATTATCTGCATTTTTATCCATTCCTGTCTATCTGTCAGTCTGTCTTTGTATTTATGTATAAATGTATGTATTTTTTGTCGGCACCATATACAGATATTGTAACCAATGTGGCGCGCCAGAATCGCCTCCACACAACCTTTATAACCCCACTCAGGAGCACTCCTTCATTTCACCGCATATTACCTCGTCGCTTTACGTGCCTAGCCTCGTTCAGGCTTGAGGCTGGCCAGAATGAACGATAGAATGAGAGAAAACTGCACGAGTTCTGGCGGAACAGAGGTGAAATAAAAAAGGCGAAAATATCGTTTGAAGGGTGACGTAGTGTGGAAATAAAGAGAAATCCTTTGATGTACTTCGCCCATATGAAGCGAATGGAGAATGAGAGACTGACTAGGGGAGTGTATGAGAGTGGGGATCCTTGGCAGAAGACGCAAACAAGAGGCTGTTTTCTCTTGGTGTTTGAGGACTTACTAGTGTCTCTTCCACATCGATTTTGTTTGATTGATTGATATTTTTTTTTATATGTCTACTGTTGTGTGTTGCAAGGGAAAGTGTCTGAAATTGATGGCGTCAGGAAGTAGTAGTGGCGGGAATATATTGTTGTCTGGTTAGGTAGTTGTTCATATATTCCTCAGTGGGTTTGCGTCCGTATTACATATCAGTATTTACAGTATATGTTATTGTATACTGACTAAGATGGTGTGTGGATGTGGAATGTATTGAAGAAAGAGAAGTAGACAAGAGGCAGTATTTTTGAGGGTTGTAGGCTTATTAGCACTTCTTCAGTGGTGTATTTTGAGTATTAAACATACATATTTCATTTTGTTTTATGTTTTATGTTGTCAGTGTACGAGTATGAGTGTATGGAATAATTACGAGAAATTCTTGTGATGCTGGAGGCTTGCTAGCACCTGTTCTTTTGCAATTTATTTTACAGGCTTTCATGTGTTATATATTATGCTTAGCTTTCTGGCATCGATATACTTTGCACCTCTTTCTTGTAGATGTATATTTCGCGTTATAACTTTGTCTGCTGCTCTGTTTCATGAATACTCGCATCTTTTTTTTGCATTTTTCGTAATCTCCTCGATTTGATAGAAGGTTTACTAATATCTGTTCCTTAACAATTTATTATCCCTGAACCATCTTTATATTCTGTTCCACATTACGCATATCTTTTAAACATCGACATAAATAAAATAAGCCAGTTGAGCTAAACCTATCCATTCCATCCTTTAATCGAAACTGAGAATTATTTGGCGCGTCCTAAGTGCATGACAGGAGAAGTGCGGGTGTTGAAGGAATTAAAAGAGAATTAAATTTGTGCCTATATTTCTCAGAGTGACAACACTTTTATATCCTTTAAATCATTGGACAGAATCTGGAAATACTGTGAGTTTCTTTACCTTATCCATGCGGTGACTTATTTAAGTCTTGCTATTACTAGACGATGTTATTAGCTCATAGGAGAGTACTGTGGTAGTGAAGGAGTTAACAAAAGCCATATTTAAACCATCCATTTCCAATATTCTCATTGCAGAAACGGATTTTTTTTTTTTTTTTTTTTTTAGATAGAACTGTACTGAAGAGGTTAGCGGAAACGAATGGCCAAGTATTAATGTGGAAGAAAGTAAAGAGAAGGAAATTTGGTGCTTCTGTATTGTACTCAGAGAGAGAGAGAGAGAGAGAGAGAGAGAGAGAATGGCGGAACCCAGTATTGGAGGAGGGGAAAAAAATAGGGGAAACGCCACTGTGAAAATGACAGAGGAAGTGATGAAATGAGAGGAATAAATGAGGGAGTGAAAGAATGCGAGAGGATGCGAGGGTGTGATGGAAAAAATGGGAGAGGGAGAGAGTGAATGGAAGAGGGAGGGATGGAGGGAGAGAGGGTGAGCGTAGGGGAACAGGAAGAGAGAGAGAGAGAGAGAGAGAGAGAGAGAGAGAGAGAGAGAGAGAGAGAGAGAGAGAATTTAGGAAGAGTAAATGGAAAAAGAGGGGAGAAAGGGAGAGTAGATATAAGCGGGAGGGAGAAAGGAAGGGAGGAAGAGTAAATGGAAATGAGATGGAGGGAGAGAGAGTAAATGGAAGAGGGAGGTGGGAGGGCGAGAGTAAATGGAATGGGGGGGGAGCAGGGAGAGTCTTGGGAGGCAAGGAGAGAGAGTAAATGGAAGGGGGAGATGGGAGGGAGAATAAATGGAAGAGGGAGGTGGGGAGGGAGAGTAAATGGAAAAGTGAGGCAGGGAGAGAGAGTAAATGGAAGGGGAAGGCAGGGAGAGAGAGTAAATGGAAGGGGAAGGCAGAAAGGGAGAGAGTAAATAGCAGAGGGAGAGAGGGAGGAGGGGCAGACATACGGTAGAGGGAGGTAGAGAAGGAGAGCAAATGGAAGCGGGAGGGAGAGAGGGAGAGTAAATGGAAGAGGAATCTAGGGAGAGTAAATGGAAGCGAGGGGGAGGGAGGAGGCAGGGAGAGAGAGTAAATGGAAGGGGGAGGGAGGAAGTGAAGAAGAGTAAATGGAAGGTGGAGGTAAAGGGAGACGGAGGGAGAGTAAATGGAAGAAGGGGGAAGGAAGAACGCAGGGAGAAGAAATGAGAGAGAGAGAGAGAGAGAGAGAGAGAGAGAGAGAGAGAGAGTGCATGGAAGAGTGAGAGAGTGCATGGAAGAGGTAATCCCTAGATGAAGGTGGGGTGTTGTGAAGGGGAGAGTGGGAGCACACGAGAGAGAGAGAGAGAGAGAGAGAGAGAGAGAGAGAGAGAGAGTTACACAGATAAATATACGGACCACACAGAATCCTTAGGCACATACTGGATGGTTAGGGACTGTAATTAAACGAAAGACATACACCACTTATGGAAGCGTATAAGGAGGATAACAGAGAGAGACAGAGACAGAGGATGAGATATGGATGAAGGTCTGGTGTATTGAAGGATGGATAGATAAGTAAATACTGTACTCGTAGATAGATTGTGTGTCATTGGAAAACAGAGCGAGAATATAAAGGGAGAATGAGTAAAAAGGAGAATGCAGAGAGATGATGCCTGGTGGAGGTAAGGTTGGTACAGGAAGGCAGAGTGTTTTGCCGTGATCTAGATAGACAGAGTGCATGGTAGTGAGACAGACAGGGTGAGAATATGAGTGAGAATGAAAGATTGAATGGTAGTGAGTGAATGCATGGTAGAGGTAGATGCAAGCATGAAGGTGGGGTGTTGTGACAGAGAGAGAGAGAGAGAGAGAGAGAGAGAGAGAGAGAGAGAGAGAGAGAATTTGTTGGAGATGAGGTCAGGATGAATATTGGATGTTTTGAAGAAATAAGAGAGAAAATGCAATGGGAAGAGGGAATGCATTGTACGGTGAGAGAAAGTGAAAGGATGAGAATGAGAGTGCATAAGAGTGAGACTGAATACATGATAGAGGTGAGGCTGAGATGAAGCTGAGGTGTTCAGGAAGAATAAAAGAGAATGCAAAGAGGGAGTGCATAGTAGAGCGAGAGTGAAATGTAAGAGATTGCATGATTGAGTGCATTGGAGAGGTGAGACCGTGACTAAGGTAGGGTACTGTTAAGGAATGAGAGAGAATGTAATGGGGTGAGGAATTGCATGGTACAGTGATGTGTTGTTGTTGAGTAACCCCGGTCTGTCTTGCCAGGTAGGCCCATCAGAGAGAGTGAAAGAGTGAGATTGCATGAGAGAGTGAGTGCATGGTAGCGGTGAGGCCCGAAAGAAGGTGGATTGTAGTGATGGAGATAGAATTAGTGAAAGAGTGCACGAAATGTAGATACAGTAGAGTGGAGAGCGAAAATGAAAGAGCGAGAGAGTACATGAGGGGGTGAGTGCATAGTGGAAGTTAGGTCGGGATGAAGGTAGGATGTAATCAGGGAGACAGAATGAGTAACGATGGGGGTGAAAACGAGAGAGAGAGAAAGTAAGTGCAGTGAGAATGACAGAGTGCATGAGAGTGAGTGCATGGGGAGCGATATATAGATGAAGGTAGGGTATTATAAGGCAGACAATGAGTAAAAGTGCACGAAGGCTAGATACAGTCCAATGGAGAATGAGAGTAAAAGAGTGAGAATGCATGAGTGAGTGGCAAAGGTGAGTCGTGGAGAGAGAGAGAGAGAGAGAGAGAGAGAGAGAGAGAGAGAGAGAGAGAGAGAGAGAGAGAGAGACTGGAAGAGTGTATGTGAGAGAATGCATGAAAGAGTGAATGCATGGTAGAGGTGAAGCGTGGATGAAAGTGGGCTGTTATAAGGGAGACATAATGAGTGAAGGAGTGCATGAAAGTGAGACAGAAAGACGGTAGAGTGAGAGTGAAAGAGTGCATGTGAGTGAGAATGCATGAGAGAGTGAGTGCATGGTAGAGGTGAGGCGTGGATGAAGGTGGGGTGTTGTGAGGGGGCAGTTGCGTTAGGGTTGATTCTGCATGACCAACCCTGCTTTAAATGGGGGAGCAGAATATTGGGATTGATTTATTTAAATTTATATTTCTATTCCTATGCGAATGCACTGTGTCTATGCGGCCGCCTGTCTATCAGGCTCGAGGCCATGCAGTTTATCTATCTATCTATCTATCTGTCAGTCAGTATGTATCTGTTTGTATATATCTTTATCTACCTATTCATCTGCCTACCTGCCGGTCTGTCTTTCATTTTACCTATCTATCTGTCTGTCTTTCTACTTATCTTTATCTGTCTGTCGATTTATCTGACTATCATTTGCAGGCTAAGCTCCTGAGATTGAGTGACAGTAATTTAGTTTGTGTTCAGTCTGTCTGTCTGTTGCCATGCCGTCTATCCGTCTATCTGTATCCTTATGTCTGTCTATCTCCCTGTCTTTCTATCTGTGTATCTATCTGCCTTTATTTGTATCTATCGCACGTTGAATGTCAGGGATTAAGAGTGACAGTAATGTGTTTTGAATTTAGTTTGGTTTATCTATCGCAAATACAATCAGTCTACTTTTTCTGTCGCCATAAAATCTGTGTATCTGTATATTCTCTCTATCTACTCCGTGTCTGTGTTTTGCAAGCCAAGTGTCAATTATCCAAAATGACAGTAATTCATTTTGCACTGAGTTTCGTTTATCTGTCATGAGCACACTAATGTATTTTGTACCAAGTCTGTCTATCGTTTTACAGCCTATATCTATCTGTGTTTGTCTGTCTGTCCGTCTGTCTGTATGTATGTATCTGTCTATCCATCCATATCTATCTATGACTATATATATATCCATCAAACTGTCTGTCTGTCTGTATCTGCCTGTCTGCATATCTCTTATCTGTCTGCCTGTGTATTTCTCGCAAGCCTAGTGTTGGAAATTGAGAATGACTAGTGTATTATGTATTTAGTATTTTTTTTTTCTATTACATGTAACCTCATGTATTTTGTATTCAGTCAGCCTTACCTGTCTGTTTATCGCCAACGCACTAGATGCATTTTGTATTTAGCCTGGTTAATCGAAAACACAGTAAAGTATTTTTTGTTCATTATTATGGCACACGAAGTACAGGATTTAAGTGCTAATACAGAATATCTAGATATTTTAATAATGGATGATCAAGTGTCAATAATGTATTTTAATTTGATTTATTTATCGCCAACGCACTAACGTAATATATTATGTATTTAGTCTATCAGTGGCAAACTAGGTAAGTGTTATTTTAGCACGTGATACAAAACATCTAGTTTCCGTGTAAATTTTAGTCTTTTTTATGATAGATATATAGGGTAAAGGTTTTCAGCCTAAAGACGCCATAATTTCATCCATACGACTTTACAGCGCCGAGAAGAGCCACAGGGTAGTTCCTCACTTCAGAGGAACATCCACAGCTGAGGAAAATCGTTTGCAAACATTTAGAAGAGAATAAAGTCTACGTCCTCGAACTGAATGGGTGAAGAATGAAACTATTAAGTCCATCAGTGGCGAAGTACCTTCATATTTGTAGCAACTGTTACACACACACACACACACACACACACACACACACACACACACACACACACACACACAGCGAAGAGTGCGTAAGAATTTAGAATGATTTATTTTGCATGCTGTTTATCGACCACGGATCCTACCAAATGTCCTCCAGTGTCTGTAAACTCCTTGAAGACGATGAGGTGCTACTTTTTCTATTTCTTTGTTCTTCCTTTACTTTCTCCAGACGACTTCATCCAGCTGCAGTGAGGCATCTTGTAGTGAAAGAGTTAATGAAGGTTAGAACTATCTCCTCCAGTTCGAAAAGTCCCTCTGTATTGAATGAAGTATTGTGGTGGTAACAAGATCAAGGCGAAGAATACGATATTGTGTTGAAGATTTAAATTTGGAAGCATATACAGCGGTACCACATTTTATTTTTTTCATTCTCTCGCAGGCAAAGTACGGATTTAGCCACAGTTTCAAGGGAATAATAATAGATGAATATAATTAAAATGGCGCTATTATATTTTGCAATGAGTTTACATAAGTAGCATAGTACTGTTAAGTTTAGCCATGAATAATACTAAAGTTTCACAAAAAATACACGCAGCATGTAGGAGCTTTGAATGACTTATTTTGCATTCGGTTTATCTATCTTGGAGTAAATATTGATACAGTGAACTACTGTGGTTACTAAAATTTCCACCAGTGACATAATTTGTCAAGATTTACAGTGGCACTAGTGTACTTTTTCGTATTCAGTCTGTCTTCAACCGAGTAAGTACACATTTTAAAATTTTTAATAAAATATCTGTTAGTTGTTATATATAACGATATCAAATGAATTTTCATTATATTTTCCAATTATATACTGTAGATTTATGAACATAGATAGATATCTACCCATCTATCTGTCTACACACACACACACACACACACACACACACACACACACACACACACACACACACACACACACACACACACACACACACACGAGTATAAACCAGAGGGAGAGAGAGAGAGAGAGAGAGAGAGACTGTACCAACCATATGTATGCATATGTATGTATGGAGCATAGCAGAGCATAGGAAAGTTATTTGCGGCAATAGATAACTCAAAATTTCACACTAATGGAAACAGTTCTGAGAAACTCATAACTGCCAGTGAATAAAACCTTAAGAAAAAAATGTAAATTGTCACTGAATTTTTTAAAATGGACTGTCTATCACAAAATATGCTAATATTACAAATTTTCCACCAAAAATGTGTATAATGTGGAGGATTTAGAAGGATTAGTTTATTTTGCGTTGGGCTTATCTATCGCTGTGTAAATACTGATTGAACTGGGGTTGTTACAAAATTTCCACCCATGCCTGTAATTTGGATGGATTTAGAGTGACACTAATGTATTTTTCATTAAGTCCGTGAATCGTAGAGTAAGTATATATATCTAGCTACTGATGTTACAAAATTTCCAACCAATACCTTTAATTTGTGGAGGGATTTAGGGTGACGTTAATGTATTTTTCGTGTATTGCAAAGTGCATGTTGAGCTACTGATGTTGCAGCCATTTTGCCACTAACTCTTATATGCAGGAATTTAATAGTTATGCTAATGTATTTTACGTATTTTTTTATTATTATTTTGTGCGGCATTATGTAACTCGCACAGAGTACAGGATGGAAAGATGAAATTCGTATGTAGTCAGTACGGAATGATAACAACCCATACGTCAGAGTGGAGAACGATGGGATGAGGTTTCGATCTCTTGCGAACTGTTATAGGATGATAATGATGATGATGAATACCGGTAAATCACATCTTAACACATTTCCCTACGATGTCGTATTATATATTTTGTTCCTGTAATCACCAAACGATTTTCACAAAGCTAAAGAGAGACGTTTGGTAGTGAACGGGCCAGAAAAAGTTCCATCAGCGTTTTCGCCACAAATGGTCTTCGCTTAATAAAAAAAAATAATAAAAAAAAAAAAATAATAAATGGTGGTAGTAGGTTCAAAATATAAACATGAGTCGTCTCAGTAAATGGATCAGCATTGCCTTATTACAATTTGCCATTTTGCTAACCAGATTACACATTGGCACTTAGGCGTTTATTGGTGTGAATTGGATAGAGGGCAGCCTGATGGTGGAGCACAGGGTCACGTGGAGGCGATTCGTTTGTGGCCACCCCGTAAGGGATTAAGGCATCTGGCTATAGATACACAGATAGATAGATAGTATTCTCCCCTTACTTCTCACAGTACAATGATGTCCTTTATTTTCTTTTTACTTTGTTCCGGTTATCGACCAACTTCAAGTATTTTACGAGTTCTTAATTAGACTGTAAAAAAAAAATATATATATATCACAAGTAACCCAAGAATAAAATCGTCCTTGCCTTGGTCAGTCCTTTAACTCAGTTTTATTCTGGCTACCTCTGGACGATGTTTATTTAACCCAAGGACCGCTTTGACTAAAGAGATTGATAGCAAACTGTATTAACTCCTTCAGTACTGTGACGTTCACTCCTGCAACCACCAGACTGCTATATTTAGCTTTGGGAAGGTTTCGTCTGGTAGGAGTAGTGAAAGACAAAAATGAACTACCTGGTGCAGTGTTGTAAAGGGACTACAGATTTTCTCTGCGCATTGCTATAGTTCTGAGGTAAAATGTTTTGAATATAGGATTGCTGTAGATTTACACCATTTCATGAATCACAGAGATCACGATTTCAGTGGCACTTAAAATACGCTGACTGTCATAGAAAATTGCCACTACAGAATTATAAATATCGCAGTATACTGAATAACACAGGAATTATACTGTCAAATTCAAATTATATTTTGGTGATGCAAAATATCCTCTAATTTACCCACTGGAACTAACGTGGTACATTGAATGATATAAAAGTGTTTTTTTTCCATTCTCAGATATATGCTGTGGGAATCTTTAATCTGTTCTTACTATATCGCTTGAACTATTATTATACAATGAATAATAAAGGAATTACATTTTCAATTCTTTGGGGTTGCTAAAATCGCTTGATCACTGGAACCACCATATTCGATTTAGTAGTGTCTCTGTTACACCTGATAAAGTTTGCCGTAATATTGGATTAATGTGTGCATATTCGAAGTTCTAAGCATTGGTGGAAACAGGTAAAGAGTTCACTCGGTCACGTAAATAATTTTCATTTTATATTTTAATAGACCGACTGATCTCTAATTCAGTGGACTTTGCATACAGATAACAAATTACATGCCGTTAATGATTTCGATAGAACTGAAAATTATGAAAACAATACATCTGTCAGCAACCTGGCCCTTTCCTGTATTACCCCATTATTGACTGTAACAGGTATGATTTTTTTTTTTTTTTTTTTTTTTTTTTCAATTTCGGAGGACCTGCTTAAGCCTGAGTGACAGCTGTGCTTTACGTCTAGCGGTTTGAACCGCCCAGAAGTTATTGGATTTTCCTTTTCATCCTGTAACATGGTTGTAGTGACGTAGGTCAGTCTCCTACTTCTAAATATTCTGGACTACGATAGCCTCAGACTCCTGCGTCCCGTATGAGGTAACATACGACTGGCAGACACCTGTTGCAAAAAATTCGTATTTCCCTGGGTTATAGACTCTTCTCAGCATTTCTTCCCTGACATTTTAGCTCTTCAGACACTACACTGATATTCGTTTGCGCGTTACTTATTCAGTCTATGGCACTGATAACAAGAGAGAACGTGAAATACACGGGAGAATCCTAAAGTGCAGCGTAATGAATAAAGTGCCAAAAAGAAGTGCCACAGAGCATCCGAAGACCACGAGAATACGGTCCACATCCGTCTGTTGCCCACTTTGTCATTCTTTCCCTTGTACCGTCACGCGGAAGTGTGATTCCTGAAAACTGCCATTGTATACAGTCATCCAATACCTTCACCTCTGTCGCCTCATAGTATACCCTCGCTATAAATTATCACTTCTCGACACTGTTCTTTCTACGTAACATCGCTATATAGTGTCAATCCTCTATAACGTCACTGCTGTCTTGCCTCTATAAACCCTCACCCTCATCCACTATATTGACTCCTAGTTTTCTTTTTATATACCGTCTCCCACTCCCCCTTTCCGCTGTAATGACTCCCATTTATTTTGTTATATACTCTCAGAGACCTATCATTCCTGTATCATCATCCCTATTTTGATCCTGTATACCGTCAAAGAACCGTCACCCCCGTTACTATCACCCGCACTGTAGCTCCGTCTCTTCCTATACCGTCACAAAACCGCCACCTTCCCCTACCGTTACTCCTATTTCATACATACATAACATCATTACTCTTAACCCACCACCTCCACTACAATTTTGCCCATTATAGGCTACATCGTCACAGAATCACCTCTACAGCACCACCTAATTTTCCGTCACTTCCCCCCTCACACATACACACACACCATCACCTCTATTTTCTGTTACAGCACACCGTCCCACATACCCCAGCACGTCATCCCTATTATGTCACACACACACACACACACACACACACACACACACACACACACACACACACACACACACACACACACACACACACACCGTCACCCCCATTTTCCGTCACCCTCCCCCCACCCCCCCGTCCCACTCTGCCGTCATTCCAAAGTACGCTGAAGTGTTGGGTTTGGTGCATGAGGGAAGCAGATTGAGCGGTGAGTGGGCTGGCGACGGAGTAACAATGCATATTTTTACACCGACCACTGACAGTCGCCATGAGTGCACGCCAATTCATGTGGCTATATTCCAGCTGTTTGGATGCATGTGATGTTGGGTTTTGGTTGTTTGGGGGTTCGATTCTTGCGAGGTTGAGGGGTTGAGAAGTGAAGGGAGAGGTTAAGTGGAGTGATGATTGTTAAAATACTGTGTGAAAGTGAAATACAATTGTTGTTGCTACAGTCGAGGTGTTTGCATGAATGTGATATCAGGTATTAGCTGTTTGGGGATGTGATTCTTAGGACGTTGAAGGGTTTAGATGTGAAAAGAAGTAATTGTAGCTGAATGACTGCATGTAACATGTGCGTGAAATGAAAATGTTCAGGCCATTTGATGTAGTGTTGTAGTGTTCTTGTTGGTTGTATGACTATGTTGTTAGGTTTGTCTGTTTAGGATTCGATTCTTGGGATGTTGAGGGTCTGTAGAGTGGCGGTTGTAGCTGCAGGAGTATAGTTAGAATTGTGTATGGATGAAGAGTGAAGATGCCGTATACACTCTATGTGTATTGCTTTGATGAAGAGTGAAAGTGTGGGTAACTTTCTTTTGGCTAGTTGGATGCTTGTTAAAAGGTCTGAAATACTGGTTGTTTTGAGTGCCATTTCTTGGGAGGTTGAGGGGTGTAGTGAAATCATTGTATATAGGAAAGTACTGATTGGCTGAAAATGCAGGCAGGTCGTTAGAATATATAATGGAATTGTATATTTGAATCCTAGTCTGATAGATGTGTAGAGCGATGTCAAATGGTGGGTGAGTGGAATGGCCACAGAGTAACAATGCATATTTTTACACCAACCACAGCAAACTGACAGTAGCCATGAGTGCACGACAATTGACGTTACAGTTGCTATATCCTGGCTGTGTGGTTGACTGTGTTGTTTGATGTTGGTTGGTTGGAGACGTCATTTCTTGGGGAATTTAGAGGTGGTTGTTATATGGTTGCGTTCGAGCTGGGAATTTAGGTGTGTACGGTAGTAATATCTGTGGGAATATAGTTAACATATTGTTTGATTTTAGTGTGTGGATGGATGTTGCGATGATAAATGTTGGTTGTTTCAAGGTATCGTTTCAAGGAGGTTATAGTGAAATGATTGTAACTATATGAGTGTAGTTATGTGGTCATGACTATGAATATAAGAATGCCGTAATTGGCTTCTAGTTGCTGTCTCTGCTGGATGAATGAATGTGAAGCGTGAGGTCAAATTATTGTTGCTGGAGACTATATGAACGTTGTTTGGGTGTTATAATGTAGTTAAGTGCATTTAACTGAAGTAATGCAGATCAAAGACTGTATGGATGTAGTATGTGGTTACCATTTACGCCCTTCTCTGGCCAGTTGGATGAATGTGCTATGTACTGGTTGCTTGGGTTCGTTCTTGAAAGGGTGGAAGATTGTGAGCAGTATAAAATAATATGGTTGTAACTGTGGAAATTTGGTGAGGTGGCTTTTATATGTTTGTGGAGAGCAAGATTGCATAACTGTGGGAAGTTAGTTTGGTTTTATTAGAATGTTGTTTCTGGATGCTAATTGCTACTGCTGCATCCTTAGGGCAAGTTGGAAGGATGTGACGAATGGTGATTGGATGTCGGTTGTTTGAGGTTGTTTATAGTGTGAGTGAGAGATTATAGTGGACCACTTACAACTGAAGGAATGTGGTGAAGTCAGTGTAGTGGTATATCTCTACTGAGTGTTAGAGAAATCACCATATAGGCTAATAGATGGAACTACCACACCTTACACACTTCATACTGCAACAGTATTCACTGCCACACCACATATGACGGCGATACTCACTGCCACATCTTACTGTATAATCCCACACTACACTCTGCCACACCTCACATCAGCATACCACCCACTGCCACTTCTCACACTTCCATACCTCTGACAAACATGAAGTACAACACCTCACACTACCATACTGTACTGTAACACATCTCTCAGACACACCTTACACTGTCACATCATACAGTGCTACTCCTCACAGATAAACCAGACACTGCCACGCCACACACACAGCCACACATCTCGTCTCCAACTGCGCAGAGACTTTTCTAACACCCTGTAGTACGGAGAGGCAGTGAAACGCCGGAATTTTCTGGTCAATCAATAACAGCTTCGGAATACCGGGAACACAGTGAAACATTCTTTGTGCACAATCGCGGTCAATAGTCCTTTTACACTTACGGGAGCTCCGAATTAATGAAGCGAGATTTCAACCTATTTTTGTTGATTAGCTTTGCAAGACGTCATTTGTTCCTTTACATATCTGATATTTCAGAGTTATAGCAACATTTCATCATATTTCTGTAAATTAGTTTACTCTCTTCCTCAGTATTTATTACTGGGAAATACAGTTGGAATGATGATGTTTCAACAAGGCCTCATTTGACCTTGACACCGTGTCGAGACGTGTCAAGGAACTGGTGGCTGCAACTGTACGTGGAAACAGTAGCAGAATTATGAACAAAACTTTCGTAATTGGAGGATTGAATGTTGAGTGAATGGATCCGTGGACCATTTCACGGGGTACTCTAATAGTTTCTCTTGCTTTCATTTCCCTGTTTTTTGTTTCTGAATCTCGCTCATCCCATTTAGAATAGAGAGAATAGGCATGATGATGATATGGATGATGATGTGGATGATGATAATAACAAGGAATTTTGGGACCTTAAGAAAAAAAAAAAAACATTTACAGGATGATTATAATAAAAAAAAAGACAGATAAAGTACTCGAACCGCAGGGACGTTGAATAATATTAGTCTAGTGAATCGTTGCAGACACAGACACAATAATCGAAACACGGATGAAATCGAAACAAACTAAGAATCCTGATGAAGTGCTCAAATTAGTGAGACATTTGGTGACGCTGTCCATAAAAGTACAGTAAATAAGTAGAGATATAAATAAATAAAAAATCGCAGGGTAGTCAAACATTAAAAACATTAAACACATATGAAACGTTCAAACCACAGAATAGATGCAGCATCATAACTGAAGCACAGGAGAGCATCGAAACAAGCTCGGAAATGCGTCTGAATCGCTGCTAGAATTCAGTGAAAGGTTTTGTGACAGGGTAACGCCTTGTAGCGATGTGTGTTATGCCTCTTCGGTTCATTGTACCACTCCGAATAAAAAAAGCTGGCTACGGAATTTTGGAACTCGGCTGTGCTTGTGAGGATGAGGACACTGGGTATGTATATATAAAAAATTTTCCGTGTCTCTGTCTGTTTGTCTGTCTGTCTCTTGTTGGACGTCTAGGAGTTCATCCTAGGAGGCTACGACTAAAGTGACTCCCAGCCCTTCTGTCCTCATTCATCTCCACTCTCTCTCTCTCTCTCTCTCTCTCTCTCTCTCGCCAATCCAAGCATCACCCCACCTCCACTCATCTCTTCTCCTGTTTTTAAAGCTCTTCTAGCACCACTCATTTCCACTCTTTTCAGTCCAAGTTCCTCTGTCATTGGTCATCACTACCACCAGTCCAGGCACTGCTGTCAACATTCATCTACATTGCTTCATGTCAGTCCAAGCACTTTTGTTGCCATCCAAACCACTTCCTCCCATGAATCTACACATTATGTCGTCCCTCATCTCCAACACTTCTTCCAGTCAAACGAAGCTCCTTTATCACTCATGTCCGCTCCCTCTCGCCATTCTAAGCCGCCTCGCCTCATTAACTCAGTCATGTGTATCCACTCCAGTCAGTATAATCTAGTAATCATCATAAAGAGATCAGCGTGATCGTATTGCTAGTGATATACAGTAGCTCCTTCGGGTTAACGTTGTCAGCAATTCCAGTATAGTCTTCCTTGCACTAGAACACAAAACATGATATACATATATATATATATATATATATATATATATATATATATATATATATATATATATATATATATATATATATATATATATATATATATATATATATATATATATTGTTGATATGCTGTGTTGCAAGCTTCCAGAAGTGATGATATGTTTATCCGGATCAAAATATTTACTGGCAATGTTTTTGTTGTACTGTACAATCGGTTAGTTAAGTACAACACTTTCATTTAGTGTAGTGAACACATCGCGGACAAGTTAAACCATACGAGACACGCATTATTCCACTTCAAACCTTGGTTACTTTTCGTTAGTTTTCAGTGATCTTCGGGCAAAAGTGGAACGACCGATTACTTGACTGTATTTGTGGGGTACGTTTGACACTGTTCTCAGTGGCGATCTTTTATCAATAAACTTGACGTTTAACATAGCTTAAAAATTATCTCCTGGCGCTTCGTACACAACAGTGAAGTATTTTAAAAGTTTATGATTTCTGCAACTAAGCGGTTTTAGTCAGCTTGGCAACCTTCTGGTAGTGAAGGGGTTAATTAGTTTTTTTTTTTTCCCCTAATCCCTATAGCACGAAATATATATCCTTAGCTCGCAACCTCCAAAGAATTAATAATATTTCCCCTGCTAGACGCTTGTAATCACACCTGCTGTTAGCATGATATATTCTTTACTAACCCCAGACGAAAATCTGAGCCTCGCCAAAGCATTCAGTATGATCTGTTTTTTACTTTTATTATATTTAGTACCATCCAGAGTGTTTTATTTTGCTGGTGCCTGATGATATTATCGTTATCATCAAACGGTATTATTCTTACTATCGCCTGACATTTTAATTTTGCTACCGCCAGACGATTTTGCTCTTTATAAAGCAGGCCGACTGGACTGTTCTTGCCGGCGGATGTTTTGCTCGTGACATGCTCAACATATACCTAAACTGCCAACACAGTCGAGATAATGGTGTCTTTTAGAATTTATTCACGCTGCCTCCAAAGGGTTTTAATATTCCAGTCTCCAAGCGATTTTGTTTTTATATTGATCATTCCAAACAAATTTATTTTATTATTGCCACTTCCAAACGATTTTGTTTTAACTGTTCTATCGAAACTACTTTAATCTTAATATCACGAAATATTTTTGCTTTCGCTACGTGCAAACGATTTTATTTCATTCACGCGTACGTCAAACAATTTTTCAATTCATCCATACTCCGGATGATTTTATCTTATGCTTGCACCGTCAGACGACTTTCTTCCACATGAGGGGACTCGACACGTACCCAAACCCGGCCCCGACGACCACCAGTGACGGACATATGGACAGTATCTATTGTCTTTAAGTTTTAATGTCTCCTACTTTACGATAACCTTATTTTTTTTTCTTACAACCGCCAAACGATTTTCCTTCTTAGTGAAAGGATCTCTGTACCTGCCAAAACTCGGCCCAAATGCCACCCTAGCAAAAAGAAACGGAATAACTCCAAGGAGATTAGGAGTGTTATTTTTTTTATTCTTTTTGCCTCCAGATGATTGTATTTTAGCCTTGCTGCCTCCAGACTGTTTTTATCGATGCGGTAATAGAAGGACCTCAAACCAAAACCCAGCCCGAATACTACCATGGGCAGTTGGTGGTAGGACATTATTTGTCGTTATTTAGACCACGTTTTTCGCTGCTTCCAGACGATTGTGTTTTATCCAGCGTAGGACAGACCCCTCATTGTTAAAGTGTTAATAAATATATCCATTAATCTCTCCAGTATGATGACGACTTCTAACTAGATATTTTTTTTTAATACGTGTTACCTCCAAACGATTATATTTTTGTCCTTGCTGTATCAGTGCATTTCAATTTCATTTTTGCAACCTTCAATCTGATTTATTTTAATTTGCAACCTCCAGAAAAATGTACTTTGTTCTTGCTAATCACAGAGGATTTTCTCTTACTGCTAACCCCGCACCACCTTGCCTAAATTTTATTCTTGATACCACAGACGTGTTAAACATTTCAGTATGGTGACTTTTTTTTTTTTCCAGTTTGTTCTTGCTACGTCTAGATTTTTCTTTTTATCTTAGGAAGAGCCTGGTACTTGCGGGAATAAAGAAGGCTAAATCTTACTCGTCCAGTTCTAAAAGTCTCCCTTAAGCTGAATAAAATTTCATGGAGATTGCAAGAATGAAACGTGCATGACGCCTTCTGGTAAAGGGGTTAAGAGATTATTGACCGCAACAGTGCATGAGAGAGAGAGAGAGAGAGAGAGAGAGAGAGAGAGAGAGAGAGAGAGAGATTGTGGGGGGAGGGGGTGAAAATGTCGAATATTTCTCTACCTCATGCATATATATTCCTCGCCTACTGTATATGTTTCGGTAAGCTTTCGTTTCAATCAGCTTTGCTTTTGCTATTGAAATATATTTAGTTACGCCATTGGACATCACCCCTGCTCTGCCCGTGTGTATGTATGCCTATTTCCCCCTTTTTTTCTGTTTTCTTTTATGAGCATTGGTGTGATTTTTTTCCCCCGCTTGGTTCGTGCATGTTTTGGTTTTGTTCGTGATTCGCCGGATTTTCTCTAAACTGATTTGATCGGCAACGAAAGGAAATAGTAAACTGGTGGTGGAAAAATTCAGGTCCCAAAGGAAGTCGTTGCATGTCTTAATAATAATAATGATGATAATAATAATAATAATAATAATAATAATAATATTAATAAAATACCATTGTAAAACCCCCCTCAAAAGCTTAGAAGAAAAAAAAAAGTTGATTTCGCAATTCAGCAGATTTTCTAAGCAATGTAAAAGTCAATAGTAAAAATTAGCTACCTCAGTCATGTATCCTTTAGCTTGTCAGTAATATAATATACAAATGTAACATTGCTTTTTAAAGTGTGTGTTTGGAATTTACCCGGTATCCTTTATTATAATTTTACCGCAAACGAGTATTTTAAAAGTTTGCATCTCAGCTGAGGCTCTTTGAGTTTGCGTTTTTAAATAAATAGAATTGGAGTATAAAAAGCTATGATTCCTGAATATCGTATGTGTCCTTCACTTGAAGCTGACCAGTAGTGAAAAATCTAAAATAATCCTTGAAAACTCAAAATGTCGTAACAGTAGAATGGTCGTAAAAGTATGAAGAAAAAAATGTTTGTAATTATAATTTATATAATGAGTTATCTGTTCAGTACTTTGGCGCTCAGTGAAATGTAATTTGTCCACAAACTCTCATGTTTGCCATAAAAAACAAACAAACAAATAAATAAATAAATATATATATATATATATATATATATATATATATATATATATATATATATATATATATATATATATATGTACATCGTAGTTCAGCATGTTTATTGTAATCTTGACAGTCAGTGAGAGAGATAAAAAATATCGGTTTGTAATAAAACTACTACGATACTTAAAATGTATAATAACTATGCCCTGTTTAGTGTAGGATGTAAAACTCTGGGAAGAAATCAGATATGCAAGTTCAGCGATGATACTGTTTCCTGTATGCGATTCATATACGTACACACCAACCCAATAAGTGTGTATGCGCTTCTGAAACTTAAAAGGACATAGCGGTTATTGTGTTATGTATTGGAAAAAATTTTAAAAACTCGCCTTTCTATCGTGCTGGTGAAGCGATATGTAGTTCTACTTGTTAAACGTTTCCAGATGTTGACATAAGTTTTTCACTCTTGTTACTATCAGATGATTATATTTAGCCTGGAATGGACGCCAGGTCATAAATGGATTGGAATGACTAGCCATGTATCCTTTTAGCATTGTGACGTCTTAAAAAATATTATTATCGTTATTATTATTATTATTATGTTATTAAATTATTATTATTATTAATTTAACATGATTTTTTTTTTAGCATAAGTAAAACATATATACACAGTGAGGGACCTTCCTCTTTTGTATTATTTCTTCACACACGTCAGTTAGATCTTTCATTTTTTTTTTTTTTTTAAGGAATATAAACTTTTCTGGGCCAACAGACTTCCAGTTTCTGTGCTTCCTGTGTACTCCCTCCTCTGTATATAAGGAACGGACTAAATAGTGAATATATCAAGGGAGATAGAACTGTTCAAGTGAACGACTACATAGGGACGAGCGGCTTTGAGTGGCCGAGTTAGTACGGTAATGGGTTGAGAAGCATACACGTTTTTTAATACAGATGGATACTGTGATATTATAAAATGCAGAAGCGAAGAAATAGATGCAGATAAATGCTCGAAGATTTTGGCTTATATGTAGGTAATCCGGCCGAAGGAATTTCGATAAACAAATAAAGAAAAATAAACAAGTAAATAAATAAATAAATAACCCCTTCAGTACGATGTCTTTATGAAGCTCAGTTCAGTCAACTGATTGTAGTAAAAATTATAAGAACAATGCATCGTAGTAGTGAAAGGGATGAACTTATACTCTAAAGTGTGGCGTTTGGAAGAATGAAAACAATAATAATCGTTTTGGAAGAATTAATGGTGTCTCTTGTAAGTCGTGATGTAAGCACCATATTATGAATGATTAAATGTTACCGCGAGTTTTGTTGCAAGAGATGCTGGATTCAATAATAAAATGCTTACTTCTGACGTGATTCTTAATTTCAGTGCCAAATGATTCTTAATCTTGTTATTGACATGATCATTAGTTTTAACACTATTGTAGTTCTTAATGTTGACGCAATTCTTTGTATTGTTGTTGGCGTGATTTAATGCTACCTTAATTCTTGATTTTATTCCCTGTATCTAAGTCGTGGTACTTTGTGCCGTGTCAAACACGTATCGCGCGATGCAAAGTCTTGCTTTTAGTCTCCTTCTTACTTGAATGCCGCTGCTAGTCTACGATTTCATTAAACATCAGGAGCAACCTTCCGGACAGGAACCCAACTCACTCGCGAAGATCTTCCTAAAAACGGCATAAAATCGTCTGGTGGGTGCTAGTGTACTGTGTTCAGTCCCCGCAGTGCCAACCTGTGCAAGGTCTACAGTCCACATCCCCTGTTGGACTCTTCACACGCCATTCGCCGGGGTTCTTTCCAAAGTGGTACAGGTAGCCTAAGAGGAAACTTAAAACGATTCCTGTCGCACTTTACTCCAAACAGCCCGGAAACTTGGGGAGGGAGTCAGATAGAGGCTGGGGAGGATGGGAAGAGGCGAGGGAAGATTGAAGGATAGGGTAGGGTGAGGGACGCTGGTGGAAGATAGGGAGGGATGAGGGAAGACTGGGGGAATAAGGAGGAGTGAGGAAAGGTTGGAGAACAGGGAGGAGTCGGAGAGGAATGTAGGGAATAGGAAGGGGTGAGGGAGGGTGGTGGAGAGATGGGAAGGGGTGAAGGACGATTCGAGGGTTAGGGAAGGAAGAAGGAAGGTGGTGGGGGATAGGAAGGGGTAAGGGAATGTTATGAAGATAGGGAAGGGTAAGGGTAGGTTGCGGAAAGAATAGGGAAATAAGGAGGTGTGAGGGAAAGTTGGAGGGATAGGAAAGGTAAAGGAGGGATGACGGATGGTGGAGAACAGGAAGGGGTAAGGGAAAGTTGAGTGGACAGGGAAAGACAGAGGTAGATAGGGGAGTAGTGGGGATGGGAGGAGGGTTGGATGATGGTGATGTATGGGGAAGATTAGGGAGGTGATCGGTGGGTGAAAAGTTGAGTTGGGAGAATGGAGATGAGCTGCGTGGCGAGTTGTGAGCAGTGATAAACGATAAAGGGGGTCAAAGATAAGGTATGGGGAAAGAGCTAAAGCACACACACACACACACACACACACACACACACACACACACACACACACACACACACACACACACACACACACACACACACACACACACACACACACACACACACACACACACACACACAAAACCTCAATCTCAATCACATCGTAGCTGTGAAAATAAGCACAAAAAACAAAAGCAAAAAGGGTACAAAGCACAACAGAGATCCAGCCAGCCTACCTACCTTCCTTTTATTGGCGAACCTGTGTGCGGACCGTCAAGTAGCGGTGACGGCAGGGAGGCAGGGGTTGCGAGGAGATGCCTACATGCAGGGGATCAATAAGCACCTGTAGTTACGGAGCTGCATGGCAAAAATCGAACCCCCCGTCATGGAGGGAAGCGAGCCGGTTGGGAGAGTGAGCGGAGGGGTGGCTGGCTGGCTGGCTGGTAAGGGGTCGCTGACGAAGAGGGGGGAGGAGGAGAGGGGCTGGGAGGAGTGGAAGGGAGAGAGAGAGAGAGAGAGTCTGGGAGAGGCAGGAGGGGAGAGTGGGGCCTGATAGAAGGGAAGGGTAGACTTGGAAGGGCAGGAGAGAGAGGAAAGAGGACCTGGGAGGGTTAGGAGAGGGGTGGCAGAGTCATGAACAAGGGGGCAGGAGGGCTGGGAGGGGAGAGAGAGGGGCCTGGCAGAGGGGCGAGGGGTCAGGGAGCTGTGGGAGAGGAGGGGTAGAGTCATGAGCGAGGGGAGAGGCGGCGCACCCCTTTCACTGTACTGCATGAAGGGGGTTTGGACGCGAGAGGGGGCCCGGCCGGCTAGGCATTGTCGGGCTGTGTGATTGATAAGGTGTCGCTCAGAGGGGGTGGCCAGAACCTGGACCGTAATTGACGAGACACTAGACCGTAATTGGCGAGACCCTGGACCATAATTGGCGAGACCCTGGACCGCAATTGACGATTTCCTGCAACGTAATTGTCAAGAGTCTGGTCCTTAATTGGCAAGACCATGCACCGTAATTAGAGCGACCATGGACCGTATTTGGTTAGACCTTGGATGGTAATTAACGAGACCTTGAGCCAAAGTTAGCAAAATTCTGGACCATAATTAACGAAACCCTGGACCGTAATTGGCGAAACCCTGGAGCGTACTTGACGAGACCCTGGACCGTAATTGGCGAGACTCTGGAGCGTAATTGGCGAGATCCTGGACCGTAGTTGTCGAGACTCTGGACAGTAATTGGCGAGACCCTAGGCTCTAATAAACAAGAACATGAATCATAATTGGCGAGAACCTAGACCGTAATTGATAAAAACCTGGGTGATAAATGACGAGGCCCTGAACCGTAATTGACGAGATCTAGTTTCGCAGTTTACAAGGCTTTTATCTGCAGGCTGCAACCTGAACCGTATATGATATGAACCAAGACCGAAATTGGCGAGACTTGGATCACAAATGACGCAAAACGTGAATATATTACCTGACGACAAATTTAGTTGTAATTGATGAAACCTGGGCTGTAATATCTAGAGCTTGATCGGTAACTGATAAGAACTCGGACCCGTAAATGACGAGAACCTTGGCCGCGATGGACTATAACCTGGATCGTGGTTGACGAGACCCTGGACCGTAGTTGACGAGACCCTGGACCATAGTTGAAGAGACCCTGCAGCGTAATTGAGAAGACCGTGGACCGTAGTTGACGAGAATCTAGACCGTAATGGACGATAACCAAGAACATAGTTGACGAAACCTAGACCATAACTGATGAGGCCCAAGAAGTGAATACCGCGTTCAGTCCGAGGATTTGCTTTATATTATGTAATTGGTATTCACCTTAGGAATTATATTTTCGAACTGAAGAGATTGGATAGAGCTTTTATTAACCCTTCAGTACGAGAGTATTTCTTAGCTTGAAGAAAATATCTAATCTGGATGTACCAAGAATAAACTGAAATACTGTAAGACGTCCTCTTAGTGAAGGGATTACAAAAGTTAGTACTTGACCGAGAGTGTATAGGGATGGTGTGCACAGAGGAGCATTTCTTTACACTCAAGTAGAGACGGGGTGAACAGTAAACGTGTCCCAAAGTCACGGACGCAGAGAGAAAGGTTGCTTGGTAGCCTTTTCAGTACGATAGCGTCTTCTTTTGTTGAATCTGGCAACCACTAGGGAATTGTATTCAGGTTAGGCGAGCCCTCTTGTAGTACAGATGTTAAAGGAATATACCGGTGTAACTCCTTCAGTTCCAAAAGTCTACGATATCCCCAAACATTTTTTTTTTTTTTTTTTTTTTTTGGTAGATTGTGAGGATATAATAAAAAAGACGTCCTTGTAGCGAAGTGTTTAAGTCATTTCACTGCTATGGACGCGCTTTTTTTTTTTTTTCGCTTATCCAGCTGTTAGAAGCCTTCGTAGTCTGATAAGGCAGACAAAGATATTTTTGTTCGTCCGTGAGAAATCGTAGCAGTAGAATAAAAATCAATTTTTTTTTCACCTATTCTTTTGCTGTTTCCTTAATCATGCTAAAACCAAGCAGTTTAGGCCACTTAAAGTTAATCCTACTAGTCCAATGATTAGATAAGCATCTGCTAACCCTGTCCTTACCATAGACCCGTCTTGGTTTATGATTTATGATAATATCGGATGATGTTTGCTTAGCTGAGAGATATCCTGCCACTTACATGGTAAAAAAGCACTTGCTTCCTACTGATTACGATTGGTGCTGGTCAGGGCAATAGACAGATAGGAAAAAGGTTATTTTACAGAACTTACATTGGACAAAACGTAACCTGACAAAAGATTACTGGTGTGTCCTGGAGACAAATCTACAAAGATTTTAACGCGATAGAAGAATAGGCGAATCTTTCCATGTTATAAAAAGTGGCATATTTTTTGTTTGCTTAAATACAAATACATTATATTGTAATTTACCTATACATTTTTTGCTAGTATGGAAGAGATTACAAACCAAGGGAGCATCGTTAATAAAGATATATTTGCTAAAAGTATTGTAGGATTGGACCTGACCGATGAAAAGGGAATAAACTGTTTGTTGAGAAAGATCCTGAGATACTTGTAGTACTGTGACACAGGTTTGAAAAGTAGATGGTTCGTTATATGACAGGAACGTGGATCAGTGAACGAGAGGGGAAAATGGAATTCATAATGACCGATTACTTTTTTTAGAATTCATGTAATATTGAAACAAACGTTTATATATTATAGGTAAAAGTAAAATAAAGGAATCGTTATTATGAAACAGTTGAGTATTTCTTAGAGCTATTACTAAGTGACGTGAATGTTGACCATTAAACTATACAAAAATGCATATTGCTGATTAAGTATAACATTTATAATAACAGCTATTCTTCCTGAGCTGAAAAGAAGTCTGTGATAGAAAAACAAATCATCGGACTGAAGGAATTGACGGGAAATAGTTTTTAACGCAATAAATCGCTGGTAGGTAGCAGGAGTACTGAAAATATGAAGAACGGTACTCTGGTTTTCACCCCGTCATACCGAAGACGCAGTGTATATTTCACGGTAAACCTTGATAATATTCTTTAACTTGGAGCAGACTTTTCTTACTGAAGAGATAAGATACAGGCTTCATTAAACCCATCAATACGAGAATGACTAGAGTATATCATAAAACGCGTCACTGGAATGAAGGTGTTAATTACAAGCTGAGTTAGATATGGGAGACATTGCTTAAGATTATGAAAGGCAGATTCATGAGCAATTAAATATATATATCGTGGTAATTAAGCCTAAGTTCATGATCCTAGAATTTAACGTCGTAAAGTAATTCATCAGAGGACTCGGTAGAAATAACACTTATCTGCAGATAATGAGCAATTCATTACTATTGAGATAATTAGGTGTTAGTATCGTTGAAGTTAATTTGGGATGTTGGTGGGAAGGACATCTAAAGACATGCAGGTTTTGAAATTATGTAGAGGTTTTGGAGTGAGAGGTGATGGGGTGGCAGGTGGTGGAGTGAGAGATATTGGGGTGGTAGGTGGTGGAGTGATAAGTGTTAGAGTGAGAGATGTTAGTGTAAGAGATATTGGAGCGACAGTTGTTGGAGTGAGAAGTGTTGGAGTGAGAGGTGTTGGAGTAAGAGGTGCTGGAGAGAGAGGTGCTGGAGTGAGAGGTGTTGAAGTGAGAAGTGATGGAGCGAGAGGTGTTGGAGTGGAAGGAGTTGGAGTGAGAGGTGTTGGAGTGGGAGGTGTTGGAGTGGGAGGTTTTGGAATGAGAGGCGTTGGATTTAGAGATGTAGGAGTGCAAGGTGTTGGAGTGGAAGGTGGTGGAGTGAGAATAAGATATGGTGGAGTGAGAGGTGGTGGAATGAATGAGAGGTAGTAAAAAGAGAAGTTGTGGAGTGTGACATGGTGGAGTGAAAGGTGGTGGAGAGAGAGAGAGAGAGAGAGAGAGAGCACAACACATGTCGGGGGGAGAGCACAAGTCAAGAGAGCACATACCTGACAGGGGTGTACATGTTGCTCAGTGACACCGGAGCGCGCACATACAAACACATACAGTGGCACATAAACTCACACGCATGCACAAACACGCAGACCCATATCCACACTACGCACACATACAGTATATATGTACACACACACACACACACACACACACACACACACACACACACACACACACACACACACACACACACACACACACACACACACACACAAGCACGCACACACACTCTCCCCCGGGGAACCGCTGTTCATGAAAAACAATTAAGAGGAACACATTTCCCAGTGAACAGGGGAGGCTGGCCAGGCACATTTCCCCTCCCCCTTCTCCCCTTCCCCCTTTCCAATAGTCGGACCTAGTAACGCATTTCCACGGCATGCACGGGAGGGGAGCATATATGTATATAGATATTTTTTCTCTTAGGAATATCCGGCCTGGAGGCATATTTTCACCTGCGGGGGGACGATCAAGGGTCAGGCTACGCTCCCGGCCCCACTCTCAAATTTCTTCTCCCACACGCACACACACATACACACACAATACACCTAATCACTCACTTTGTTTCTGCTCTGTTTTGGGGGTCCAAATAAAATGGGAAATATGTACAGTTGGGTACCATTCCTCTAGAACTGCCCTTCTTTCTTGTGTATGTATGCTTCTGAAAGGCTGTATTGTTAGTGATAAGGTCAAGTTTTTCCCACCATCCCGGAGCCTAATCCACCTAATCGCTCAAATCGTCCTTGATCCGGTTTTGGGAGTGTACTCGTAAATGAAAAGGGGAGGTATTCACATTTACAATTGGTACAAATCAACGTTTAATGTTTTTCGTTTTGATGTGTACAATAGATGTTTTGTTAATGGTAAGGTCGTATTTCTTCTCTCACAAATATACATTACACCTAATCACTCACTTTGTTTCCTGTCTGGTTTGGAGATTTATATTAAAAAAGTATCTGCAGGTACACAAAACATCGCTCTTATTATGTTTTGCATCGTCGAGTGTATTTTGTTACATAAAAAAATCATAGTTCTACTCGCACACATACAAAAAACGCCTAATATTTAACTTTGGTTCAAGTTTGGTCCTGGGGTGAAAATAAATTGAGAAATATCTGCAGTTACACAAAACAATGCCAGTCTTGTTGATGGAGGTTAAATATCACCCTCCTCAGATCCACCTAATCACACATCCTTTCTAGTCGTTTTGAGGGTTGTGTTATTAGTTTCGTCCAGGGAATTTTATTATCTCCGTTAAGTAGGTTATGTTTTCTCTCACTTTGGTTTGTTTGTTTGTCTGTCTGTCTGTTAGCAGGATTACTGAAAAAGTTATGAAAGGATTTTGATGATATTTTGTGGAAGGTTGGTCCATAGACCAAGGAAGAAATGATTAAATTTGAGCCGCATCCAGAGCATCCCGCACAATATCTCCAAAAGTTATCCATGACTTTAAGTGAAAATTTGTGGAAAGGTGGGCCATGGACCAAGAAAGAACTGATTAAATTTGGGGGCGGATCTGGATCCTATATCCACGGATCCGAATCCGGGATTACTTAAAAGGTTATGAACAGATTTTGATGAAATTTTCTGGGAGGGTGGGCCATGAGCCAAGGAAGAAATTATTGAATTTGGGGCGGATCCGGATACGGATCCGGAGTATCCCGCACAATATCTCCAAAATTTCCAATGAATTTTAATGAAATTTTGTGGAAAGGTTTTTCATGCATCAAGAAAAAAAGTGATTAAATTTTGGAGAGGATCCGGATCCATATCCTTCTTCATGGCAATTGCATTGGCGGAGGTAAGCGCTCCCTGATCGCTTTCTAGTTACTGATAAGGTCAGATTCCTTTCTCACAATCCACCCACGTTTGCTTTGTCTCCAGTCTCACTTGGATGTGTAAATTAATTGTTAAATGAGCTGTACCTACCCAATATATAATTAATCTTATCATTCCTGCAGCTGGGTTTATTTAAAAAGGATAATGTATTTATGCAAATACCAAATTTCTCCACACACAAATGATTTACCTAACCACTTACTTCGTTTCTGGTCTTCTTTTGGGGGAGTAAATGAAAAGACAGATATCTGCTGCTAGGTAAAGCATCGTTAGTATTATTTTTTGTATGATTCTAAAAGGGCAATATACAAATTTCTCTTCCCATGCACAACCCACATAATTGCCCATTTTCTGCTCTCGTTTTGGGCGCGAAGATAATGGGAAAAATTATGCTTTTACACGGAAGTGTCCAGTTTTAAATAATCGTCTCTGATTCAGTATGTTCATGCAGAGGTAGTCATTGTTTGCGTATTTTCGACCTACTTTTGTTGTTCACTTAGTAGGACACAGCGTAAATAGTAAGTATCTGAAACCACACAAAGCATCGCTATATACTTTTCGTAATGCCAAGTGCATGCAAGATGATACTGTATTACTCCTAAGACCATATTATACCTTCCACACAGTCCCACCTAATCATTGCGTTGCATTTGGCCACGGTTTGGTGTAAATATTAGGTAAATATCATCAACTGTACTGAAAAAGTCCTAACATTGTCATTCATATTGTCCAGTGTAACCAGAAGGGTATTACATATCTGTCCATACCAAGTTTCTCCTTCTGTGCAGAGTCTCAGCCAATCACTAACTTTGTTTTTGCTCCTGATTAAGGGGTACATAAATGGAAACTTTGCATTTTCCAGAAATATTAGTAAACAGTATTTCTCCTCCTTTATTGTACATATCTTTATTTATTTTATTTATTTATTTTTTTTCAGGTAATCGCCTACTCACAGTCCTGATAATGACTCATTGTACGTGAATCTTAAAGTGTAAGTACCTGCAGCGACACAAAACATCTACTACTGTTTTGTGTTCCTTTGAGTACATCTAGATTGATATTACGTTATTATTAAGGTTAAACTTCCCCTCCCACATTCATTAGGTGATCTCATTTGGATGTATCTAAGAGTGTGCGCGTCTGTATCTGCACCAAATATCGTTAACCTTATCTTTCGTCATATTCTCTGGATCCAAATACGTACTAATTAGTTTACGGTACGTTATCTAAAAGGATTGTGCATTTCTCTGGAGGTCAGCTTTTTCATTTTACAAAAAACCATGTGATCACTGACTCTTAGAGGGGATGCATGAAAAAATGTAAATTTTTAAAACAACACAAAAGCCAGTCTTATTACCAGTCGTATTTGCGGTCTTGTTAACTGTGTCTTAGAGGGGAAATTTCTGCTCCCTCACAAAATCCTTCGCATGATTCACTTTGTTCCTGGTCTCGTTTGGGTGCAGGTTATGTGAAAAGCCTGTTAACCCTTGAAGCCCGCAGACGTCAGTTTTATATTCTTCTTGTGGATACCAAGCGATTTTATTAGGCAGAGGAGATATTTTTTCTAACTGGAGAGGTAACAACATTCTTTTTACACTAAGTTGACCCAAAACTGCATTCTCTTCATCATGAATGTTGAGTTGTAAGAGTACATTAACACCAGAATATGATGCTTGTCTTAATTAAAGTTATAAAAAGGATGGAAAGCTGCAGTAATGTCATTTTCTGACATTAAGATACGTGAAATAAGCAGCAAAATGATGAAAATCTTGGCCAAGTTAGAGTTAAGAGATTGTACAGTGGACTCTTCATTAACCCACCACTGCAAGAGGCATCCTGTAATTGTGAATGCATTAGTCTGGTAGCACCAAGAATTAACAAAATGACCTCGAAGTGAAAGGATTAATACCTGCAACTACACCGAATCTTTCTAATGTCTTCCTCTCCTCTTGGTGAATTTCTTTAGTGTTGTTTTGCTAAGGCCAGTTTTCTTTCATGTCTTTGAATGTATGTAAAAGTTAGTTCAATTTGTGCATAGAATGGATTTCTCTACACTAAATAAAATAAAAAAACATCTAACCTCTCATTTTGTCCCGTTTATTTTGGCGCATCTATGTCGGTATTATATAACAGTTGGTGTTAAAGTTCATACACCTGCCCTTGAACCCCTGCTTTGTTCATTGTGTGTGAAAGCGTGGTATTTTCTGTTATTTTTTTCCAGGTTGACCCTTTTATCACGATGACGTTTTCTTATTTTTTGATTTGATTCAGGATGTTTGCAGACGTTCTGTACCTTCCTGACTGAAAGGATTGAAGTATCACTCACTCATTTCACTTACTACCACATTCAGTCGTCTTTGTTCTCGCCAACACCAGGCGATTTTCTCAAGTTCAGTAAGAGTATCGCTTAGAGAGACATACCACACATTATTCTTCTGTTTTCTTCTAACCACCACCAGACTATTTCGTCAAGCTCTGAATGGGCCGCTTCATATCCCTCTACCCTTCCTCATCCCCCCCCCCCCTCAAACCACCACCATAAACCATTCCTTGCCAGTAACCAGTCATATATAAGATCTTTTGGCTGTGTACTTAAGCACACACACACACACACACACACACACACACACACACACACACACACACACACACACACACACACACACACACACACACACACACACACACACACACACACACACACACACCAATCACCTTATCATCTAACCCACCAGTCTTATCTTTGGTCTTTGACTGCAGGCCTCAAAAATCCCTTTTCCCCTGACCCCCCCCCCCTTCCCCCACCGTCACTAGTCGTACTGTATCTGGCTAATGATTTTTAGACCTCCAACACCATCCCCCTCCCCCTCAATTTCCCCTCTGTCTTCCCATCACCCCAGATTTCTGTTCCTACAAAATCTGTTTTATTTTTTTTCTTCCTCATTTTGATATGTATACCTCCAAAGTTCCATTCATGTTACTCTCCTGTGGTTTCAGGATCTCCAAAACACTCCTTTCTTCCCCTGTCTCTCTCTCGATACCGTGCCTCCAGATTCCCCTCCCCTGAATCGCCAATCACCAGTCTCATATCAATGCTTCTGTTTCTCTATCTCCAAAATCCCTCGTTTCTTCATCCACTTCTTCTGCATGTATTTTTGACCCCTAATTTCAAGTCCAATATCTCCGCTTGTCTTCCCGTCACTTCCAGTTGCCAGTTTTATCTTTAGCCTCTGATTTATAGACCTCCAAAATCCCGTCTTACTTCGCCTTACCAGTTTCTTCAGAATTCCCTCCTTACTCCTCACCCGCTGTCAGTCATATTGTCATAAATGACTTTGTATCATAAAGCAGCGACTTTGTATTTGCTTGTAGAGGCGTATATTTTAGACTTGTGGTCGAGCGGCTTTATATCTTGTAGTAGTTTCCCCACCAGATGTCATGTAGTGACGGGAGAGGTAAAGAATAGTATGGGACTATTTTTATTTGTCTTGGAAATATTAAACAGATATAAGAGTATAAGTCCCGGGTAGCTACCTCCCTGTCTCGCTATCTCTCTCTCTTTCTCTGTTCTAAGGCTAATCTCCGTCTCGACCTCTCTCTAGGGTCGCTTGTCTCCTTCTCCACTCTCTTTCCTAAAATCTGGTGTAGCAGGGGTTCCTCATGGTTACCAGATCTTTCTCACGAGAGGACTGCTGACAGCTAACTGCATCATCTCCTTACTGGCCGCTGTCGTCAGCTTTCCTCCGTGTAAGCATGTTTAGCGCTGCTCGATTCTCGCAGACACAACACCTTCTCATCATTTGACTTCCTGCTTCTATCTGTCTCTCTATCTATCTATTTATCTATCTATCTAGTATGATTTGCAATTATAATATGGAGACCTACCACAATATCAATGATCACTAACTGTAGACCTCCAAAATTCCCCACTCCATCCCCTCTCTCCCAGTTCTAGATCTCTTAAGCTTCTTCTTCAAAATTCCCTCCTTCTTCCCCTCATCCCCGATTCAAGACCTCTAAGCTCCCCTACACTCACCCCCAGTGGCCAATCTTATCTCTGGCTTTGACTTTGGACCTCCAAACTCTCTCTCTCCCCTCTCCCTGTTACCTCCACCTACAAAATCCCCTTCTCTTCTTCCCCCCCAATCGCCAATCTTATCTGTGACCTCGTTGGGTGCCTCTAAAAGGGTGGGCTCCCGCTGTGCTCCGGCCTCCTCTTAATAAAGCCCAAACTGCTTTTATATCGCAAGTGCCAGGAATGTTGGTGCTAGAGTGAACAACAGGGTGTAAGGAACATGGGGGGCTTGTTCACCACCTAGCCCATGTACAGTCCTAGCCAAGTTTTTTTTTTTTTTTTAATTGCGTCTAAAGTGTATCTAAAAGTAATGACTTGAAACTACGTTTAAATTTCATGGAACCGTGTGAAACCTATAATATTTAAGTAGACTGGAAGGACTTAGAATTTTGCTTCAGTAGTTCCGAGCCTGAAATTTGTAAAAGGTTTATTGATTGATACCGTACAATGATATAATAAATAATGTTCGTCTGACCTATAATACTGAAGCAGATTGGAGGAGTTTCGAATCACATTTCACTAGTTCTTGTCCCAAAGTGTAAAACGACTAATGGCTAAAGTCTAAAGTCAGGAAAAGAAAAGTATCGAGACTCCCTCTGTGTGTCTGGTACATTTTGAAACACATTGTGAAGAATTTGGAAATACTGCGCCATGTCCTGTTTCACCAACTGCAAATTATATTCTTTTCTGTTAATCCATTCAGTCCAAGGATGCATTTTGTTTTATTAGGCTTTTATCAGTGTTTTTTTTTTCTTTTTCTTTACGAGGGAGCTCTAGCTATGAATGGGTGAAAATGAATACAGCATATCTAACCTTTCTAGTTCGAAAGGTCCCCCTCACGATTAAAAAAACTGTCTAGAAATGGCGAGTGGAAAATTATTAGAGGTCTCCATATTTAAAGGATTAAGGTAAAATAATCAGGCACCATCCGTATTTTTTGTTAGTTTATATTTTACAGGCACAAATACACTTGCCGTGAAATATTGCTAAGGTCCAGTTCAACGTAATGTAGACGTCACGTTACTTTTTTTTTCTGTACTTCTTGGCCATTTTTAGTAAGCGTTACATAGTCAGGTGAGAAACAGGTGCAGAAATATATATAATCATATACCTTGATTTATAGTGAGAGTGGAAAAAAAGAAAAAAAATGGCAGTAGTTCAGAAGTTAGTATAAACGCATGCAGTGTTTATTATCAGAGAGTAGAAAACGATGATTAAAAGAAAAAAAATATGAGAAATGAGTAAATAGGAATAAAACACATTCTGGCAAATTTTGAAATTAGGGTAATGAAAAAACTGTAAACATAATTTGAACGGGATATCTGATGAATAATAAAAACTGCTCTACTCTGTTTTCAATGGGCACAAATAACATTGTAACTAGAGAGGCAACAATTGCATGCAAAACTTTTCTCAAAGTTAGCTACCTGCATTTGGGAATTGTCATCTGTTTGTATTAGTAACTAATATGACAAGAACCACACAACAGCAGCAGCGAACGTACGTTCGAGACGAGCTCGTCCCATAGTACAGATAATACTGCTCTCGAAGCTGAGTAGATTACGTGTCTTTACTAGGGTTGTTCAGATGGTGTTGGTGGTTCTGCGCTCACTCTCTAGTGGTTCCAAGCCTCTCTCTCTCTCTCTCTTTTTTTTTTTCTTTTTTTTCCCCCCACTTTTTTGGGGGATATAAAAATAATTTTCAAGGCTTAAGTCGAAAATATGAGAAAGATGTCTGGATGTAACAGGCCCAGATACATACATAATTTGTCAAGCTAATCAGCCTTGAAAGGAAAACATGGCGCCGGGCAGTGAACGTTTGAAAGAACATCAAGGACACCATCAAGATGGAACAGAGAGTAAGGGAAAACAATTTTCCTTTAGGAGGTGCAATAATTAAGAAGCTTGAACCAGGAGAACATAAGAAACATTACGTCCGGTAGATGAAATAAAGAATAATTGAGCAGAGTAATTTGTGGCAAAATGTTAAATGAAATTGCAAATTTGCATTTTTAAATAAGAAATAACATAAGAATTAAAATTATGTCTTGTTACGGTATTTTGTGAAATTACTTAAATAAATAATAAAATTGATAATGTACAACTAGCAGACAAAAAGTATTCCCTAATCCGTCTTGAGGAGTTAAGAAAATTATTTAAAAATGTAAGTAATTTTCGAGTAAGAGAGACTAACAGCACATTACATATTCCAAGGTTTACGACAACGTAGTATACACATTTTTTGAAACACTGTATTTGATTTGCTGTAACAACTGTAATGGTGAGTGAAAATGTACAGAGGACATTGGCTTTGATGGTAATTGGTAGTTACAGAGGCGACAAACGCGAAATAAGTTAACAATTTTTAGACTGCTACTAAATACTGCCAACATTAGTACTGGCATAATTTTTTTTTACATCCCCCCTCCCCCCCCCCTTTTTTTTTTTTTTTTTTTTTTTTCAAGAGCCCGGGTAATCTGTTGGGAGCATTAAGCTTTTTGTTGCTTAATATAAAAAAAAAAATCCTTTAAAAATTACATTACAAATGATTTACAATAGCAGGAGAGGTAAGTTTTACAGAGGTGCATATACTTAGGAGTATATTATGCAGAAGCAGACAAAGTTTCAATCATCATCATCATCATCATCATCATCATGTTTTAATTATTGTAGATGGAATGAATAAGAGAATCAGAATGTAGCAAAATCACCATCAGAGAACCCAGCCATATGAAAAAAAGTACTCTTCGGTAGTAATTACGAATTACAGGCAATTCTTTATATGAACTAGACAATTTTTTTATCAGTTTCTGAGTTAAAATAACGGTCACATACAAGCAGTGTTTAAATATTTTATGAATTTCAGTTAAAATGAATAGTCTGATCTAAATTCAGTAGTGTAAAAGATAAGTCGGTTTAGAAAATAAAATGAGGAAACCAAGAGCTATTTCAACTAAGTTCGATGACAGAGTTTCAGTCGGTATGAAACTCGGATTTCCATACTCCGAGATACAAATATATATATATATATATATAGTTCCTATATACTGGAGTCTCAAAAATTTTGCTATAATCAGTATTAAATCAGTTTAAGGTAACAAATATCCTTCTTTCCTTCTACAAGCATCACTGATTGTCTTGCTACTTCATTGATAAAGAAAAGAAAACTAAAGGCAACATTATACTTTTTAAGAAGCTTCAGCTATAAAATATTCCATAATTAATAAACAGACTGATATAAGTTCTACAATGATTAAAAAACTAATGTTCGAGCAAATTATAGACACAAACACTTCGTCATAATTTTGTGTAACAGTGTATAAACCGTTACAAGATAAGTGCTTAAAATACTTTTGGGAATGTAAAAACTTTTTGTAATTTCAGAAACACCAGAACTTCTTAGTAAATTAATAATGATTTTCCTCTCAGCTTCAGAGTAAAAGGAAGTTCCACCAGACCTGTCCCACTTGAATTACAAATAGAAAAAAAAAAATGGTGATCTTTACTTTGCGGAAAATATTCATGAAACATTCCTTCTATAACACCTACAGCTTCACACATATTACGAAGTTTCACTAGATATATCTCATCCCCCTTCACACACACACACACACACACACACACACACACACACACGTCTCCACCACCCCACCCATAAAACTACACTGTATTTCGAAACTAAAGACCATTTCACAACCAGCGAGCCGTGAAGGACACAGTGCATAGGCAGTAGTCTTCCCATGCAGTACAATGCTTAGGTTACAAACTCCAAATTACAAAAAAAATCATGAAACTTCTCCCTCCATCACATATATACATACTGCATTGTATTTGGAATCTGTAATTTGTCTTGTATTCAGCGAGCCTTCAAGAATACAGCACTTCAGTTACAGTCACTGAATTTTATTTTCATCAGACATCTTCCCCAGCCGTCCACCTCCCACACCCATACAGACTACACAGTATTTGAAATCTACATACCATTCCACAGCCAGCGAACCTTGAAGAGTACAGTGCTTAGGCTACAGCATCCAAATACAGTGGTTAGGTTGCAAGTTCTGGTTTATAGAAAAAAATGTACACTTCATTTCCCCCCATACAAGCCACCCTGTATTTCGAAAGTATACAGTAGACCACTCCCCAGCCAGCGAGCCTTGAAGAATACAGTGCTTAGGCTATGGTCGTTTTCGCAGTCATGGACCTCTCTCTCGCAATACCAGATTACGTTTCCCTATCTCTAATCCCGTTTCCTGGGGGGGCCATCTAATAAACGGGCATGCTTGGGATTGGCCAGAAATGTGTTTTGATCAAGCCGGGCGATTCTCTGAGAGCCGATGTAAGTAAGAGATTAGCTGTGGGGCGAGACAAGTTCATTACTGGCCACTGGAAAAAACAATTCATATGTGCCACTTTTTTGTAGGGGTTGTAATTGGAGGCTAAGCTTACCCCTACCTCCCTACCTATCTCGCTACCCTATCCTCTCTCTCTCTCTCTCTCTCTCTCTCTCTCTCTCTCTCTCTCTCTCTCTTTTACGACCTGTTCCTTCTTTCCCATCTTTGGTTTTCTTTCATTCCTTGGTTTCCTCCCGTTCCTTTTTAACCCTTCCTTCATACCTTTTCTTCATTCCTTTTTTTCTTTATCTTTCTATCTTATGCTTCTTTTCCCTTTCCGTATTGCTCCTCCTTCTCCCCTTCTCCACCCCTTCCTCCTTCTATTCCTCTCCTTTTTTCTCTCATACTCCTCCCCATTCTTCCTTCCCCTTTCCTCTCCCACGTCCCTTTTTTGTTCCTTTCCATTTCTTACATACACATCTTCACCTTTGTTCTCCCTTCTTGACCCGTTCCTCAGTGGTCTCTTTCTTTCCCTTCCACCTCTGTTTTTCCTCTCAGGTCCTCCTTTCTAGTCTTTTCCCTTCCCTCCTCCTCCACTCCCTCCTCTTTCTTTTTGTTACACTTCCTTTACTCCTTCTCCTTTTCGTCTCTTCCTCGCCCCCGCTTCTCTTTCTCCTCCCAGACTTCTCCTTCTCCTTTCCCCTCTTCCTCGCTTTCCTCCTCTTTATCTCATCCCTTTTCTCATTCCCCATCTCTTCTCCTCCCAATTTCTTCTCGACCTCTCCTTCGTTCCCTTTTCCTTCCTCCTCGTTTCCCTTTCCTTTCCTTTACCCTCTCATCCGCCCGCATTTTCCTTCCCTTTCTTCTGTCCTTCCCCTCCCTCTTTCTTCCCTCCTTTACTCCTTCCCTTCCCCCAAGTTTCCCTCCCCCTTCCCCTCCCCTTCTCTTCTATTCATCTTCCCTTCGCCCCTCTACTCCTCCGCCCCCTTTCACCCTCCCCTGTCACCTCCTTCACCCTTCCCTGTCCCCGCCATTCCCCTTCCTTCTTCTTATCCTCTCATCCCTCCGCTTCCCATCCCCATCTTTTTCGCCTACCTTGTCCTCTCCTCCTCCTTTTCCGTCCCTCCTCCTCGCCTCTCCTCCTCCTTTTCCGTCCCTCCTCCTCGCCTCTCTCCTTCCTTCTTTCCATCTACCCCTCCCTTTCCCTCTCTCCTGCCTTCACTCCTGCATCTGTCCTTTCCTACCCCCCTTCTCCCTTCCAGACTCTCTCTCCTCACCTCCGCCACTCTTTCCCTTGTTCCCTTCCTCCGTTCTGCCCTGCCCCTCCCTTTCCTTCCATCTCACTTTTTCCTGCCGGCTTCAGCATGGCGGGTGGGGAAAAGTCTCCTGCTTTACTATCCTAACCTAGGACTCATAGGGTAGATACCATAGTCCTTCTAGTCTAACCCAGTACAGTTAGCGTTGAAAGGTGAAAGTGTTCTGTTGTGTGTTTTCCTGTGTATTTGTTTGTCATCCATTTCCCTTCCCTTGGCCTCCTGTCCTTCAACTCGATTTCTTTCTCCTCTCTTTATCCATTCTCTGCTTCCCCTTTCCCTATCCAGCCCCTACTTTATCCCCATCCATCTCCTCATCTCCTCCCCTCCCATTCCAACTCGGCCCCTCCACTCCCCTCTTCACTTCCCTAGCCACTTATCCCTTCCTAGATTCTTCTTTTCACTTCCCATTCCTCGCTTCCCTTCTTTCTTTTTCACACTTCCCTTTTCTTTCTTTTTCACCCTTCCCTTCTTTTCCCGTTTTGTCCTTCCCTTATCTTTCCTTTTCACCCTTCCCTTCACTTTGCATCACTTCATTCCTTTTCTACACTTCCCCTCACTTCCTTGGTTTTCAATTTTCTTTCTACTTTACCTTTCACTACCCTTCTCTTCAGTTCCCACCCCGCCATTCTCTTCACTCTCCTTTCCATTTCCCCCCCCCCACTTCGCTTCCCACCCTTCCCCCACACTTCCATTTCCTTTCCTCTGCTCCCTTCCCCTCCCCTTCCTCCTCTCCCTTTCTTCTCCTTGTGAAAGTTTACGTTTCCCTTACCTCCAGTCTCTCTCTCTCTCTCTCTCTCCCCTATCATTCCAAAAACTGTTTTTCGACAACCCCTTTCCTTTCCGATGTTCACCATTCGATTTCCTTTTCTCCGATTCCTTCTCCCCCCAGTCTCTTCTTCCTAAAACCCCCTTCTCCCCCCTCTTCCCCCTTGCCTCCCCAGTGTCTCTTCCTCTGTCCTCTACCCTCACTTCCCTTCCCAGTTCCGCCCTTCCCTCCCGTCTCCCTTCATTTTCTCCGTCGTTCCCTCCCCCCTTCCGTTCCCCTCTCTCTCTCTCAATCTCTCTCTCATCCTCCCTCTTTTCCATTCCCCATCTCCCATTCTCTCCCTTCCGTTCCTCCTTCCGTTCCCCTCTCTCTCTCTCTCAATCTCTCTCTCATCCTCCCTCTTTTCCATTCCCCATCTCCCATTCTCTCCCTTCCGTTCCTCCTTCCGTTCCTCCCCCCTTTCCTTTCCTCCCTCCCCCCTTTCCGTTCCTCCCTCCCCCCTTCCCATTCCTCCCTCCCTCTCCCCTTTCGTTTTCTCCTTCCCTTCGCTTCCCCCATTCAGTTCCTCCCTCTATATCTCCCTTCCATTTCCGTTCCTCATCCTTTCCTTTCAGCCCCTTAAGCCCCCTTCCTCCCTTTGATCCCCATGACACCCCTTTTCATAGAGAGGGAGGGGGTAAGGGGGGGGAACGAAAGGAAAGTGGAGTGAGGGGTGAATGAAGGAGGGAGTAAATGGGGAAGGAAGGAGGGAGTGAAATAGGATGGACTGCATGCCCACCACGTCTCTCTCTTTTCATTCCTTCCCCTTCTCCCCCTTCCTCTCCCTCTGCCTCCCTTCTTTCTCCTTTTCCCCCTCCCAGCTTCATCTTCCCCAATTCATCCCCAGTCAATCCATACCCTTTCCTGTTCCAGTCCCTCCCCTTCCTTCCTCTTATCACCTTTCCCTTGTCTTTCCTTTTCTCACTTGTCTCCTTTCCTTTCCAGACTTGTCCCTTGTATTCCCCTCCCCTCTTTTCTCTTCCCACCAACCCTTTCCTTTTTCATTTCCTCCTCTTCCATCTCCTCCCAGCCCCGTCTCTTCCTTTCCATTGTCCTCCTTCCTTTCCCTGCCGCGCATCTCCCTCTGCCTCCCTCGTCCCATCTCTCTCAGATCATCCCTCACCCATCCCCTTTCCGACACCCCGTTTCCTCCCTTTATCCTTACCCGTTCCCCTTCCAACCCTTCCCCTAACTCCTTCCTTATCTCTCTTCCTTCTCTAACTTCTTTTGCTCTCCCCATATCCATCATCCAACCCTTCCCCTAACTCCTTCCTTATCTCTTATCCTTCTCTAACTTCTTTTGTTCTCCCCTTACCCATCATCTTGCCCATCCCTACACATCCCTTTCATATTTCCATCTCGATCCTCCTCCCTCAGTCCTTCCTCCTTCACTCCCTCCTTCCTTCCCCATTTACTCCCTCCTTCATTCACCCCTCACTCCACTTTCCTTTCGTTTCCCCCCTTGCCCCTCCCTCCGCCTGCTTTCCTCCTCTCCCACCCCACCCAGATCATCCCCAACCCACCCTTTTCCGACAACTCTCCTCCTCTCAAGTTAAAGCTATCCAGTATATATTATATTGGAAATAACAGCGACTACCGTTTTTACCGAGTGGAGGAGGGGGAGGGAAACTACAATTGAGTCTATACACACGCGCAATTCCATTAAAAATATGAAAGCGGAAACAGGAGGAAACGGAGGAGAGGAGGGAGGTGGGAGTGGGCGGGGGGGATAAAAAGAAAATCAACAGTCATTTCTATCTCCTGGCGCGGTAACTACTTCTGTAAATGCCTCGCTGGTTTTTATCACAAACTGGAGGAAACAGAGGAGAGGGGAGGAGGTGGGGTTTGAAAAAGAAAATCAGCAATCATATCTATCTCCCTGGCGTGGTAAAAAGACAGTCAACAATCATTTCTATCTCCCTGGCGTGGTAACTACTTCTGCAAATGCCTCCCTGGTTTTTATCGATATTGCCGTGTAACTGATAAAGGAATGGTAATTTTATCTGCGCTTGACTCCCCACCTGTACTAACTGCAGCCAGCCAACCAGTGGCGGGGTCCTAGAAATCACATAGTATTCGGGACTTTCATACCACTACACCGGGTATGAGTGGTCCAGCTTACACACTGACATTATTCTGAAGTTCTCTTGCTGCGTGCCTCTCCCATTACGTCTGGCATGCAGCACCCGTCTATTTATGCAGTCATCCATCTTCTTTCCAGCTTTAGAACAGGGATTAAGGGTCAGTATCACTCATTCATGTATTTAACTGGTCAACTTTGAAATAGTTTCCCCAGTTTTTCTCTCTACCTACGATCTCAGGTCTTTCAAACACAATGTATAGAGGTATTTCGAACTAGAACAACGTTGATTTTGTTTGCTTTGTACTTTGTATTCTTTAGAAGGACCAATTTTTGCTGACTTTTTGCCATTAGTTACCTTTTTTTTTTAACATAAAGGACATGATAGAAAGTTGGAGCTTTTCGTATCGCTGAACATCTGCTACGGTCACGTTTTCTCTTAAACCCATGAAATTACAGAAACGACAGGGACCTCTTTACACTGACAGGATATTGATGAACCTGCACGGGAGAGGTTGGTATGATTTGGATGCCTTGGAATCACACGCAACTGGGGCTTTCGTGTCAGTATACCATATGTCTTTGGTGTAATTTGTCAAGGAGATTCTGGTATTTTATGAATGACGTAGAAACTGCACATACCTAATCGGAAAGTCTCACAACACTACGCCGGGTATGCGAGGTACAGCCTGCACATGGAGTTCTAGTATTATGTTGCTCTCCTAAAAGTCACACACAGTCGGGAACTTTCATATCACTGGTTTTAGAGGAAGACCAAGCATCCCGGAGTTCAGGTCAGACAAGATAAACTAGTACGAAACTCCCAAAACACATGCCTAAAAAGACTAACCGAAAGTACTTGAGGAAAAAAATATGAAAGTGAATTGTGCTTGACTTTCTGCCCTTTCTGTAATATAACGCGCGTAAATTTTTCCATTATGAAGACTTTTTATGTCCTTCATGCTAAATCTAGACGCATTTATTCAATTTGAGAAAGGGACCTTGTACTAAGAGGGTTAGAATATATATCATTTTTCTCCCTTTAGTAACCTGACGTCGTTTTCTTTAGCTTAATCTTGTTACATCCAGGCGATTTAAATCAGCCTGAGAAAATCCACAAAAAGTTAATTTGTGTGTGTGTGTGTGTGTGTGTGTGTGTGTGTGTGTGTGTGTGTGTGTGTGTGTGTGTGTGTAATATCGTTCGTGCTGCAGAAACTTAAAGAAATAATTAATACTTGGAAATTACATTAATGAAAAGGAATACTTGGCAAGAAATAGGTACTAGTAACTAAATGAGGGAGATCGAGAAATCGGAGAACATTAAAAAAAAAAAAAAAAAAAAAATATGATTACGAAATTATGCCTGCCCACCGCCTTCGTTATGGCAGGTGCATAGCACCAGTCTAGCATCGCTCTTTTACCTCATTTCCGTCCAGTTTTCTAATACAAGAATTTATCGATACCCTCAGCCATCCTTGTTGGGTACAGATCAGCTCTGGAACTGCCTTCCTTAGTCTGCGTTTTCCTCTGCGTTTGACCCTTAGACTTTTAAACGCAGTGTGTCCCCGTATTTTAAAATGAGCGAATTTTGAACTTTTTCTTGTCAGTTTTATCTTGAAAGGAACAATTTTGCAGGCTACTAGCCTTAGGTTCTTTCTTCATTCCATAAGTGACAAAGCAGGGACTAACTGGCAAATAATAGAAACTAGAATATACGGTACTGATTGGCAAATAGTATAATTGATAATAATTATAAATGGTGTTAATATAATGAATGCTTGGCAAAATATAGGAATTAAGTGATATTAATAGTTAGGATATGGTATAAGAACGTAAAGAATTATTTGCAAGAGATTAGATATGCAATAAGTGACTAATGGAGCATAAGAAATAGAAGAATATGTAAGACAAAGTGTGAAAAGGTAAGAAACAGAAGACAATGATTCAGAAATAGTGAATAGAGTTGAAAATATAGTAATAAATGAACATGTGAAAAAGAAAGACGGAAGAAAGGAGGTGGACACAACAGTGTGAAAAGTGAGAAGTAAAAGATATAAAAGAAAAATAGATGATAATGATTACGCAACAATAAAAAAGTAGCATACAGAAGGGACAGAAAAAAAAAATGAACTGTGAGAGAATTAATAACAGACACTATAAGTAAGTAGAAAGTATAAGTATCAAAAAGTAGTGTGAAACCTAAGAAATAATTGTCAAAAAGTAGGGAGAGAGAAAAGGTGGGATGTGTGGCGTGAAGTCCATTTCGGCCCCACCAGCTCTGGGTTGGCCCAAGAATACTGAATTTATCTGTGAAATTAAATGAGGGGAGGGGAAAAAGAGGAGGAGGAAGAGGTGGAGGAGGAGGAGGAGGCGTGAGGGGAGGGAAATAAGGGGACCAGTGAAGTAAGGGGAGGGTAAGGTGGGGAGAGAGAGAAAAAAAAATAAAAATATATACAGTATAGTACTAAGAAAACTACTAGCAAAATGAGAAGGCACATTGAGAAAAGATATAGAGATTTACAGTAATGTGACGAAGCTGTTGAAAGAAAGAAGGAATAAGAGGAAAGTGAGACGGAGAAATATGTAATGGGAAAAGTTATAAGGAAAGGTATAGAGAGAGAGAGAGAGAGTGCTGTTACCCTGTTGAAATTCTGATGACTTCCAGTCTAAAAGACTATAAAAGTGCATTTATCAGAGTAAAGAGAGCAGATGATAATTTACAAAATAAAATACAATTATCTATCTCTGTATATATATATATATATATATATATATATATATATATATATATATATATATATATATATATATATATATATATATATATATATATATATATATATATAATTTTTTTCACATTATTACAAAGGTGGTTTGTCACGGTGTCATTGAACTACCTGTTATGACTATCTCGTTTGCACGCCAACAAAGGAAGGTTGTACAAGCTGCCTCTGTTATTCGCCTGCGAACTGTAGGTTACTGCATTCTCGCCTTATTCCTGAGACCAGGAAATTCTTGGAATAAGATGTATTGGCAACAGCAATGGTGCTGTAAAGGCTTGTCAATGGGCTTTTGAAAGAATACTGTAGCCAGTTACAAGTCAGTGTTGGTGACCAGTAATATCTTCCCTTAATGTACGGAGATGTAACCTGTAGCCAATGGAATATCAACTCATTAATATAACCACTCTGTCGTACGCCTCCTTCAGATACGTTGAAGATATATTTCCAGCAATAGATTCTGTACTACATAACTTTCACCTCTTAAAATCTCTTAAATACTGCTCTTGTTTAATGGTCGAGTGGGATAAATCACACCATGTCGATCAGTAGAGCATTCAGCCCCATTCAAGGACAGTTTGTTGTTACCTGAAAAAGCGTCCGATCGCCAAATGCTGCATGCCGAAGCAAAATCCTCTAAACTCTTTAACAATATCCTCTAAATATTCTCAACTCTTTAACCACTCAAGATCTTAGTGCATTCCGTAAGCATTCCTTATAATTCTTGCGTGAAATCTTGGCAGGATAACTATTGCAGCTTAAAATTCTCTGTCATATTATACTACTTCAGTTAATTTCAGTTTTCTGGAGTCCATTACATCTCTGTGATGCACGCTTAGACTGCACAGTATTGCTTGGGAATCTCGACCCGCTAAATAATTCCCACCTGTCGCTGTTATATTTAGTAGATCATCTCCCCCACCCTTGGACATATTTCAGTAGTGCAGGTCTCTCATGCCATTCCCCTCACTGCATCTCACATTGCCGCTGAGTCTTTACTAACATTCTCTGTTTATCAGTGTCGCAGGTGTTCGGTTACTTTGTTATCGAGTTAATCATATTTCCCTCTTTTATACTCAGGAGAAAAAGTTCGCCTGCTCTTCCAACTCGTCTGCTTCACACTGAGGGTACAACCGTCACTTTTCTTCCTCACACATCATATCACAGAGAAGCATCATTGTGCGGGGACATATACTAAGCTTTCCACATTTTTTAACGCCTGGTTTCGGACAGCACGCCTCTACTATAGCCTACCCGATAAGCAGTTGACCACCACCTCTTTAGTGACTATCCATTAAGTATAATCTATCAATTCATCTATCTTCTCTTTATCTATTCATATTATAATGATCCGTTTCCTTATGTTTGTTAGTTTGCCCACTTGTTACCGTAACACAGCAAAAACGGCGCATTGTAGCGCAATTTTTGTCAGAGCAAGGTACCGCTAAAATGCACTAACATGAGGATTAAAGCAGTTTCCAGTCCAGTCGGGCCACCTGTTCCCGAGTTATGACTCATCTCTGGCCTTTTGGCACCGAGCGGCTTCGGCGGCGTTTTGGCGGATCACTTTCTTAATGGGTATTGAAGTTACAGTAACAGTCTATTTGACATAGAGCAGAAAGGCCTCCGAAGGCGGCCTTTATGCGAAGGAGTAAAAAATAAACAAGATTCTACTCAGAACCATAGATTTATCTCCCTTGGTGGTGGTGGTGTTGGGGAGATGTTTCTTATATTACCGATACGTAAGTTTTGAGTTTTGTTAAATAATTCTAATATTCTTTCGTTACATTAGTTTTGATTTTTTACTTTTAAAAATAATTGGCTACATGATCACTTGACATAATATTATGGTAGAATGATATTGACCTTAAATGAAGGTGTTAATATTATTTTTTCGTTTTGTTCTGTTTGCATTTTACATTCACGTCTTCGGAATATGATTTTCCACATACTTTAGTCATGTCCACACTTGTTTAATTTTGCGTCGTAATTTCGCATCCACGATATTTTTGTGATCAGTCTTCATTAACCCACAACCCCTTGAGTGCGACAAGGTTTGATATAATCTCGTTACTACCAGACGATATTGTTCATTTTAGCAACGACCTCGCTTAGAAAAGAGGTTAGACTGTAATCCGTGTAATGATGATGATGATGATGATGGTTAATACTGACATCATCATTATCATCATTATTAGTGTATTCTTTCAACCGTATGATGATTTTGCTCGACTCAGGAAATACCTCGGGTAGGCGCCTTGTGGTCATAGTCAACCCCAAAAATCATCCTTACCTCTATGTATGTTCTGTGAAAGTAAACCCGAATGATATTTCTTCATACGTTTCGGTGTCTTTGGTAATTATGAGTATTTAGAACCTTACTATAATACCACATTGTTTAACCTGCACACATTCTTTACGCTGACGTCTTTTTCACTCTAGTCCAGCTTCCGCCGCATCACTTTACTCAGCGTAGGGGAGACTTTCCAGATTAGAGGGGTTCCATTTAGCGTCCATTACTCCCTTCACAACGAGAGACTGATTTAGCTACCAAAAAACGTCAGACGTTAGCAAGAATGTAGTAAAATACACGCCATGATAACGAAAAGGTTAACGGGTGACGTAATAGAAAATTATGATTGTTGAATTCAGGCACAGTAAAATACATCAGTTTCGTCCTGATTAAAAGAAAAAAATTATATACTTTCAAAACGTTCATGTTTCACATAGGGTCCACCTGTATTTCAGAGAGTTTTATCCTGTGTTTCAAAAAGAATTGTCCTTTATTTCATAATGTTTCATCAAGTGCACTCAAAAAGCTACGCCTTGTCTTTCAAAGCTTTGTTAATCGCTTCAGAAAGCTTCGTTCTGTTTCTAAAGTTTAGTTAAATCTTTCTAAAAGTAAAGCGAGAATAACGATGCTTCTTGTTGACTGTACGCTCCTTTTCGCAAACACCGGAACAGTTTTGAATAATCCTTCCTTTTTTTTCGTTCACCCCATTCCGACTCTGCACACTTTCTCACTGTTTGATGCACCCTTCCCATTTTGCACATTCCAGCCTGTTTCGTGCTTTCCTCTCTGTTTTGTGCATTTTCCCTCTTTCTTCACATTGTACCTATTTCATGCAGTTTTCCATATTTCGCACCTCCATTATTTCGTGCCTTTCTCCCAGTTTCGTGCATTTTTCAATATTTCGTACATACCTGCCTGTCGTGCATTCTCTGGCAGTCCACCGTTTTCATGCAGTGCATCATAATGTGTGCAATTCTCGCTGTTTCGTATTTTTATGTACTCTATTCACTCATTTTTTTTTTTTTAATACAATTCTTCCTATTTCGCATAATCTTTACCTATTACCTGCGATTAACCCTTCCTATTGCGTTTCTTCCTCAATCCGCACCTCATGAATCCCTTATTGTGTATAACTCCCCATTTCATGCAGCTTCATTTGTCTTCCATATTTCTGTACATTTCCTTAATTTGTTCACCCCTTCCCATTTCTTCTGTTGTTCCCTGTCTGGTATAGTCCCCCTATTTTGTTCATTCCTTCCCACATCGTTCACATTTTCAAATTTTTACCTGCTTTCCTATTTCGTAATTTTTTTCCTGTTTCGTACGTTCTCTCCTGTGTTGTACATTTTCCTGTTTTGTGCACAACTCCTTATTCTGTGTATTCTCCTGTATTTTGTACACACACACACACACACACACACACACACACACACACACACACACACACACACACACACACTTTTTTTTATACACCCCTCCTTATTTCGCACACATTTTCTCATTTCGTGCATGCATCTTTGTTGGTATATTTCTTTCGTTTTTTTTTGCAGTTCTGTTTCACACATTATGTCCCGTTTCGGTAATTTCTCCCTGTTTTGTACATCCCTTCTTGTTTCGTATGTCCATTCATATTTCGTATATTTATGTCGTGCAGCCTCCGATTCCGCGCAACTCACAGTATTTTAAACATTTTTTTTTTTTTTTACATGCCTACCTGTTTTGTACAAGCCATTCCTATTCATACAATTCTTCATATTCCATACATTCCTTCTTTCTCAGCCCTTCTCCCCTTATTCTATCGTAAATACAACCTTCCGCATTTCCACATCCCTTACATTTCAAACATTCCTCCCTGTTTAGTACATAATCCCAGTTTCATGCACTTCCCACCCAGTTCAGTACACTCCATCTCAAACCCGTACACTGCATCTCAAATCCGTACATCATTTCGTCCTCATACTTCAAATTCCCTACACTCCCTGCCAATTTTTAGCACCCCCCTCCGTTTTTCAAGAGGTGCTTATTTTCTGTCCCCCTCCCCCCTTTTTGTGCCCTTTTCTGCTACACCCCTCCCCCAGTTGTACATGCCCTGTTTCGCACATCTTACTTTCGTTACATACTCTCCCATTTTGGTACACCTCACTTCCTTTGCGAGACACCTCTATTTTCACACGTCCCAATTTTGCACATCTGATTTATGTACACAGCTCTCAGTTTCACATAGGTAATTTGTTTTCAGCTGTCCCAGTTTCGCACATCCTATTTTAGTTCACCTCCCAATTACGCACATCCTGTTTTTGTACACCGTCTCCCAATTTCGTACACCCCCTCCCAATTCGGTACATGACCATCTCGGCCTCCCCATTCCTTGTTTTTACTGGCCGCTAACAGTTCCATTTCGGGCCTGTCTTCTCGAGGCCCCTCCCCCAGTCACCACTTTTGTGCTGCCCCTTCTTTATCCCCCCGCTCTCTCTCTCTCTCTCTCTCTCTCTCTCTCTCTCTCTCTCTCTCTCTCCATTTACCTTCACTTTTCTTATTTTTTTTTCCTCCTAACGCCTAGCAGCTAAGGGCAGGAATACACTTTTGTCGGGGTACTTTTGTTTTCACCCAGTTTTCATTATTTCTACGTCAGTGTGGTTTCAGAAGGTGCCATTGTTAGGCTATGAGTGCTTTTGGGCATAATGGATCGATTCATCTTTTACGTGACTGCTTTATATCTAGTCTACGATAAACCATTCCTAAGTGTTATAAAGTAATTTGGTGGTAGACACTCAAAGTTTTAAGCTCCAGCTGAGTAAAGTCGTCTGACGTTAGCTGGAATGGATCACAGGAGTTGTCCTCACCATGCGAGGGTTGAATAGTTGAGATTTCAGGTTTTAATTGATAACAAGAAGCCAGTTTATACTTACTGTAGTAATTTGGTGCTAGACAAAAGATGCTAAGTGACCTTACATCGTGAAAAGGTTCATATATATATATATATATACGTATGTATATGTATATTTTTATCTATATCTATACCTCTATCTATCTATCTGTACTGTATATATATATATATATATATATATATATATATGTATATGTATATGTATATTTTTATCTATATCTATACCTCTATCTATCTATCTGTACTCTATATATATATATATATATATATATATATATATGTATATGTATATGTATATATATATATATATATATATATACGTATGTATATGTATATTTTATCTATATCTATACATCTGTCTATCTATCTATCTGTACTGTATATATATATATATATATATATATATATATATATATATATATATATATATATATATATATATAATGTGTGTGTGTGTGTGTGTACGGTATATATACGTATATTTTATATATATATATTTATATATATATATTTTATATGTATGTATGTATATCGATGTTTAATATATATAATGTGTAGGTATGTGTGTGTGTTTTTTCAAAGCTTCCCAAGCCTCAGTAGGCTGTATTTTAACTATTATTTTGGTAATTTTCATAAATAAAATTTAATTATGGTATTGGCAACCGTACTTTTTACACACACACACACACACACACACACACACACACACACACACACACACACACACACACACATACACACAATTTTTGGCAGTCCTTTCGTAAACTGAACCCAAAGCATTAATGTAATTTTCTAATAATTTCAGTAACCTCCCTCCCTATTTTTAACACACCTAGGGACCCTCTCCCCCCATCTTCTTACACCCACGAGTATCCTTTTCCCCATCCCACATCCACAAACATCTCCCGCATTTCCACACATACACTCTCTTCTCCGTCCTACACACACATACCCTCTCTCCCCCATCTTACATCCACAAGCAGTCTCTCTACCCACAAACTCTCCCTCTCCAGTCCTACACCCACAAACACCCTCTCGCCCACCCTTCACTCCTGAACACCTCCCCATCCTACACCCACACACATTCTCTCATTCACTCACTCACTTCAGTTGGCAGAGATCTCGCCACCTCCTGCCCTGGTCGTGACACTCTCGGCCTCACAGTCAAATCTCGGCCCAGTATGGCAGCCCCAGTTTTCCCGACCAACTCTTCCGCTCCACCTCACCACCTCTCCGACTTGGCTCGACCCAGTCTGGTCAGATCTGACTTCGACCTGACCATACCCAGTTCCACCTGAGCCTCGCTGCTAACACTTAGAGGAGGGGGGGGTGGACGCACGCTTAATACCTTGTCAGTCGGAGGTCTTTTATTTTTTTTATTATTCTGTTTCCTATTTCTTATTTCACATGATTTATACAGGCTTAGGGTTAACAGAGCACCCACTCTTTTCTCATACTGAATCCGGTGACGTACTTCTTATTAAATTCTTGCAGACTGTCAAAACTCTTATTCAAATTTGGGAGGGTGCTCATGAAGGTTAAATGTGACCTTTTTGGTTTGAAAGACTCTCCTAGACTGAATAAAACTGTGTTGGCAGCAAGGATTAACCAGCAGAATTCATCATCGCACTGGAGGGTTTATGATTGTAGTCTACCCTCCATTTCTAAGTCTTAATTCTGTTCCGGAAAAATCGTCTGAAGGTAGCACGAATAAAAAAAAAAAATGCTGTCGGGATGAAGTGGTTAATACCGGTATCGCTGTAACCACAAAATTGCTATTGGTGGTGTGTGAGCGAGAACACACTCACCCCGCCGTAGCCATTTCGGGAGGGGCGTGGGGGGCAAGGGGGTTAGTCGGGAAGTGGAGCAGTTTAGATGGGGGAGGGGGTCTAGATGGGAGAGAAGTCTGGTTGACGTTCCTGTAGTTTTTCATTTGAGGAATTTTTTGTTTTGAGGAGATTGGGGTGACAGGGCGAGGGCATATATATATATATATATATATATATATATATATATATATATATATATATATATATATATATATATATATATATATATATATATATATATATATCTATATATATATATTTATGGCCATGTGGAGAGGAAGGAGGGTGAGAGATTGACGAGGAGAGTGTATGTGAGTGAGGTGGAGGGGGGCGGAGAGGGAGGGGGGAGGCCGAGGATGAGATGGAGGGATGGAGTGGAGAGGTATATGAGAGAGAGGGGTGTGAGTTGGAAGCAGGGCAATGAAATGGCGGGGGACAGGGCGACGTGGAGGCGATTTGTTTGTGGCCACTCCGTACGGAATTAAGGCGTCTGGCAAAATATATATATATATATATTGAGGAGGAATTTTGTTTAGTAATTACTTGGGGTGAAATGAGGGTAGGCGAGAGATTCTGTTTTAGACGTTTTGAAGTGGAGGTGGAGGGAGGATTAAGGTAGATAAATGTGGAGTCTAGTTGATACTTAGAAGTATCCTGGCCATGGCATTATTTGAGGGGATTCTCTTGTCTACTTCGTCTCATTTCCCTTCTTTTTTTTTTTTCTTATTTACCAGTTATTTCCATCTTGTTCTTTCCATGTTCTTTTTGTTTTTCTTTTTTCATTTACCCCTTCATAGTCGTGAATACCATTGCCTGTTTGTTCCTCGTTCTGCCTTATTTTTCCTACCTCCTCTTCTCGTTTTCCTTCTTACACATATATTGTTTAACGTTTCCTTTGCTGCCTTCTTCCTCAATTTTTTGTTTCTCCTGTTTCTTTTGCCTTTCCTTCTCCTTTTCTCGTATTTTCTCTCTTTTCTTTATCCACAGCAAGTAGTGATTGCGTCCTTGGTAGAGTCCAGTTTTGTTCCCTTCTCCCTCCCAAGTTTTTCTTTTTTCTCTCTTTCTTTTCTTTTTCTTTCTTTTTTTTTTTGAGGATAGGCCATCAGATTAGTACACCGCTTCACATATTAGCATGAATTAAACTTACTGGCTACACACCAAAAAAAACATATGTAGAGGAGGGCTGAGAAAGGGGCGAAGGAGGGAGAGAGTGAGGGAGAGAAATGATGGAATGGAGAAATGCCAAAGAACAAAATAAAGATTTGATAGGGGAGGGGGACATGGTGAGAAGTGGAAAAGTGAGCGAGAGATGTGGTGAGACGCTTTGAGAAAGGAGAAAGTAAGAAAGAGAAAGAAATGACTGAGGGCCTTGGGAGAGTGGAGGACTGGGGTGAGAAGTGTTAGAGGTCTGGTGGAAAAAGAAATGAGAAAGTGAGGGACAGGGTAAAGAGCGACGCAATGGAAGGCATGGGGAAGAGGAAGGTGACACAAGTGAAGTTAAAAAATACTGCTCACATTTAATCCCCACCCCCAATACATCCCTTATTTAGCGTCCTCAAGGCGGCTATCCCTTCTCCCCCCACCCCCCTTATTACGTCCTGTACATCCATCTCTCTCTCTCTCTCTCTCTCTCTCTCTCTCTCTCTCTCTCTCTCTCTCTCTCTCTCTCATTTTTTCCTGTTACATTCAAGGCCCATTATTGCTCTTTATTTTCTTTTCACCTTATCTCCTTCCCATTTTATATATTTTCTCTCCTCCTCCAGCTATGTTTTTAGATTTCTCTAATATGGGTTAAGGCTGCTACAGTTTATACCGCACTGAAAGAGTTAATTGGACCATAATATACCCCTAATTAGCAACAACCGCCCATAACGTCTCCTCTATGAATGACGTGTTTTTCATGTTATTCCTGCCACCACCAGGCAGTGTTATTCACTTTAGTAGGCCCTCTTCTTTCGTAGCTGAGAGATTTTTGAGAGTGCTTATAACCTCTCAAGATCAAGGCTATCCATTAAACTTATAATGATAATAATAATAATATTAATAATAATAATAACAATAATAATAACTCATAGATAAGTATATAATCGGTAATGATCGTCGTTGTATTGAAAGGTAAATGAAGACACCAGCGTACACTTCACAAATGCACCACCGCTAATTACGATATCTTCCGTAATAACCAGCGTAGAAATTCCCCTGACCGTGACCGTAATGTTTTCTTCTATCCCAGGTGGTGCTATAACTAGGCCTCGACTCCATCAACCTCAAGGGCGTCATTTTTACTTTATTCTTGCAGGGTCCTGACGATTTTGTGCTAGTTAGGAGATCAGCCTCGTAAAACATGAGATAATGAAAGCATTTTTCTAACTCCACCGTTTTGAAAAATTTACCCTGAGCTGACTGGAATCGTCTTGAGATAATAATGATAAAAAATAAAACGAAGTCCTCAGGTTGCCACACACAACAGGGTGGATTTCATGTACTCTTGTTAATTACGATATACTGCGTAATAATTAGGGTAAAATTATAATTGGCATAAGTGAATTATAATGTGATGTTAGTATCCCATAGCAACGTATAATTCTCCTTAATGACACAACAAAGTGACATGATGTACTACTGTTATTTACATCGTTTTCTAATAGCTTGTATATCCAAAACATTTAGAGCATTATTATAGTAAGCCTGATTTAACTGAGCATCAGTACACTGTTATGAAACTAATATCTCGATTAATTACTTCCAACTTATATAATAGAAAAGCCATTATTAAACTTTACATCTTTATAAAAAAAAAGTAAAAATTATCTTGGCCTTGATTTGAACGGTAAGACACTTGTCACTACGATGTCATAATATTTTTAGTTTCTACCTGCTGGCAATTTAATGGAGCAGTTTTGTTCAGTTCTGTTATTGGATGGGTGGATTGAGGCAACATGTAACCCCTCCTGTTCAGAAAGTCTCCCCTGAGCAGAATGAAGTCATCTGTAGATAGCAAGAAAAATAACTACATAAAATTCCCGTCATCTGATTGAAGGGGTTAATAATACATTAATGTTAACTCCATTAGGGTTCTTATGACTCCCTCTTGGTCGGTTTTACTAGATTATTAGAGTTGTTCCAATCATGAGAGGGTTAATACCGGACGATATCACATAACTTTAGGCAGCACCTCTCGTAATGAAGGGATTATAAACTCTCCATAACACCTTTGTTTTGATTTATTCTCGCCGTCACCCGACCATTATACACAGATTAGAAAAGAGAGAGAGAGAGAGAGAGAGAGAAGAAGCCAAAGTCAGTCCCATGTCACCCCCTCTGAGATGTAGGGGCCCGAGGCTAGGCTGCTACACTTTTGTATATGTATGGGTAGAGGACCAGCTTTTTCTCTTGATGACATTTTCTTCAGTCTTCCTTTTTTTGTATTTTTTTTTCTCTTATATTTTTACCGATGCAAGTCGACTCGGGCTTTCAAACCATTACACCACCGAGCGCCACTTGCACCTGACCCCTCGTAATAAAGAGGTTGATTACATTCCGAGGTGTTGGGGGGCAGTGGCGTGGACCTCATTAGCGGCTAATATGTAAACACGGCCCCCGCCACCAATTAACTCGATATAAATAGTTAATGAGTTAATTAATGACCTCGGTTGGATCGGATAGCCTCTTTTACTGTATTAATTGGCGAATGGTTGGCGTCATAATGAGTCCCTGTTCGGCTGGTTGACTCCTTAAATGTGGTGATGTATTTTTGTCGTTTGTTCTTGTGGCTGCCAGACGATTTTGCTCTGTGTAAGAGAGCACCCTAGTAGAGAAGAGGTTAATAAAAGGATTCATCTACTGTACTGTTTAACCCTTCACAGTTCGAAATCTCTCTCTCTCTCTCTCTCTCTCTCTCTCTCTCTCTCGCTGATTAAAATTATGTGGAGATAGAAAAGAAACAGAAATGTCATGCGACTGAAGGGCTTCAGAGGAGAATCGTATTAATAGCTTCAGCAGCAGGAAGTTGCCCTCATTTTGTTCTTGCTATTACCAGACGATTTTATATAGCTTTGGAGTGCCCCCTTTCAGAGAGGAGTGAAATAATCTCGAGAGGCGAGGGAAAAAATGATAAAATACGTCGTCTCACTGAATGGATCAACTTCTAAGGTGTATGAAAATAATTCCAGTTGTAGTTCTTTCAGTGGTTTCTACTCCTCTGTAGTCTTTGCTTGCGTGCGTCCTGGACATCATCATCATCATCATCATCATCATCGTCATCGTCGTTATCATTACCATTCTAACCTTCCCCACCTAAGAATGGAATCGTTGGCGCGCGCGCACGCGTGTATCTAAGTTACAATGATGATGCATCTGTAAGTTACAATGATCTTTATTTAACCCATTCCAGTTCGAAAAGATAGGTTGAACGATAATCACCAGGAGACAGCAAGAGTATAATACAAGCCGTCCTCGAGCTGAAAGGAATAAGTGTCAACAGTAAGAATATCAGAAAATGTAGCGATACTGGAATACTTGCATTCTGTATGTAAGATGGCAAATATCTGGACAATGTTTTGAAAGTTGGAATGTCCTGAACCGTAACGTAAACCGGAATATGTACACTAAAGATTCCAGACAGTACGAATGACCGAATCGTCCATAAGGGGAGTCAGGTGGTGGTGGTGCTGGTAGCGGTAGTAGTAGTAATAGTAGTGGGGACCGATTGTTGTGTAAGAGTCCCCTGTGTGTGTGTGTGTGTGTGTGTGTGTGTGTGTGTGTGTGTGTGTGTGTGTGTGTGTGTAGAGGTCTGTGTGCGTGTACGTGTGTGTGATTTTGTTGTAATGTTTAAGTGGCATTCCATTGTTGTTAGAATATACCTTTTTTTAGTGCACGTCGGCCGCGAACCACCACTAGCTCCATTGGTTTTCGAATTTTATCAGGCAGTCGCTCTTTCGGGGGAGGGGGGAATAGAGATGGAAGGATACTGGAGCGCTTACAAAAAAAAAAAAAAAAAAAATGAAAAATAAAAAAAGAAAGAAATGCGGGTGCTTAATGTTTTTAGCTTTTACCCTCAAAAGAATTTCCTCAAAGGTACATTTTGCTGAATTTTTGTGTGGATGGTGTGGGGCGATGTTCATGAGAATTTTGTGCACTTTTGAATTTTTCCCCTTCGATTCTCGTAAGATAAAATCTGTTCGTAAGAGGTATGATTCCCTTTACTACGATTACATCTTGTACTTTAAGCTTCACATTTTTTTTTTAAGTGGACCTTCGGGGGGGGGGGAAGGAGACATTGAAGACTGCATCTTCTCCCTCCCGTTCGAAAAGTATACCTCTAACCTGAATAAAACTGTCAGGATATAGCAAGAATGAAATATATAGTATCGTCCTCTGGCTGAATATGAGAGATCTTTCCTGAGCTGTAGGAAATCATCTGTCGTGAACAAGGAAAAAGTAAATTGTCATGGGACTGAAGGTGTTGATGAAGGCTGTTTTTACTTTCTTCAGTCATACATGGCCTTTACCTGAATGTATTTGTCCCGAGACAGCCAGTGGGGTTGAATCTAGCCTTCATTAACACTTGCCCCCTTACGGGGCTCATCTGAACTAATTGATATAGTCTAACAGCAGCAAGAATGAAATATATTAAACGTCAGCGTATCGAAGGAGATAAGAAAGCCCTGTGTTGTGTAGACTTTGTTATGGTACTGAGTGGGGAGACGTAGAGATGAAGCACTGTTGAACATGTGTGTGTGTGTGTGTGTGTGTGTGTGTATGCATGTTTTGCGTATGTGTGTGGGCGTGTGCGTACTTGTGTGCGTGCTTGCGTGTGCGTGAATATGCGTACGCGTGCATGCGTGCTCACATGGGCATATGTGTGGCGGGGGATGGGCGGCCATACCTGCATATGTGCTCACGTGGGTATGTATTGAGTGGAGAGCGAACAGGCACGCGTTCATGCGTATTGGGAGATCTGGGATAGACTAAAGAACACCATACTCATTAGGTGACGGAAGAGCTGGAACGATGAAGACGTTGAGGGGCGATGAGTCTTGACAGATGCACGGAAGGACATAGTCACGTGGTTAGAGAAGAGCGGGAATGATGAACACATGGAGGGGGAGAGTCATAGGAAGGTTCGAATAGACTCGGAGGACGACAGAATCAAAGGTGGGAGATGGAAACAAATAATAAAATGTGGGGATGGAGGTGAGGGTGCTTGGATAGACTCACTGAGCGACTGACACGGTAGTGAGATAGAGATGTAATAATGAAGCCATGGAGGTAGAGAGGTAGCTAGGGGTAGAGGAAGGTTTCGATGGGCTTAAGGAATTGTATAATCGGGGTTGAAATAAAGAGAAGAAATAATAAAGCGTAGGGGTGGGTAGGAGCATTGATGGATTTTCAGAACGACATGAACAAGTGTTAAAAGGGAAAGGGTGATAAAGACATGAACGTAAGGGAATCTTAGACGGACTTAGACACTGACAGAATTGTGAATAGAATAACAGAAGGAATGATGAAAACGGGGGACGGGGTAGCCTGTATAGACTCAGAGAACGACAGAATAATGGGATGAAGGAAGAGGAGGAATTTTGAAGATATGAAGGGAAAGGAGAGTCGATAAGCTTTTAAAACGATAAAATTAGGGTGAGGATGGGTGGAAAAGAAGTAATGATAAGACGGAGAAGGAGGGGGGGTGGGTGTCAGCCATAGAGTCTGCGAACAAGAAAATCATGTGTGAAAGGAGAAGAGGAATGGTCTGAACGTAAGTGTGAGATTGGTTGGTTGAGAAAACAAGTTTTAGAACTTGAGAAAATGCCTACTTAAGTCCATTTTTAATGTTGCTTATGTTAACACTGTAAGATCCTTACATCTTGATCGTTCCAGTCTTGATCTCACAAAATTTCCCCAGAATAAGTTTCTTTTAACCTCATTAGCTGACGCACGTCCTTGTGGCTGTTGCGAGGTATTCAGAATTCGTACTGACGCTTCTGCCATGATGGCTTAATGCTGCTAATCTTCATTCTTACAGTCTCTTTATACCTTAACCTTCACTGTGTCAGTGTTCCTACACGCTAATTATGTCAGCCCTTACCCAAATCTGCACCCTGCCTATCTCCTTACATCCTGTTCTCACCAGTGTGTATCCTAATCTTCACTGACCCGATTCCCAAACTGCCTCTCCTCCTCAGCTCAGCAAGTGACGCAGGACAGACATATTGTGCACTTCGATCAGTATTTAAATAGAGTAATAAAGGCTTCAGGCTAACAGTCTTCTTACTTTCACCACTCCTCACTCTGATGTTCACACTTAAGAATTTCCATACACCTATGCAATCTTTTTATGCTCTGATATCACCATTCCCCATCATAGCTCCTCTCCTCTGCTTTGATCGGCAAATGGCATTAATATTTAGCAATGTCTCTGCACCCTAATCTTCGCTCTAACAACGTTCTTACACTCTAATCTCACCATTCCTCACTCCCTCTCCACCCTCCCACTTCCTCAGGCGGGCAAATGACGCAGGAGGACAAACGTACTGTGCACTTCGATCAGTATTTGAATAGAGCAAAAAAGGCCTCCCCTCCAACATTTTGCGACAAACTTTAGTCTGTTGGAATTAGATTTCCGGCCCCTCCCTCATGCTCACTAGAATCTCTCCCGTGTTTTAGAGGACGAGGGTGCAGTTGGTGTGGGTCTGGTGGTGTGGGGATGGTATAGCTGGTGTGCTGGAATAGTGTGTTTTGCTTGGCTGGTTTGTGTGTGCTGGTGCGACTGGTGTGTGTGTGTGTGTGTGTGTGTGTGTGTGTGTGTGTGTGTGTGTGTGTGTTTGTTTGCTTGGTGTTGCTTATGTGGATCTGGCTGTGTGGGGATGGTATAGTTGGTGTACTGCAATAGTGTGTTTTGCTTTGGTAGTTCGTGTTTCTTGGTGTGACTGGAGTTTGGCGTGTGTGATGCGGCATATCTGCTGGAATGTGTTATTCTTGGTGATAAGGCGGTTCGTCAGTTGGTGTACGTCTGCTTCTGTGTTGATGGTTCAGGCCGATGTAAAAGGAATAGCGTGGTTTGCTTTGTTGTTTGGTACCCTGGTGTGTCAGGTTTGTGAAATATGGCTTGTGTGATAGTGATTGCAGTCTAATGTGATTGGGGGAGATTTGCTTCTGTGGTGTAGATTATGTGCAGGAGTAGAGTGCGTTGCTTGATTGTTACTGGGTGGTTTGTAGGCTGGTGTGACTGTTGTTTGAAAGGTGACGTGTGGTGTAGTGCCTTTGCTGCTGCGGCGGTGCTGGTGTTTGTCTGGTGTGACGTGTTTGCAGGATTGGAATTTTGTCCTAAGTGTGCTGGGTAGATTGTATGCTGGTGTGATTTTCATTAATTGGGGGAGGGGACGTTTCTTTTATGAGTACCTTGTTTACAGGAGTACTGTGCTTATGTGATCGTTCAGATATTGGTGAAAATGTTTTTTAGTACTGTTCGTGGTGTTCATTCTTTACGGCTGGGATGGTACCGGTGTTTATCCGGTGTAGCTGGTTTGCTGGAATGAAGTGCTTTTCTTGGCTGGTGTTAAGGTGGCTTGAATGTTGGTGTGACTGGCGTTTCTTGTGCTTGTCAGGTATGTTTGCTGTTTGCTTAGGATTGGACGATTCGTGTGTACAGGTGTGGCTGGTGTGGATCTGATGGCGTGGAGATGGTGGCGTAGCAGGTGTGCTGAGATTGAATGTGATTAGTGTATGAAATTCTGCATGTGAAAATATACCACTCCTGCTTGTGAGGTGGTGTTGATGTAAATCTGGTGTAACTGGTACGGTACTTTGACTTTTCTTGGTTGGTGTTAGATCAGTTCACGTCACATAACAGCTGCGACTGGGATAGAGGATTTGGTGTGGTGTAGTTATTAAGTTTTGGCTTCTCTCTCATGCTTTCTAAACTGGGGTGCTGGTTTGGGTTGATATGGTGTGGTGCATGTAGCTGTTGTCGCTAATGTGGATGTTGCATGTGCAGGATGTCTAATGTGGAGTGGTGTGATGTGGTGTGGTGTGAGAGTACATGTAATAACTACTAGGTGGTATGGGACTGGTGCGATTGTAGGACGATGATAGCTGTGTGTGTGTGTGTGTGTGTGTGTGTGTGTGTGTGTGTGTGTGTGTGTGTGAGCGCATGTGCAAGTGCGTGTCAGTGTGCGTGCGCACCCGCTTGGACTGGACATTTTGCTTCCTCTTCCGTAATGTAGAATATTTGTTCGATTCCTTGTATAAATTCTTGATACCCAAGGTAATTTTCATACTGATCATGTTCTTTTTGGTGAAAACTTAACGCAGCAAAGGTGTTACTGACTGACAGCTCTTGAAATTATATGATCATGTTAACGGTGATCCTGATTTTTATTATTATTATCATCATCATATTTGGAATTTTATTTGTGCAGGCATTACAACATGTATATTTTAGTATTACCTTATTATTAAAAGTATTAATGATTTTGATAAATAATTATAACGATAATGGCTGACAGCACTTGAAGGTACGCTTGTGTAACAATTTTCCTCTTTGTTACTGATGTAAAAAAAAATGAATCTTCGACCAAATTTAGCGATGTAATTTGTTGTGATCAAGTTTCACTGTAAAAGTCATCCGAATAGAAGTGAAAAATAGTAATGAACATTCACTTTCACTCTCATCAGTTACCTCCACGATTCCATTTAATTCAATTGTCTCCTCCGAGTCCGGTTTATCACCCTATATTATTTTTTCCTTTGTGTAATTCACCCCCTCCTCTATTCTATTTTCCTTTTTCTTTTATCTCTCCTGCTTTTTCCATGCCCCTTCTTTTGTCCCTGCATCTCCCCTCACTCGACTCTCCCCTCACTACGCTCCCCTCGCCTCTCTCTCTCTCTCTCTCTCTCTCTCTCTCTGTCCATGTCTCCCTCCCGTTCTCTCTTTATCCCTCCCGTTTTCACTCTCTCTCTCTCTCTCTCTCTCTCTCTCTCTCTCTCCAAGTCACCTCCCCTTATCTTTCCCTCCTTCTATATCTGTTTCCCCCCAGCCTTCCTTCTTTCCCCTTTCCCTCCCTTTTCCCCTTTCTCCTCCCTCTATTACTTCTTTTCTTGCCCCTCCCTCCTATCATCCTCGTCCCTTCCTCCCCTCACCTTCTCCCCCTCTTCTCCTTATATTCTCCCCTTCCTTCCCTCACCCTCTCCCCTTCTTCCCCTCACCCTCTGCCCCCATAGCCTCCCTTCTCATTTCCCTCCTTTACTTCACCCTTTTCCTTCCCTCCCTTCCCTCTCCCATCCTTCACTACTCTCTGTCCCTCCCTTAACTCCTTCATTCTTCATCACATTCCTTTCTTCTTTTTGTCTCTCCCTTTCTCCCAGTTTTCTTCCTTCCCCTTTTCTCCCTCCCTCTCCTTTCATTCGCCCTTCTCCTTCCTTTCCTCGTGCCTTGCCTCCTCCATCCCATCCTTCACTTCCTTCCCCACTTGTTTCTCCTTCTTATCCCTTCCATCCCTTTCCTTTCACCTCCAGTCCTTTACCCTCTCTTCCTTTCCCCTTCTTTTTCTCTCCTTTTCTCCTACTCTCCCTCTTCCTTTCCTCTCTCCTCCCCTTTTCCTTCCCCTTCCTCTTCCCTTCGTTAATATCCTTTCCCATCTTCACTTTTTCTATTCCTCTTCTCCCTCTTGCTAACCCTCCCACCCCCGTTTCTTTCAGTGATTTTCTCTATCCCCCCCCATCTTTCTCTCTCTCTCTCTCTCTCTCTCTCTCTCTCTCTCGGCTAACACCTAACAGGGGTGGTTTTCACAGTTCGGGATGACTGATGGAAATTTTTTACGTCGCAGTTTATACATATATATATTTTTTGCCAAGAGGGGGGTTTTGGAGAAAGGGAGAGAGAGAGAGAGAGAGAGAGAGAGAGAGAGAGAGAGAGAGAGAGCACACTGACCTTAGAGTTGCATTGAAGCAGTTCGGCTATAATGCTACTCGCATTTCTCATAACTTAGTCAACCAAGTACAAGAAAAGGATCGTATAGCAGGAGAGAGAGAGAGAGAGAGAGAGAGAGAGAGAGAGGAAAGACCACGACATCGAGAGGCAGAAAGAGAAAGAGCGTTTGCGAAATTAAATAAAAGGAAAGGTTGCGAAATGACGGCAAAGTCGATTTTCCGTGCGATTGGAGATTAAGAGGAGAGCCGCTAGAGGGGAGCACGATCGCCGCGGCCCTACGCAAAGAGATCGGGGAAGCAGAGAGAGAGAGAGAGAGAGAGAGAGAGAGAGAGAGAGAGATTGGAGGATATTGTCTCAGTCCATTGAATCAAAGAATATCATTGCATACTTTAATTGAACTTCCACTACATGATTTGATTCTAATTGTGAAAGACGCTTCTGACTGACCGGGGTTGAAAGCGATCTCCAATAGCCTCTTTAATATGTTGACTTTTTTTTCTGTCGCAGGGTATTAAAGTGTCCTTGGAAGGCTGATGGAACTACACAAGCTTAACATCCCCTTCATTAACCCTATGATTTTTTTTAGGCGCTTTCCCAAGTTGATTATTGTTGTAGCTGCAAAATGGTGTAAAATTAAAGTCCTTGGGCAGATGTGCTTCTGCTGAACTGATTATTAACCCTTAAAATGACGGTAAGCCACTTGTAATCCTAATAATACCATGTACCTGTAACAAGAATGAGGTAATTAATTTTCCCACGTCCTGAAATGGTTGATTATGACGGATCAATGAGATAATGCCTGCTGAAGCGAGAGGCTGGAGGATGGGGGAAGTAAAGAAGGGAGGGGATGGACCCGAGTAAGGTTAGAGAAGAGCTCTAGTCCCCTCTCCTCTGTCAAGTCCTCCCCTCCCCTTCCCTCCCTTCCCCTCCCTTCACCTTCCACTTCCCCGTCCCTCTTCTTCCCTTCCCTCCCCCGTTCTTCCTCCCCATCCCTCCGTTCCCATTTCCTTTCTTTCACTTCCCCCTCCCATTTCCTTTCTTTCACTTCCCCCTCCCATTCCTTTCGTTCTCATTGCATCCCCTCCCCTATCTCAATTCCTCCCTGCCATGAGTAATTGTGTCAGCCACCCTTCCTGTCAGACACACTTCGTGTCAGCCAAACCTCCTGTCATCCATCCTCCTTGTCAGACACCCCCCCTTCCCAGTTAGACGTACTGTAGAGTACCTCCTATCAGACACACCTGTCAGCCATCATACCTGTCAGCTATAGTCATATCAGTCACTCCCTTTGTTAACCACACTTGTCAGCTACACCCGCTGTCAGTCATAACCATGTCAGCCACACCCTTGACACCCCTCGCTTTCCCTACTGCCTACATCCTTCTGTCTTTTTCGTCTGTCAGCAACTTCCACCCTTCGTCAGTCTCTTTTGTGTCAGTAACTCTTAGTCAGTCTTTCCCGTTTCCCTCTGTCAATCAAGCCCTCCCATTGTAAAGTTTCCTTTCGTCTGTGTCAGCCTTCCTGTATCAGCCAAGCCCTTTCTCAGCCATGCCCTGTCTTTGTCAGCAGCCATCCACTGTCAGAATCCCCCCACTCTTTGTTTTCTGTCAACTTCGTCATCTTTGTGTCAGTATCTCTTTTCATCAGTCTTTTTCCATTTGTACGAGTCACCCTCGCCCTCTCATCGTCATCATCGTCACTGTCACTTCTTTATTTTTTATCAGTCTCCCTTTGTCAGTCATGCTTTCTCTCTGTTAGTCTCCTTTCCTTTTCAGTCAAATTTTCTTTCATTCAGTCTTTCGTACTCCCTGTTTCTGTTAGTTTCCCATTCTGTCAGTCTTTCTTTCTGTCAGAATTCTTTTCTTTCTCTCGGTTCAGTCTCCCATTCTATGAGTTGACCCCCCTTTCTGTCAGCATCCTTTTCCTTGTCAGTTTCCATCTTTCCTTCTTTCAGTCTCCCTTTTTCGTTATCTTTCATTTCTTTCAGTCAGTCTGTTATTGCTTCTTTCTGTCAGCCTCCCTTTCCTTCTGTCAGCTTCTTTCTATCACTTTCTTTCTTTCTTTATATCAGATTATTTCTTTGTCGGTCATCCCTTCTTTCTCTCATCCTCATTTTCTTTGTCAGATTTCCTTTCATTCTTTGTCAGATTTCCTTTCTGTCAGCCTCCTTTTCTTTCCGTCAGTGTTTCCTTCTTGCTGTTAGTGTCACACCATTCTGTCAGCTTACATTTCTTTATCAGTCTTCCTTTCTGTTGGTGTGTCTTTTCTGTCGATCTGCCTTCCTTTCTGATGGTTTGCCTATCTTTCTGCCGGTCTTTCTGTCGGTCTGTCTTTCATTCTGCCGGTCTGCCATTCTTTCTGTCAGGGTTTTGAAGTCTCTCCGGCTCCAAGTTTTACAGGCCCTAGTCACTCTGGCCTCCCACCCTAGTCACACCGGCCCCCCTTTCCTGACAGAAATCCACTCGTTACAGATTTAAGATTTTCTCTGTTAATACCTAATTGTTATTTCTTATTATTATTAACAAGCCTTATTATTATTATTATTATTATTATTAACTAACCTAACCTAACTTTGGGTGCGAGGCCGGAGTGACTAGGGCCGGAAGAACTATGGGCCGGAGTGACTTGTTTCCTTCTGTCAGTCTTCTATCTTTCTCTTGATCTGCCTTTGTTTGTCTCTGTCATTCTCTCAGCCTCACCTTCTTTATTTCAACCTTACTTTCTGTCAACCTACCTTCTTAGTCAGCCATTTTCTTTCTGTCCGCCACCCACCCTTTCTTTCTCTCAGTCTTCTTTTCTGCCTGTCATTCACCCTTTTTGCCACCCTCCCGTTCTTTCCTTTTTTTCACCCTTCCTTATTTTCTGCAAGTCTTCCTTTTTTTCTGTTTCCTTTCTCTGTTTTTCTGTCAGTCTCCCTTTCTTTCTGTCACCCTTTCTTTCCTGGTCAGCCATCTTTTCTTTCTGTCAATCTCCCTTTCTTTCTTCCAGCCTCCCATTCCTTCTGTCAGTCTCCCTTTCTTTCTCTCAACCTCCCTTTCTTTCTGACAGCCTCCCATTCTTTCTGTCAGCCTCCCTTTCTTTCTGTCAGCCTCCTTTTCTTTCGGTCGTTTCCCCTTTCGTTCTGGCAGCATCTCTTTCTGTTAACCTCCCTCTCTTCTTTCAACCTCCCTTTCTTTCTTTCAACATTCCTTTCTTGGTTATCTTCCCTTTCTGTCAGCCGCCCTTTCAGTCATCCTCCCCCTCTTTGTTATTCCTCTTTTCTCTGTGTCTGCCTCCCTTTCTTTGTTATCCTCCATTTTTTTCCCGTCAGCCTCATTTTTTCTGTCAGCATCCATTTTTTGTCTGTCAGCCTCCCCTTTTTTGTATGTCTCTCTTTTTTTTCTGTCAGTCTCACGTTGTTATCCTTCCCTTCTTTCTGTTACCTTCCCTTTCTGTCACCGTCTCTTTCTTTGTCCTCTTCCCTTGCATTCTCTGTCTCCATATCTTTCTGTCACCCTCTCGTTTTTCGGCTGGTCTCCCTTTCTGCCGCCTTTCCTTAGTTCTGTCAACCTCTCTGTCTTTCTGTCATTCTTTCTTTGTTAGGGTCCATATTGCTTTGTCACCCTTTCTTTATGTAAGCTTCCATTCTTTCTGGCACCTTGCCTTTCTCTCTGTCAGCTTCCCTTTCTGTGACCCTCCTTTTCATTCTCCATTTCTGTCTTCTTTTTTCTTTCTAAGTCCCTTTTTATCTGTCACCATTCCCTCCTGTCTGTCATCATTCATTTGTCATCTTCCCTTTTTTTGTCGTCCTCCCTTTCTTTCTGTCATCCTCTCTTTCTTTCTCTTATCCTCCCTTTCTTTCACTCATCCTTCCTTTCTGTCATCCTCCCTTTCTCTCATCCTTCTTTTGTCATCCTCTCTTTCTTTCATCCTCCCTTTTTGTCATCCTCCCCTTCTCTCTCTCTCTCTCTCTCTCTCTCTCTCTCTCTCTCTCTCTCTCTCTCTCATCCTCCCTTTGTCATCCTTTCTCTCTTTCTCTCATCCTCCCTTTCTTTCTGTCATCCTTTCTTTTTCTCATCCTCCCTTTTCTGTCACTTATTTTCTCTTTCTGTCATCCTCCCTATCTTTTTCTCATCCTCCCATTCTTTCACTCATCGTTCCTTTCTTTCATCCTCCCTTTCTGTCACCCTCTGTTTCTTTGCCATCCTCCCTTTCTTTTTATCAATCTCCCTATCTTTCTTTCGCCCTACCTTTCTGCCAGCGTCCCTGTCTTTGTCATCTTCCCATTTTTTCCGTCATCTTATCACCCTTTTTTCTGTCAGCCTCCTTTTGTTTCTGTCACTTTCTGTCAGCATATTTTTCCCTTTTCTTTTTGTAAATTTCTCCTTCTTTCCGTCAGTCTTCGTTTATCAGCATTTATTATTTTCTCACTCGGTTTCATTCGCATTTATCTGTTTACTTATGTTGTCTCACCTGTTTATTTGAAGTGTGTGACAATCTAGCTAAACAGAAAGACAGACAGGTAGACAGACAAATAAGCAAGTGTCTGTATACGAGTGAATCTGAGGTGTACATGGGAGAGAATGGATTGTTGTGGGAGGGAGTGGTGTTGTGAGATGGCTTAAACCAGTAGTAGTAGTATTAGTACTGTACAGCAATAGAGGTAGTAGGAGTAGTAGTAGTAGAAGGAGTAGGAGTAGCCAGTTGTAGTAGTAACTGCAGTAGCAACAATTACATATTACATGATGGGAAGTAGAGTGGTGGCCCTGGGGAAGCTTTAATTTTCACATTCTAAGTAGTAGTAATAGTAGTAGTAGCAGTAGTAGTATGTTTAATGGTGGTAGTAGAAGCAGCAGCAGCAGCAGTAGTAGAACCGTGCGAGTAGCGAGACTAGTACTTCTGACAAGGGCGACTCACTAGCACCTGTACCACTTCCAAACCTTACATAAATAACAACCCCACGTGTTTTTCTACAGTACCCTCGGGAAAATTTGCCCGTCACATGGCTCTCTCTCTCTCTCTCTCTCTCGTTTGTTGTCTCATGTTTGTTATATCAATTTTTTCCCTGATGGGAGATGTTGATTTAGATATATTTTTTTGTACAGTTCCCCCCCGAAAATTTGTCCCTCGTTTTCCTCCCTTGTTTGTTGTTTGATGTTGGTTTTTCTTTTTATGATGTTGATTTAGAATTTTTTCCTAGCAGCTCCTCGTGAAATTTTGTCTGGGCCGATGCTTTCTCGTTTTCCTCTGTTTGTTAGGTAGGTTAAAGAAAAACCTTAGATACGTATACTCTTGCTTCACTAGGAGCTGCCCTGTCCGTATGTCACTCACAAAATTCACTGATTTAAGAGAAGCCCCATATCAGGGTCCTGAAGGGTGTGCAATTGTCTAGTGATCTTTCTGCTAGTTTGATAATGCGAGATGTTGATTATGATATATTTTGTTTTAAGTGCCCCATGAAAATTTGCTTTGTTTTCTGTCATGTAATGTTGTGTGATGCTTGCTATGAAATATTTTAATGATGTTTAGTTTTTCCCCCGACGTCTCCATTACAGAATGATGCATTTATCATCCCCCCACCTCTCTCTCTCTCTCTCTCTCTCTCTCTCTCGTTTTGTTATAACTCTAGAGATGCTATTGGAGCAGATTTTTTTCCCCCCAATCCTTGTATGATGAATTTATTTTACACAGTACTTGTACATATCTTGTTTGCTGCCGCTTTAGTACAGTTCATAAAAAAACGAAGAACGGTGGGATAGAATATATATATATATATATATATATATATATATATATATATATATATATATATATATATATATACAGAGAGAGAGAGAGAGAGACAGAGAGAGAGAGAGAGAGAGAGAGAGAGACAGAGAGAGAGGTAACAAAGTAAAACCAAGGAGCATGATATTTGGTGAGGGCTGGTTACGTCGACAGACGTTAAATAATATTCCCCCAGTACAATGCCACTTTTTTTTTTCCTGCCGTTTTCAGACGATATTATTCAGCGTTGAAGTGAAAGAGATTTCGAACTGGAGGAATTAGATTTTAATCATCACTATTCTGTACTTTACCAGAGGCCTCTCCTGAACTGAATTTCTCAGTCTGGTGGCAGCAAGAATAAATAAACATCGTCGTACCTAAAGGGTTATATAGGCGCCGCGAGTTAATATTTGACCTTTCTCTTTCAGTGTTACAGATAAGCGAGTGAATTAAATAACAAATATGAGAAAATAGATATAATCCTGGCAAACTGAGTAGAGCCAGGCATTAAGTTAAGTAGGTTGAAAGCGGGCGCGATTAATTAGCAGATATGTTGTGCGAAAATGGATTGATCAGAACACGAATACCCTTCATCCCCTCCTCCTGTTGCTTTCTCTCGCCTCTTTCTCATTTTCCTCTCCTTCCCCTTTTTTTATTTTCTCTTTTCCTCCCTCTCCGTTCTCTTTCCTCATCACCTCCCTCTTCCATTTCTTCCCTCTTCCCTTCCCTCACATCTTTCCCTTCCTCTCTCATCATCTCTCCCTCACTCCCCCAACTCCTGTTTTTTTTTTCCATCTCTCCTCCCTTTCCTTCCTCTCACATCCCATTCCATGCTTGTTTCCTTCCCTCTACTCTTTCATCCCTTCTCCCATCTTTCTTTTTGATTCCCCTTTCCCCCCCCTCTCCCATTTCCGTCTCTCCCTCTATCCCCTTTCCCCCTTCTTTAACCCTTCCCCCCCGTCCTCTCTCTCTCTCTCTCTCCCCACTTTTCTTTCTCATCCTTCCTGCTTTCTCTTCCCCCACCCCATTTCTTCCCATTCTTCCGTTACGTCTCCCCTAGTTTAGTTTATTTCCACTCTTCTCTCATATCCTACCCATCCCCTTAGTGTACCCTTCCTCTCACTTTATTCTTCCCCTCACTCCACTCCCCCCCGCACCCTACCTTTCCCCTCACTCCACTCTCCCCCTCACCCTACCCTTCCCCTCACCATACCCATCCACTTCACTGTATCCTTCCCCTCACCCTACCGGTCCCCTCACTCTACCTATCTCCTCACCCTACCCATCTCATTTTTCTCTTCCCCTTACCCTGCCCTTTCCCTCACCCTTCCCTTCCCCTCCCTTCCCTCTTTCCCCACCCCACACGTTGTTACCCTTATTTCATATTCCTTCAGATCTCTTTCATCGCTCTACTCACCTTCTTTCCATTTTCCTTACACCCTTTACTCCCCACTCTTAGACGTTTTCCCCCTTCCCCCACCCACACCTTCGCCTTACCCTTCCCCCTCTCATATTTTGTTCCTCATCTCCTTGCCCTTTCCCATTTTCCTTTATTTTCCACCCAGCCCCAACCCAATTACTTCCTATACTCCCTTGATTCCCCCTTTCCCCCTCCTCCCTCAGACCCACTTTCCCCCTCCTCCCTCAAACCCACTTTCCCCTTACCCCCACCGCCCCTCCCCCTCTCCGCCCTCTGAGTCAGTAGGTGGGTTGGGTTAATGAGAGGCGTGATTAATACCCTGGAGGTCGTTATTAAAAAAGGTCCTTCCTAATTACCGCTCTCATTATGCACCCGCCTCGCTCTGCATTGCCTACTCTCATTTAACTTAATGGCCTTTACAGAGCGCCGATTTTCTTTCCTTATCTCTGCATTTTTATCTGTTTGTCTATACATTTTTCTTAAATATCCACATATATATATGTGTGTGTATATATATATATATATATATATATATATATGTGTGTGTGTGTGTGTTTATCTAGTTTATATATATATATATATATATATATATATATATATATATGAGATAGGTAGATAGATAAATAGAGAAAGAGAGAGAGAGAGAGAGAGAGAGAGAGAGAGAGAGAGAGAGAGAGGGAGAGAGTGATACGAGTATATTGCAACTCATTAATATCCTAATTTGATAATACGGGTTAACGAAACACCTACGATATCTCTCTCTATTTATATACATACATCGCAGACTCATTAATGGCCTGATTTGATAATACGGTGGACTTATTAATAAAGTGATTAGCAGCGGACCTTCACAGCTTGATAATTAACGGGACACGGGGCTGGGCGCAATAATTTAGCGTCTCGCTTACAACACGCATTAATTTAGTAATATGAGCGGGTTTGTAGTGTCGGCGATAATTTAATCACCAGCACCGGCCAATCATCACTATTAAGGACTTTGGATGACGGGGAGGCCTGGTTATTTAAGCTAGCGTAGCATAACTTAACCTGGCGTAACCTAACTTTACATCACTTAGTCTGACGTAATCTGATGCGATCTAGCTTGACCTAAACCATCCTAACTTAAACGAGAATGACCTAACCTGGCAGAAATTCACTTTCCCCGACCTCCTCTGACACACGTAACCTGACCTTAGTAATGCCATAGCTAGTTTACCTTGACAAAATATAACTAGTTCTAACCCAACCTAATCTAACTATAATTCCTCTTAAACGAGCCATCACTCTGTCAGTCTTTTCCGTCTGCCTATGTATCTCTTTATCTGTCCTTCTGTGTACCCGTACCTTGA
>NC_137046.1:53043765-53058765 GCF_032717465.1 Coenobita brevimanus
TGTCGTTATTCTTCTGTTTTCTTCCCCCTTCCTCTTCTCCGTTTCTCTTCTTCCTCCCTTCATCCTTCTGTCTTTCTTCATCCTTTTAGCTCGTTGTTCCCTTCCGGTTTATTGCCTTCTTTCCTTTTCTTTTCTCCATTCTTCTCTCCCCCTTCCTCCTTCTCATCCTTCCTGTTCCTTTTCGTCTTCATTCCCTTACCCTACCATCTTTCAGCCTACTTCCTTCTTCTGTTTACATCTTCCTTCTTTCTTTCCTCCCTCTTTCTTGCATTGCTTGTTCTTCTCTCCTTTTTCTTCTTTTCTTCCCTCGCTTCCTCTGCCACTATCACTTACATATCGTGTTTCCTTCTGTATCTTTTCCCCCCCTCCAACCATCCTACCTTCCTTAACTCTGTCTCATTTTCCACTTCTTCTCCTTTCTTCTTTATTTTTCATTCCGTTTTCCAAACATCTTTCCTTTCCTTAACCCACAGCTCCTTCAGTTCTTCCTCATCCTTCCATTTCATCTCAGTTTTTCTTTCCATCTCTCCTTCATCTTCCATCCTCTCTCCATTCATTATTTCTATCTTGTTTCTTCTGTTCATTTACAACCTTTCTCCCTTCCTCATTTTTCAGCCTCTTTCTTACTTCCTTCCTTCCCTCTTTGTTTCCCTCCTTGCTCAGTCTGTGTATCGTTCCGTCTATCTTCCTCACTTTTCGTCCTTCCTTTCTTCCTTCCCTCCTTTCCTTCTTTCTTTCTTTTCTTTCCCTTCTTCTTTCTTTTCGTCCTTCTTTCCTTTCTTCCATCCTTCCTTATAGCCTCTATACTAATTCCTCCCCCTTCTCCTCACACTCACTCCCTCCTCCCTCCAACCCATCTAATTGTCTTTCCTTCCTCCTTTCCCTCTGTTTCTTCACTTTCGCTTCTCCTTCTCTCCCTCTCCTCTCTCCTCTGCTCAGTTTTTTTGTTTTTTTTCATTTCTTCTTCTAGTCTCCTTCCTTTACACTCTTTTCCCTCAAGCATTCCTCTATCTCTCGTCAGTCCTCCCTTTCTTCCTTTTCCCACCTTCCCTCCCTCCCCTAGCCACCCCATCACCCCAAACCGCCTACCCAACCTCCCCTCGGCCATCTCCTTCCCTTCCCTTTCCTCCCTCCAAAGCACCCCCATTCCACTTCCCGCTTTCTTTCCAGCTCCCCCTTCTCACTCCCTCCCTCCCGTCCCTGCCCCCCCTCCCCCCCTTCCTTTCCCAGCGTCCCCCTCCCACTCTGAATATGGAGAATGACCATCCAAGTATCGGCCACAATTGCCTCGACCCACCCGTCCCTTCCATCCCCCCACCACTTCTCGCCTTCCCTCCCCCACCCTTCGCCTCCTTCTCCCTACTCCTTCTTTCTCCCTTCTTTCTTCTCCTTTCCTCACTTCTTCACTCTCCCATGCCTCTCATCTCTCTCTTTCTCTCCCCTACCCCTCATCTTCATCCTCTCCTCTACCCATCATCATGTCCTATTTTCCCATATCCCTCATCTTATCCCTTTGTCCCTTACCCATCCCCTCCCCCCCTTTCCTCTTCCCCCCTCCTCCTCTCCCCTCGTCTGCTCCTCCCCGACTTCTGACCACCATATTTTGCATTCGAAGTAGCGTCTTGGGTGGCCGGGAGATATGTGGTCACTATCGCCCACTGATCTTGGAGAAATGTTCCAATTCCAGTTTCAATTCCGCGATTGGAACATGAAAGTATTGGAGAGTAGGCAAGGCGGGATGCGCTCTGAGACGGCATGGGGAATTGGACTGTGTGTGGGAGGGGGGAGAAGGGTAGGAGGGGAAGGGTGGCTTGGGGAGGGCAGAGGGAGTAGGAGGGGAAAGGGGGCTTATGGGAGGGGTTGGAGGAAAAGAAAGGCTTGGAGGGAAAGGTAGGGGTAGGAGAGAATCGGAGGCTTGGAAAGGCAGGGAGGGCTTGGAGAGGAAGGGAGGCTTGGACGGAAAAGGAGAGTAGGAGAAGGGGCTGGAAGGGAAGGGAGAGTTTGGAGATGATGGGAGGTTTGCAGGGGTAGGAAGGTTTAGAGGAACAGGGACAGTTGGAGGGGAAGAGGGAAGTTGGAGAGGAAGGGAAGATTGGAGGGGAGGGGATTTATGGCTACGGGATTGAAAAGGAAGATAGGCTTAGAGTAGGGGTTGGTAGGGTGTGAGGCATGGAAGGGAAGAGAGAAGGGGAGGAGGGTTAGAGGGGAGGGATATATGAGAGAAATACCTGGGCTGTGTGTGAGAGGGGGATTTGGAGGGAAGGGGAGGGTTGGAGAGGAAGGCTGCAATGGAAAGAAAACTGGACTGCGTGGGAGAGAGGAGGGGGTTTGAATCGGAGGAAAAACAGGCGTTGGATTGGGAGGCAAAAGGGGCGAGGGAGGAAGAGGGAAGGACGGACGACAGTGTAGTTGGGTAGGAGCATGGGGTAGCAGAGGAGCAGTGAAGGGAAAGAAGGGAGGAAGAGTGAAGGGAAAGAAAGGAGGAGGGGTAGTGACCAGCTTGGAGGAGGCTCGTAAAGGGAGGGACTTGTGGTAGAAGAGCAGGAAGGGAAGGAAAGGGGGAGTAAGGATGAATGGTGATAGGGCAGGGGTAGCAGAGGAGAAAAGGAAGGAAGAGGGGCTTATAGGAGCAGCTTGAGGTAGGACAGAAGGAATGAAGGAAAAGGAGGGGGGGGGGCAGGGAGGAAGAGGGATCTGTGACAGTAGAGGAGGAAAGGGGAAGTTGGAGGGATCGTGAGGGTTTTAGAGGAAGGGGCCTGTGTTAGGAAAGGAGGAATGGAGGAGAAATTGAAGGAGGAGCTTGACACAATAGATGGGAGATGATTATCGATATGGAAAATTATGGCAGATGTAGATGATATTTATTGCTCCAAATAATAATACTGACGTGGTTATAAAAGCGATCAGCAACTAACTAATAATTATTGTGCACTGAAGAGGAATGCGTATAAATATTTCATGTTGAAATACAAAATATATATAATCAAATAAGAGTTTTGCATATAAACAGATATGCTAATCAGTTCTTGAGTTGCTATTTTAAACTTTCATTTTTATGGCGAATTTAATTATTTCATTATTCGGCTCAAGAAGAAACTCTGTAATTGCAGGTACTAAAGCAGCCTCTATTAATCCTAGCAATTCTTTGATGATTATCTGTTTTATATCCTCCGCCAAGGAGGTAATGTTTTACCTTGAGTAGGTTTGTTTGTCTGTTAGCAGGATTTCTCAGAAAGTTATGAACGGATTTTGACGAAATTTTCTGGAAGGGTGGGCCATGGGCCAAGGAAGAAATTATTAAATTTTGGGCCAGATCTGGATCCGTATCAGAAGTATCCCGCACAGTATCTCCGAAAGTTCTCCATGAATTTCAGTGTAATTTTGTAGAAAGGTGGGCCACGGACCATGAAAGAATTAAATTTGGGGGCGGATCCGTATCCGGATCCGAGATTACCCAGAAAGTTATGAACGGATTTTGATGAAATTTTATGGAACGGTGGGCCATGGGCCAAGTGAGAAACTATGAAATTTTGGGTCGGATCCGGATCCAGATCCGGAGTATCCCGCACAGTACCTACATAAGTTCTCAGTGAAATTTATTGAAGTTTTGCGGAAAGGTAGGCCATGGACCAAGAAAGAACTGATTAAATTTGGTCCGGATCCGGATCCATTTTAATAGCATTGACAGAGGTATGCTCCCTCTGAGCGCTTTCTAGTTATAACTGCATCCAGTTTATTTTTCTTATTCCGGCACAAGAGAGATGTCTTCGTAGTGACGAAGTTAATCCTTTATAGCCAGGTTTCGTCTGGCGCCAGCTGAAATCGTGCACACCGTTACTAGCCAAACGTTAATCGAAACAGACTTTAACATGTGTATTGTGATGGTGGGTTTTTGTAGGAATAGTGTAATAATGTAATCACAGCCAAACTATTATATAGAGTTCGTTGTTAAAAAGAATGAACCTTTTTAACACGATAACTTATATTTATTATTATTCTTGCTACCACCAGTCGATTATAGGGGAACCACGTAGCAGTGGACGCGTTATCAGTGACACTGTTAAACTATTTAAGTGTGAAAAGTCTCTCTTAGCTGAATAAAATTCTCTGGTAATTGAAAATATAAACTACGAGAAGCACAGCAGGCGACTCTGCCGTAGAGGCTCACAACAAGCGCAGATAATACCATAGTTACTCGTAAATACTTATCCGTAACAATACCTTAATTGGCCCCAAAACCGTTTTCTGTAACGTCACATTTAAAATCGGTAGGCATCACTTTCCTTCTAAACCTCTATCCTCCTCCTCCGCCTCCTGGAAAAAGGGTAAGCCTTGTCCCAATCGTCGCGCTCGTTGTGGAACAGAAAAAATAATATTAGTTCTTCCTGACGATGATTTACTTTCTACTCTAATTTCACTTTCTGATGACTCCATGCTAAAGCCATATTGTTATTTCCAGGCGCAGAACCTGATAGCGTGATGCGGAACTAGAAATTTGCGCTCCCTGTGACGCTTCACTACGTCAGTATTGCAGTATATTGGCTGTGCTGGTAGTCGTCATAATCATCTACATCAAGTAAGTGTCAGAGCGATAATTTTCCGTTGTTATTTTTCAACTAGTTTAATCACATTAGTTCTCACTGTTATATTCTTGCCTCCTCCTTACTTTCTAAACCATACGTCCTCCTACCTGCAGATGGTAAAAAAGATGTGGGTTGATGATGACGATGATGATAATGATGATGATGATTTTTCGACGGATTGGGTCGATCCCAGACGCATTATGAAGCTCAACTTTGTGTGGATCCTTTTGCCTGTAAGATGGAGCAGAGAATTCCAGAGGCTTGAAAGATGAGTGAGTGGATGCATGGGCCATTTCACTATGCACTCAGTTTAATAGTTCTCCGGTTTTTCTGCCTTCCATGTCTTATTTTTACAGCCTTTCCACTCATTATATAAGTGGGACAGATGATGATGGTGATGATATTTCTTTTCTTTTATTGCAACCTCATTACTGGATTTTGCTAGGGAAGATAAATAGTTGCTGTATAGGAATTACGAAATTACACCTTCATTACTATGGCGTCTCTCTTTTGGCTACCCCTGACGATTTCATTTAGCTAAGGAGACAGATTTTCATTAACCCCATGATTGTCAGTGGTTTCTCCTCAACTTATTAAAGTCGACTGGTGGAATATAAATAAAAAAACTATAAAAAATATGATTGTATAGAAGGAATGGCCACAGGAAATGATGTAGGCAGGACCAAGACACGACAAAATGAAAACGCAGAATCAGGAAAACTAACACTTATGAGCGCTGAGTTTAGTATTTTATAATGTCATAGAACTCGGTGTAGAACTGATGACTCACACAGGGTACGGTAACTAACGAACCACCTTAGACATTCAAAAATAACAACACTCATCATCATCATCATCTCCTCCCCTCATTACAAATCAAGTGGGGACAATTTTGCAACACGAAAACAAGAAAAGCCATCATCAAAATACTTAACGAAACAACCAACAATACATCCTTTCACTCATCATTAAGGGTCGGGAAAAGTACAAAGAATAGCCTATCGACTTACTGTTAGAAAATATGGATGTATTTTGAAAAGATAATACCACGCAATTCCGGGAGAAAGTGTGAAACGTCATTTCATTTACCACTCAAATTCAGTAACAGTACAAAATATTTTCATCCTCTGTGTACTTTTAGAAGACAGAGATGCATGGCAAGACACCGAGACAGCGAGCAAGAAAATGATTCAGTTATGGAATTCCTCGGCCATAACTTCAGGCTGTTGGGAATAAGCGCCCATAGATAAAAATATTCGCCTTATGAAATAGATAGGAGAGAGAGAGAGAGAGAGAGAGAGAGAGAGAGAGTAGGTATACGGGGGCGCGGGTGATGTTGATGGAAGGATTGAGGGGCGGATGGAGGGAGCGAGGATGATAAGAGCTGAATTGATGTGATGGGATGAGGAAGGTGAGGGGTGCTTCAGGTGAGGGGCGGCTGCTGCAGATGGTCCAGTGCAAGGAGAGAGAGAGAGAGAGAGAGAATATGATGGATATTTCTTACTCCGCGTATCAGGAACAGTTGCGTTTTTCTTCCATGTTGCAGCGTTCGTTTCCTGTTAGCAGCCGATGCCATAGAAGTAATGGCAAATTGAAAATGGATGATGATGATAATTTTTTTTTCCTTTTGTAAACCGTACCTACCCCTTAGGAATAGAGACAAATTGGGATGAGATGATGATGATGTCGATGATGACGGGGGAGGAGGTGGAGGAGGAGGACCAAGATTAACTCCCCCCCCCTTTTTCTTAACTTCCGTTTAGCCAGGTCTCAGTTAGCTCTGATATCCTTACACGTCTGCGGTCCCAAATTAATGTTGGCAGAACAATTGGTTTAGCTACACACATCCGACTAGTACACCCCTGTCACTCAGCTAAATTTAATCGTCTTGCGGTAGCTTAAATGCATCACTAGAGTTGTCCTTGTCATGAGAAGCTCTGTGGTGAAACGAGTAACACACTGAGACTTACTTTGAGCTGAATAAGACCGTCTGATATTAGCAGGAAAAACTGTAGAATTGTTCCGAGCACAAGCGGGCTAATACCGTAAGGACGACGTTCTTACTCTCATTTCTTCAATAGTGCAGGGTCATTTAAAACACATTCCCACACGTCATACCGCAACACTTCATATAGCCACATTACACTGCCACACTTCACATACTCCAGACACCACACACTTTCACACCACACACTGTCACACTTCACATACTCCAGACACCTCACATTACCACACCATACACTTCCACGCCACACACTGCTATACATCACATTCATATTTCACATTGCTGCACTGTACAGTCACGCCAGAGCAAGCTTGTCCGCACCTCACACTGCCACACATCACATTCACATCTCACACTACAACATTTCCCGATCCTGCCAAACAGGCTTTTCTTACACCCTGTAGAATCGCATTAAATATTTCGTAACTAGTCTCGGCATGGGTTATTACCATTTTTTTTTTTTTCCACAGTCAGATTATATCCAGCATTTGTGAGAAAAGAGAGACGAGAGTACGAGTATCTGTACTGCCTGCTGTAGCCTTCTGGAAAATGGATAATAGTCATTGCTTAGTTATGATTTATGTTACTTTTCTTGGTGATTGAAATGTCTGTTATTATATGACCCCATAAAAAAATATCAGCAAATTTTCTTGAAAAGTGAAAGTACCTGACACACTGGGTAAGAAGATAATCTTGATGACTGAGAAATCATAATTATTTGACAGTGAAAAAATAATACGGATGATAATATTATTCATCGAAAATATATAACCCTAGGTAACTTGAATTTATAAAGGTAATTTGAGCTAATTTTCCCAGTAACTGGAAGGTCTCTCTCTCTCTCTCTCTCTCTCTCTCTCTCTCTCTTTGCTGAAAAATATTGTGACATTTATTGAAAAATAAGGTGTAAAGAATTAAGGTACGTTTTTTAATAGCTGACAGGTATGTTATTATTTGACACGTGAAAAAATGATTGGAAATGTAAGTAATTTTCTGTTTAAGTGAAAGTCCTGTTGTTATTTGACATTTAAACACGAAACTGATGATGAGTATGTCTGTACCTTAGGAATGCACTAAAGAATATGTGTGTACCATCCCTTGATAATAGAGTCTGTATATATCTCACTCAGTAATAAATGTCAGCTACAAATTCTCATGCTATTTAATACTTAAAGAATCAGTGTGACTCTTCTTTGTAAATAATAGGTCTGTTCCTATTGGACACAACAAATAATGAAGTAACTCTTGGTAAATATGATTTTTAGTTGTTAGAAATTTAACCGCCTCTTTACCTAATAATTAAATTAATCATAGTTTAAAGTTGACAAAATATATGCTGGTACTTTTTAGATACATTTACTTAAATAATTGAAAATGTATAGATGGCCTTTCTCGGTGAACAAAATATCCCATATATTTTTGCTTTCAGAACACTAGAAACAAAATTCACTAACGGTAGTTTTCTTCTTTTTTTTTTCATATTCTTAATTCTTGAGAAATATGGGAATCTCTTCGTAATAAATAAGATCTGCTTATTAAACATTCTGGCTTTATATCAAGATTTACCAGAACCGTTATTTATTTTTTTTTGGCCGATCCAGAAAAAATAAGTTATATCTTTTCTTTTTGGCTTAATGAAAATGCGAAGGTGTCTTCATGAATTAAATATTTATGGTTAGCTATTTGATTTTTTGTTATGTGGAAAAAAGTATACAAGTAAATCATTAATGTGTTATTAAAGAAAAATAAAAACATAGGTGACTCTTCACAGATTAATCCCGTCAATAGGATGCCATTTTAGAATATTATTTTTGCTGTCTCCACGCGATTTTATGCAGCTTTGGATGAAATATTTGAACGGTAGAGGGTGGGGGTAGATACAACGTTCATTAACCTTCATCTCTGCTAAGGGCCATCACAAACTAAGTAAAATCATAAGGTGGCAGCAAGAATAAGATTTTTTTTTTTAAAGACATCATCGTACTGAAGGAACTGAATATGCAAAAACTACCATTGTTTTTGAGGCATCGAAAAATGTGGTTGACATCTTTAACAAGAGAAACCTAGTTTTATTGTGTGTATTTGTGGATAAATTTTCGATAGTATAAGACGTTTGTTTGATTTTCAGTTTACATATGGGAATAATATAGTTAATTTTTTGATAAAAGATCCCTTGGTAGCTATTTGACATTTTGAATTAAATAAAAAAAGATACCTTTTTCTTACACACATGGAATAGGGGACTATTCCAGGAAGGTATAGATTCAGAAACAATTCTGGTAATATATATAATTGAGTCCGGAAAATATGATGTCACTCATCTTTTGATAAACTAAAGATAAGCTCGACGTATATATGGAAAACACTTGTGACTGAAAAAGGCTGTAGCTAAAAAGTACTCAGTTTTCGGATGTATTTAACTCGGAAACAATGTGGGCCATTTATCGTTATTGATCTAAAGCTCCATAAAAACAGTATATTTTTTGTGTTTCTGGAAGACATCTGGATGACGAAATAAAAAAATTTCCTTTTTTTTTTTTCTGTAGGATATATTACTCTTAAACAATAGACCCTACACTCATCTTGACCAGACTAAAGCTCCCCAGTTGTATATATGTATTTTGTTTATTCTCGGGCGACTAGATACGAAGCAGCTCATACATGATCCAATTTGTGAAGGAGCAGATGATAAACCCAGCTTAGCAGAGGGTAGGGGGACGTAAACCACACCCCCACTGATAACAACACATGGGAAAAAGAAACCAGCACGCCGAGATAACGGGGAGGAAAAAAAGGAAAGAGTGTGACGAGGAGAGATATGGTCTGTGTGAGGAATGGCCGGTGGTCAAGGAAGTAGGAGGTGGAGGAGGGAAGAGGAAGACGAGGAAGAAAGGAGAAAAGCGGAAGCAGATGAAAGAAAAGAACAGGAGAAGGAGTTGCAGGGAGGAAGACGAGGGCGGAGCAGAAGTTGAGGAGAAGGAAGGCTAAGAAGAGAGAACAGGAAGGAGGAAGATAAGAAGGAAAGAGAATTATAAATAATCAAAGGGAAAAAAGGAAAGCCAAACAGGAGCATTCTGCGTGCAACACCTTGTACCAGCATGATTGATTTTGCCCTGTCATCTTGACCCTTGACCGATTGTTCTCAAAATCGAATGACCTCATCGATGCCTGACCCCTAGTCCGTTTAGTAAGTTTCATCCAAATCGTATCAAAATTTAGGTTGACCTTACCCTTTGACTTACAGCCACTTCATCCTTGCTTGACTCTCAACCCTTCGACGAATATTGGTCAGAATCAAATCAAAACTGCTTTGAGTTATTTTGTTTACACACTGACCCACAGACACACAGGATCGAAAACAATACACCCCTGTTCTACCTCGGCGGGTATACGGTGTGACTAGAAGTGATGTCAGTGATGGTGGTCAAGGAGGAGGAGGACGACGACGACGACGACGACGACGAAGAGTATGAGGATGGGAGTTGAGAAGGGGAAGAAAGGAGAGGAAGGGGTGGAGGAGAAGGAAGGAATAGGATAAGGAGGAAGGAGGAGGAGGAGGAGGGAAAAATATGGAACAAGATGGAGGGGGAAGAAGCAAGAAAAAGGAGGAGGAGGGAGAAAATAATTAAAAATGAGGAGGAAGAAGAGAGAGGAGGAGGAAAATTGTGAAGTTAGAGAATGAAGAAGAAGGAAGAAGGAGGAGGAGGAGGAAAAAGAATGAAGATAGAGGGGGATGACCATAATATATATTTAAATTTAGCCTCGATCACAGGGGGAAATTGACCAAGCATCACACTGCTACACTCGATAAAGAAGTGGCCAGTGCCGTGAAGATAGCCATGGAGAAGGAAGAGGAGGAAGAAAAAGAATAATACAAGTTTGAGGAGGAGGAGGAGGAGTAATAAGAATAGGAGGAGGAGGAGGAAGGGGATTACACAGGATTACACAGGAAAGCAAACAGCAACAGACCTTATGGTCCTTTCGAGGCTGCTTGTTAGAGAAAACTATGACTACAAGATCTAACTCTACATGTTGAAGGAGGGAGGAGGAGAAGAAGGAGGAGGAGCAGGAGGAGGAGGAGGAGGAGAACGATGTAAGGAATAAGAATAATAAAAGGAGGAGAAGGGAGAGGGACGAGGAAGAAGAAGAAAAAAAAGGATGTAGGGAGGGGAGATAAAGAAATGGACTTTGCCTTCTAAGATAGCCGAGGGGGAGGAGAAATCAGGAAGAGGATGAAAATGGAACAGGGAAGAGGAGGAGAAACATTGCATTTTCATAGAGGAAAATGTTGAATTCCGTCTCAGATAACAAAGGAAGAAAAACCAAGAAAACGGAGGAGGAGAGTAGGAGAAAGAAAGAGGAGGAAGAAAGGAGGAGGTGGTGGAGGAGGAGGAGGGGAGGAGGCAAAGGAAGAAAGAAAACTAAGGATGCACAGTAGTCTTAAAATACATATATTAAGAAAAAGAGCCAAATCACTCTGCAAAACTGGGTAAATGTATGATTAACCAGATCTTTTAAGATATCTAAGAAAGGAGGAATAGGAAGGAGGAGGAGGGAGGAGGAAGAAGGAAGAAAGAGGGAGGGACAAGGAGGAGGACCATAATATATATTTAAATTCGGCCACGATCACAGGGGGAAATTGACCAAGTATCACGCTCTAACACTCGACGTCCTCTCTCTCTCTCTCTCTCTCTCTCCCCCAGTCATTTCTTACCGTACCTCAGCCAAACACTTCCTTCCTCCCTATCTTACCTATTTCCACGCTCCTGCCACTATTCTCACTCCCCCCAAACCTCCCGTCGTTCCCAGCTCGCCCTGACGAGAGAGAGAGAGAGAGAGAGAGAGAGAGAGAGATTAAGTATAGATAAAGAAGAAAGGCAATATATAAGAAAGCAGGAAAGAGATGTTGAGAGAAAAAGGTTAAGTACATAAGAAGGGATTTAAAAAGGATGAAGTGGGAAGAAGAACGGGAGGAAAGAAGAAAGCATGATAAAGACAGAAGGAGTGAAGGTAAAAGATGAAGAAAGTGACAGAATGACTGAGAAATGAGGGAAGGAAAAAGAGACAAAAAATTATTATCAGTTACGGTAAGAAAAGAGGAAAAGATAAAAAAACGGAAGACGTGGAGAGAGGAAAAAAGAAGAAACTGAAAGAAAAATGAAGTAAAGAGGAAAAGAGAGAAGAAAGACAGAAATAAAGGTAACAACGAGAGGACAGGAAATTAAGACGAAAGAGAAGACGAGGGAGGAAATGGAAAAAAAAAAAACAGTTAATGAAGAAAATATAGGAAGAGAGTCAAATAAAGAGAGGATAGAATGGAAGAAGAGAGGCAAAGACGAAACGGGAGAGAAAGAAGAAAAAAAGAAAGTGGAAGGAGGAACGAAGAGGAAATAGGAAGGAAAGTTGGAGAGGAGAGAAGTAGAGATTAAGACGGACGGAGAAGGGGAGAGAAGGAGAGATGGAGAGGAAAGGAGAGATGGCCGAGGGTGTGGGAAAGAATGAGAGTGAGAAAGTGAGAGTGAATGAGAGTGAGGAAGCGAGCGTGAGAGGCAGAATGAGTGAGAATGTGGGTACGCCAGGGAATGTGTGAGTGCATGAGGGTGAGTGAGTGACAGTTGGAGTGCATGTGAATGCTTGAGAATTTGAGTGCGAGAGTGAATATGTGTTATGTAAAAGCGAATGAGAAGGTGATGTGAAAGTAAATGAGTGAACAAACGATAGTGGAAATGGTAGTATGGTGGGTTATGAAAGTGTGTGTGTGTTTGTGTGTGTGTGTGTGTGTGTGCGTGCGTGCGTGCGTGCGTGTGTGTGTGTGCGCGCGCGCGCGTGCTGGAGAGAGAGAGAGAGAGAGAGAGAGAGAAGAGACAGAGTGAAAATAAAGAGAATCTAGGTTTTGGAGAAGAGCATTGACTGAAAAAGGGGGGGGGGAATGTTGAAAATTAGGGGAATGTTAATGTGTGAAGGGGTGAAGGTGGATGTCAGTGAGGATGAGAGTGTGGGTGTGTGAGAAACAGTTATGTGGATTTCCGAAACAATAGGAATGCTAGAGAGAAATGTTTGTGTTCATGCGAGTGAGAATGTTGGTGTGGATGTAACAACGTGGGAAATATTAGTGTGAATGGGACAAGGAAAAATGAGTGAGGATATTGAGAGTGTGGGGAAATATTAGTGTGGGTATGAAAGAGTGAGCAAAAAATGACTGCGGATGTGAGGTAGTGAGAACTAGAAAGCACTCAGAGAGGCATACCTCCGCCAATGCGATTTTCATTAAAAAGGATCGGGATCGGGATCCGTGGATGTAGGATCCGGATCCGAATCCGCCCCAAAATTTAATCAATTCTTTCTTGGTTCATGGCCCACCTTTCCACAAAATTTCATTGAAATTCATTGAGAACTTTTGGAGATTGTGCGGGATACTCCGGATTTGGATCCGGGTCCGCCTCTAGAATTAATAATTTCTTCCTTGGCCCATGTATCACCCTTCCACAAAATTTCATCAGAATCCTTTCATAACTTTTTGAGTAACCCCGGGTCCGGATCCGTCCCATAATTTAATCGATTCTTTCTTGGTCCATGGCCTACCTTTTCACAAAATTTCATTGAAATTAATTGAGAACTTTTGGAGATATTGTTCGGGATACTGCTTGTGCGGATTTCCCCCCCCCCCCCCAAAATTTAATAATTTCTTCCCTGGCCCATGGCCCTCCCCTCCACAAAATTTCATCACAGTCCGTTCATAACTTTTTGGGTATTCTTGTTAACAGACAGACAAACAAACCAATGCGGGCTAAAACATAATCTCCTTGACGGAGGTGATAATGTGCATATTTGTAAGATAGAATGTAGATGTTGAAAATATGAAAGTGAAAAAGATGTGGATTTGGACAAAATAAAAGCGGTATAGGAGTGAGTGCCCATTAATATCTTGGTAGATGTGAACGTAGACGTGAAAAATTATAAAGAAATTGGAAATAAGGAATTGTATCGACATGGGGAGGGAGGAAAGTGTCTGGAATAGAATGATAGATAAACCAGAATGTGGACGTAGGAAAGAGGTGTGCAGATGCTAGGACGAATGCGAATGAGAATGCGTGGAAGAATAAGACTGTGGATGTAAAAATTATATGAATGTGGATGTGGATGTGAGAAAGTTTAAATTTGTTTAAGGAAGTGTAGTTGAGAAAGAGTCTGGATGGAAGACTGAAAAAGAATATGAAAAAGGAGAATGTGAATATCGCAGAGAATAAGAGAATGCAGACAATGCAGTCCGAGTTCCAGTAACGTGATCCTGGAGGTGTGAAGAGTGACAGATACCTAGTGTAAGTGTTCCTAATAATGCCAGCTACCAAACTCGATTGATTTTGCGATTGCCAGCTACTCAACAAAACCAGATCGATAACTATGGTGGTAGTTAAGAATGCCAACCACACAGTTCGAGTAGTATCAAGAGAGCCAACTACCCAAGTCTGCTAATTGGTGCCAACCACGTCATGTGAACAGCGTTTTTTCAAAGCTTTTTCCAACAAGATTAGCCGGTGTTGCTTTCATTTACCTGTTCTTGCGTTGCAAATGAAAAAAAGACGACACGGTACTGGAAGTGTTAGTTGGTCAAGAGAATGCAGACCACCTTATTCGAGCAGCTTTAATAATGATAACACGCCAAAAATGTAAAATACACACCTCCCATGGTAATTTTCTGTGTCAACCAGACCATTGGAGTGATTTTTAGAGTGCCAACAAGCCAACCAAGAACGCAATCACAGCACCTGTTGAGCATAAACGACCTCCTTATGCTCCTCACTCGTTTTCATAATTCACTTCATTACATGCCAGCTGCCTTACTCGATTGTTTGTATGAATGTCCCAAACCCAACAGTAACAACCACGCAACTTCCCTGGTAACGAGTGTCAACCCCGCAGATGAAGTTGTGTGAAAAGTGACAGTTACAGTTTACATAAGTGTTCATGGTAATGTCTGGTACCCGATTCTACTGTTACGAAGAATTCCAACTGTATAATTCTCCTGGTAATTTATAGTGCCAACCATGTCACTAGGATAGTTTTAAGAGTGACAACAAACCAACAATTCAAATCGTCCAGCTGCCCAACAATGCCGGGAAGCCATCAACACAGCTCCCCTGATAATTAATAGTGGCAACCTCGGTATTGAAGTGGTGTTAAGAGTGCCAACAAGCCAACCGCTAACACAATCACAGAACCAATTGAGAGGCATAAGCGACCTCATTGTGGCTGGCTCACACGTCCTCATAATACACCTAATTGAATTATTCATTTGAAATTATAATCAAATTAACATAACCCAGAGGCTATTTTGACTCATTGTCTCCCCGCAAAATTAATTAATGGACTTTTTTATATACTGTTTTTTTTACTACAGTGGCTATTATGCTA
>NC_137046.1:53063765-53078765 GCF_032717465.1 Coenobita brevimanus
TACCCAAAGGGATAAGGCCCAACCCTCCCCTGCATCCATTTAAGGACCCCCCCCCTCACCCCCAATTCTTGCCCCCCCTCCCCCCTTTAGGACGCCTCCACCCCACCCTCCGAATAACTGACTATGAATTTTTACTTGAACAATCACGAAACTCGGGATACCAGTGGTATTTCCATACGCACACCACAATTTTTAGCCACTTCAGGACCATGGCTGTTTTTATCCTTGCGACTGCGCGACGTTTTTGTCATGTCCATCATTGCCATTTGCGAATTCATCATTATATTGGGCAACGTCCAAGAACCCCACCGCACAAGAAAGGTACAACCCAGTCATAGTCAGCAGTTTGGTCTAAAATTGAAAACTATTATAATTCAGCTAACCCCAGCCAGTGATATTCAGCCTGCAGCAAGTCATTACAAACCTCTTAAGCTGAAGAAATTAATAGCAAGTTCCATTACGCTTTTAGTACTTTGTCGTCATGGCCACCGCACCTGCAAGTCTGTGTGATTCCAAGACAGTGTAGAAGAGCAATGGATGAAGCTTAGGGACGGTGTAGAAGAGTGTTTGACCGCAACACTCTCTGCTTTAATGAGTGCGTTTGTCTGTGTGTGGATTATTTTTTCACTTTTTTATCACAGTAGTCTCTCTCTCTCTCTCTCTCTCTCTCTCTCTCTCTCTCTCTCTCTCTCTCTCTCACACACACACACACACACACACACACACACACACACACACACACACACACACACACACACACACACACACACACACACACACACACACACCGACGGAGGATAGTCTCACTTTTTCCCCCCTTTTTTTATTGTCTGGCTTATTTATGTGTGTGTTTATTTTCCCCACCTCCCCCTTTATCATAACAAATTTATTTATTTTTTCCGCCTACGGATTATAGTGCCAGTCAGTGTGCTTATCTCCGCTCTTCCATTTGTTTTAGACTTTTATGTTTTTCCAGTATAATTTTTGCGTGCATGACTGTGTTTATAATAATTTCCTGGCGCTAATAAATGTGTTTATAATAGTTGCCTGGCTATAAGAATTCTTTGCCCGTCGAGTTTTTTTTGCATTATTATTTCGTTTGTTGTATACTTTTGGTTTTCATCACAATTTATGAGCATGTAGAGTATAATATATTTAAGCTGGTCATTAACATCTTGTGATATTTAATTCTCTTAATATCATCTTGAACTATAATAATCATCCAATTCCCAGTCTTCCACATTTATTCTTTTGGTGTCCAGTTCATTATTCTTTATTATGGTGTCACGTACTTTAATTATTCTGTGTCGCTTATGGAATCTAGAAGACTTTAGCTGTGTGGTGGTTGGAATAAGATGAAGTAAGTTTATAACACTAATGTTTTTACTTTAACCAGACGTAAAATTATCATCTCCCCATATTGAATACTGATCTGTAACACGATATTAACACTAGAATACAGGAAGTTTTGTAGAAATGATACAGGGTCATATTATTTTCTTATTCAGACACTGATCTAAGTACAACATACCACGAGCGGACGAAAATCTCCGCCAAGATAAAGTGATTGAACTACAGGTGAAGGGAGGAGATGAGGAAGGGCGGTGTCTGGTGGAGGGGTCATTGCCGTCTAAGGAGAGAAATTATTGGAAACTTTAAGTATTTTTTTTTTTTTTATCTAGGTCACTACTCACAGGATGCTGCTTCAGGCAATAAGTAGAGTGATGGACGTAGTATGAGCTTGTATAATTCAACATTGCCCCTACAATGTTTGTATATTTGGCTAGCATGTCCATTTGTTACGTATTTTCGGTGTGATATTATTGCCGTCATTTTATCTTATTTTTGTAATTCATAAGCTGTTAATTTGTTTCGTAAAGCTTTACTGGTAGGTCCACGACTTTTTATTCACCCTCCTATTATTTGCCTATCATGTACATATTTTAAATACTACAGAAATTGGTGTAGTGTTATGGCTTTAATTTTTTAATTGATTCAGTTTTCTCTTTCACCCCGCTTTCTTTAAGGAATATCTTTAATACGGCATAATTATTTATGATATAGCTCTTGATATTCTCCCAATATAATCACAAACTCTCCCTTATAGTTTCTTTTAATGTAACATATGGGCCTTTCTTTATTATATTAGTTTTGCAAATGGTTAGAGCGGTGTCCTGGAGACTGCGCAGTCGCGGATTCGATTCCGACTGTTGAAGGGAACAGTTGGTGGATCTTAAATAAATATCCCCAGGTACTAATGCCTAAGTGCCAGGTGACGGGTGAGGGCTGGACCATGGCTGGGTTCCTGTGTTAGCGGTGGAGTAGGCCACTGTGTACCTCGGGAACGGACTACTTAGTCACGTCTAGGGTCGAGACGTAAACAAAGTCTCTATAATATATTAGTCTTTCTTATAATCTGTCGGAAGATATGTCTATATAATTTTGCAATACATAGGTACACACTCTCCCAAAAGTCTCTGCCCCTAAGGATATGATGGTTGTGAAAATGAGCGAGTTCTGCAGACACACATGACTCTATAAATCTGGTGCCTCAATACATATACCACCCAGTATGTGATTTTTTTCTTTTTTTCAAGTTCTAATAACTACTAAAGATAATATTTCACATAATCACAGCATGCCCCATATTTCACAATGCTTCGTCCATGTTTCAGAATGATACGTGCCGTTAGAGGGCAGATACTTTTTGGGCATGTGTACAAAAGAAGGTGCTTCATTTTAAATATTAATCAGACTACATTTTATTCCACACAGGAGCGAACTCTAGTCGTGAAGTGGTTAATGAAGGATATATCTGGTACCTGAATTGCAGTGTGGTTAATGAAGGATATATCTGGTACCTGAATTGCAGTGTGGTTAATGAAGGATATATCTGGTACCTGAATTGCAGGGAGTTAGCTGAAGCAAACCGTCTGAAGATAATAAATTAAAAAAAAATATATTTGTTGTGAACGAATGAAAGCTTTGAAATGATGGTGTAAAAGAATAACAACGAGATACTCACACATGTTTTCGTCAATATTTGTAGGACTCTTCTCCCTCATGCATTACTAAATGCTAATAGTATTTTTCAATGTTAATATAAATAACTGTTTTGACATAAAAATTAGCCTTATTTTACTACTACATTTCGCTCAAAAATAACCTAGTAACGCCAAGGTAACCTCCATTGCTGTTTTCTTGGTTATTTTTGAGTATTTTCTCCCTCTTCCGTTCATTACGTCGACTAAATCACTTTATTTTACTTCTCTTCATCAGTCTGAAATAATCTTTAAATCAGTTTTATTTTGGCAGTTGTTATTCCCTCTAAAATAACGCAATAACATCCCAGTATCCCCTGGTGCTGTTTTGTTGGTTATTTGTGAGTGTGGGCGGGCAACAACACGTCAGGGCCAACACATTCCCTTCATTTCCTAATACCCGGACCATCACCTCCCCTTCACGCCGCCATAATATCGTTAATTCACCCCGCACGTCCCCTCCTCACCATCTGTCAGTGCTTGGCTATCATCACACACCCCTTCCACCTCGACACACACCACCACCAACACACACACACACACACACACACACACACACACACACACACACACACACTGCACCTGTATTCCAGTATTTCACAACGCGCATTTTCCTCACACTTTCTCAAACTATCATTGCACATCTCGGCTCACCATTTGTTTGTGCATCATTCATCACAGTCCCTTACCACCACCATATTACAGTTTTACTCCAGTATTAACACTACTGAGACGACTTCTACATTTCGAACATCATCATCATCATCATCGCACATCTTTTCCACGTTGATACACACCACCACCACCACTACCACTACCACACACTATTCTGACGTATTACATTATTTGCGTCGTCATCACACGACCATCTTTCTAACTTTATCATCTCACAGCCGTTCTCTCTCTCTCTCTCTCTCTCTCTCTCTCTCTCTCTCTCTCTCTCTCTCTCTCTTTTACACACACACACACACACACACACACACATCATACTACTCCCAGTATCACAGTATCTCCAACATAAGACCACCAGTATTCCACAAACATCACACTGCTACCAACATCATGCTGCCTTAAGTTTAGTACAGGAGGCAGTATGATATTGGTAGTAGTGTGACTGACTTAATGATCATTGTGAAGTAACAAGCCAGTCAGTCAGTCACACTACTACCTCCATCATTCTCCCTCCAGTATTACACTTACGCAAACATCTTACGCTCAACGTCACACTGCTTCTACCATAAGACTACTAGTTAACTACCGTCACCATCTCGCTACTGCCTTCATCACTGTATTGCAAGCATCATACTGACCACACCACAACAAACATCACACTAATTACTACACCACTACAGACTTCACACTATTTATTGCTCCACTACAAACATCACATTACTTATAACACCACTGCAAACGTACCACTACTTATTACGCCACTTCCAACATCGCATTTGCAATCAAAATCATATAGCCAAGGCTATCTCCAAACCAACTTTTAAACATCACAGAAACATCGCACCTTCACCATCATCATTATACTTCATAAGTTCATATACATCATCAATACCACCACATCATCTAGTCGTATTATGAAGTAAAACATCAAACAGTTAATACTCTAATACACATGCATTATACCTTCATCACTGTAATCAAACATATTTTATCTCACCAAAATATGAACTTGGCCCTCACCAACACCATCTCTAGGATAGCCAGTCTGCTTAACCGAGCATCAGTCAGTTCCATTCTCACTAATTCCTTTATCATCATCAACCCCATCCTCTCTGCCTCATCCCAGGACAACCTTTCACCGAAGCATCACATCAACTCTATCCCTATCACCACCATTACTTCATGACAGCCTCTCATCTCCACCCCACAGTCACATCACCATCACATCAATCCTATCCCTACCACCATCAGTACCTCAAGACAACCTTTCAGCGACTCCCTAACACCACATCATCCTCACATCAACCCCCCCCCACCACTACCGTCACCTTAGGATAACCTTTCGTCCTGATCCATCATCTCATTACCGTCACATGAGCCCTATTCCTATCACCACCATTGCTCAAGACAGCCTTTCATTCCCACCTCAACATCACATCAACCATATCCGCACCACTACCATCACCACCCAGAGAGAGCCTTCCATCCTCACTCCATCACATCATCCTCATCCCCACCAACACCACCATCATTCAGAAACAACCTTGCAGCCTCCCCCCAACATCACATCATCATCACATTAACCCTATCCTCACCAGCACCTCCCTAGAACAAACTCTCAACATTACATCAACCCCATCCTCACCATCCCTTGTAAGGACAGTTTTTCAGCACCGCTCCAACACCAGCATTACCCTCGCGCCAACCTCACCATCACATCATCCCTATTCTCAGCAGCTAACTCACGCCATGACAGCTTTCCACCCTCACCCCAACATCACCACACCTTTTAGTTCCCTGTTCCATACCACAAAACACCACCACCACCATCATTATTTCCGGTGCTCCCTTTCAATTTCACACCATATCACACCGCCACAGCCACTGACATTACTCCTACCTACCTCCACACACACCCACACGCGAGCACACATACACATTCCCGGAACACAATTAGCACCTCTTTGTCGACCTTGCAGCTTAACGCCACTGCACAAATGCACCATATCTTAAATTCCACATCATCATCATCATCATCATTATTCTCTTCCCACTTTAACGAATGAGATGAGTTAAATACATGCAATCATTAGGGTGCTTGTTGAGAGTTGACCGCCATACCTTCATTCATTCCAAATTAAAGTATTCGGTGTTGCAGGCTTCACCATGTATCTAAAACTTACATGGCTGCTTCCATTTCCTCTTAACAGTGATGCATATCTTTTTTTTTTAATGCTGTTGTCTGAAAAAAGCGTTTCTTAACTTTTCATCTGCATCTGTCCCCTTCCAATAAAGGCATGTATTATATGACTGTGTGCGAGGCCTCATCACATCTAACAAACACTTTGATTCCTTCATTACGGTAACATATGTTTGTAGGTATTGTTGCTATATCCAAGCACTTCTGTTCACTTGTGGAAGTCTCCTCGTACTGACGTGTTTTGTGAAGGCAACATCTATTCTTCATCTTTCAAGAATCAACCTAAGCAGAAGAAAATGTCAGGAGATGGCAAGAATAACATGAATGTGATGCCTTAAGATTGTATAAGTCAATGCAAGAATGAACCGCTATTCCTGGTCTTCGTGCAGTCAGCCAGAAATGTATCCAAACTCTCCTTGGATTTCACGTTTTGAAACTGAACGAAGACCTTTGAGATGCGGGACTGCCATTCCTGTTTCAGTAACCTTATATTATACCGTACTCGTTTATATTTCTAAGTAAAACAGCTGGGCATCAGCCAGAACATAGTTACTCAAAATTACTGGCCACACCGAGGCATGTGAAGCAGTGATAACCTAGGAGTGATGGGCCTCAGGCTGTAGGGACTATCATGCTTGTATACAGCATCAGAGATAGGAAAAGTAAATAAATTAATTTAGAAATAAAATGTCAAAGGAGTTTAGGTTTGCAGTCTTTCTGTTATAGTGCATCAAGGCATTTCGAACTGAATATCCCATGACCTTGACTTTCTTGTGTTCTGTGTTCGTTGGAAAGGTCAAACTGTTATAGTTTTAACGCCAGACGTTATTTAACATAGGAGTTCTTCTCAGGATTAGGGAAAACAACACACACGTGCTATATCTAAGCCCTTCAGTTCGTTAAAAAAAAAAAATCCTAATTTGAATAGAATCGTCTGGAGATAGCAAGAATATAGCAAAAAAAAGTCGGGGTATTACGAAGATTAAAACTTTCTTCAGTAAAACACACACACACACACACACACACAAGCGTGAATGTGTATACCTGTGTGTACATATAGACCCGTTCTTGTGGCCGCCCCCCTGTGTCTGTGTGCATTAAAAAGGATTTACAAATGTTGGGAAATGCAGCTTTGTTTTTTTTTTTTTTTTTTTTTTTTTTTTTTTCTGTACGTTGGTGTTTTGAGCGCGTGTTTTCCTGTGTCATATTCGTTAGAGATTATTTCTTGGAATCCCGCCATCAAAATGTTATCAATTTGTTTACCCTCCCATCGTTATATTTGCCTTTGCGTTTTTTTATGTGTTTTTGGTTTTATGGTTTATTGACGTTTTCCCTCGGCTTAGTTTGGTCCCTCTACTCTCTCTCTCTCTCTCTCTCTCTCTCTCTCTCTCTCTCTCTCTCTCTCTCTCTCTCTCTCTCTCTCTCTCTCTCTCTCTCATTACCTTTTTAGATTCATCATTTTTCTTTTAAGTTTCTTCCGCATCATCTCCATTTCCACCTTCGTATCCTTAGTTCCTCGCCTAATCCTCGAACTTTTCACTTCCTCTATGTAATATCCAGAGTCTTCAGTCTCACTTTTTCGTCTGTCCTCACATATTCTGTTTTATCTAATTTCCCTTTTTCTTCGTTTTCTATCCACCTACAGTATATTTCTTCTTATTTTTTCGTCTTTTCCTGAACTCATTGATTATTATCATTATTTTCGTAAATTTCCTTCAGTCTTCTTCTTCTTAGTTCTCTAATTAACTCTTCATTTGTCTCGTCCCCTTTTACCGTTTTTTCTGCTACCTTTCTCACACCATGTCATTGACGATTTTTTTTTTTTTTTTTTCACATATTTCTTTTCGATAATGTCATCTCCCAACTGACTCTTCTTCCTGACTTCATCTGTTCTCTTCATCTTTCGTCTTTTCTATTATCAGTGTTCTTATCATGCCCCTTACCCTTTTCTTTTTTATCTCCTCTTTGGATTTCATACATTTTTCTAACTGTAAATTTGGCGTGTACTCTTTTCCTCATGGTAGTTTCGCTTTTTATTTCATTCTTTATCCCCGTCTTTTGTCTAATTTTTTTCTCTGTCTCTTTTTGCTCAGTGTTTTCTCTTTCTGTAACGTCATCCCTTTGTTCCGCGTTTTTTCCATTTACTTCAGTTCTTCATCTCCTCTTTCACTCAGCTTTTCCTTCCTCCCTCCGTTTTACCACACTTATCCTTAGTTCCATTTTCTGTCCACTTTTTCTTTTGCTGTTATCACATTCTCTCTCTCTCTCTCTCTCTCTCTCTCTCTCTCTCTCTCTCTCTCTCATCCTCATCATTTAGAATTTTATCTTTTGACTTTTAATTTCATGATCTGGTTTTCTGACTCGTTTCTTTATTTTTGTCCTTATTAATAATTCCCTCCTTCCCCCCCCCTCTCTCTTTCTCAAATTATTCTTAAGTTTTTCCTAAATGCTGTGTTTATTATATTTCCTTACGTCACCTCTATCTTACGTTTCTCTTTATACATGCTCCAGAATATTTATTTTTATATATAACACTGAAATTCATCGTCTTTTATTTTTTATTTTTTCAGTTTTTGGTCTCTTCTGGTTCCTTATTTCCTTTTCACTCTGCTCTCTGTGTCTTTTACTCTCTCCCTCTCCCTCCCTCCCTTTTATCACCCTCATCCTTACTTCCCCTCTTTCCCCCTTCTCCTTATCCATTACCTCGTTCTTCCTCCCATTTCCCATACTACGCTTCCTTTCACGCCTCCCTCTCTCTCTCTTTTTTCTCTCTCCTTCGCTCTCTCTTTCCCTCACTGTCTGTCCCTCTCTCACTCACCGATACCTCCTCCCCCATTCTCTCTCTCCCCCTGTTATCGGCCCTCTCTCTCTATCTCTCCCTTCGGCCATTTCCCCTACCTTCCTTTCCTCCCCTCTCCTTGTCTCTCTCTCTCTCTCTCCTTCCCTCCTGTTAACCCTCCCTATCACTTTAATTCCTTCCCTCTCTCTCTTTCTCTCTCTCTCGCTTTAGATTTGGCGTGTCCACCTCCTCCTCTTCCACCTCGTCCTTCTTCTCTTTCGCTTGGGTTTTCTCTCTCCTTTTTCTTCCTGTCTTTCTCTCTGTTAGCTTTTCTTCTCCGAGTTAATTTTTTTAGTCTGAAGACGTGCTTGATTATTATTATTATTATTATTACTAGTATTGTTATTACCGGTATTATTATTAACAGTGCCAACAAGATGTCACCATTTTAATCATATTCTCTCAATGTCCTAACAGTCTTCTTCAGCTTAGGAGAGATTGTTGAATTTATAAGGGTTAATTACAGCCTTGAATAACCCTTTCAGTTCTAGAGATTTTTTTAAGGTAAGGAAAATCGCCGAGAATTAGGAAGCTGTTTCAATCTGATGTCATCGCAGTAAGGTTATTTAGCTGATTTTTTTTTTTTTTTTTTTTTTTTGTCCCATCGCTGTACTTATCTTGTGAATGGAGAGTATTTATTTATCTCTTCCTGATGTGAAAATGGTCTGGTGATAGCAAGCATAAAATATAACGTCATCGTCCTTTTCTTTTCCAGCATTTCTATGTTTCATCCTCCTTGTTCGTCTTGTTGATCTCGAACTTCCTGCTTTTTGCTTTCTCTGTAATGCTTTCTGTTTCTCCATGTCTTTCTTAAATTTTTCTCTGTTTTCTTCTTTTTCCATGTCTTTCTTCTCTCCGTTTTCTCTCTACCTATTCCCTAATCACTCTATCTTTTTCCAATCTTATCTTCACTCTTCCTTCATTGATCACCCTCATCACTGACCTCCCTCTCACACTCCCACAAATCACCACTTCTCATTCACTTCCCTTTCTTTCTCATCCTCATTCCCTACTTCCTCTTTCATCCACCTCATCGTTTTCCTCCTTCCATTCTTCCTCCTCCCTCTTCCATCCCTCCTTCCATTTCTTCTAATTCTCCTACTCTGAATTTCTTCTCACCTTCTTCCTCCACCTGCTTCTTATTCCTTCCACCTGTTTCACCAATCCGCATCCTCCCTTTCCCTTTTCCTTTCTCTATTCCTTATTCCTACCCTGCCCCTTAATTTTTCCTCCTCCACATACTTCTCCACTTCTACCTCGACTCCCTGCACCTTCTTCGCTTTCCTTCCACCTCTCAATGTTTTCCCTCTTCCCTCATTCTTTTTCCCTTTTCCATTTTCTCCTCTTATTATACCCTCTCCCTCCTCGTTCTTTCCCCTCTATTATCTTCCTCTTCTCTCCTCCTTTCTTTCCCTCCTCTTGTTCTCCCTTCCTGCTCTCCCTCCCCTTCTTCTCCCCTCCTTTTCTGCTTTCCATCCCCTTCCCCTCCTTTCCCCTCCCATTCATCACTCTCTTTATTCTCTGTCTCTTCCTGCATCCCTTCCGTCTCCCTCCTCTTCTTATTTCACCCTCTTGATCCCTCCTTCCTTCCATCTTTCTCCTTCCATTTTTCCTTCTTTTTCCTTCCTACCTCCTCCCTTTGCTCTCCCATGTCTTTCATCACTATCTCTTCATTTCCCCATTCCATCCCCCTTTCCTTTCTCATTATATCTCTCTTCCTTTTCCCGTTGCTTTCCTTCTTTCCTTCTTCCCTTCTATTTTCTTCTTCCCCTCTTGTTTTCACTCCCTTCTTCATCTTCTCCTTCCTCCTTCTGCAGTACTTCATATTTTTCCTCCTTTCCTCATTTCACCTCCCTCTCCTTCTCCCCCCTCCCTTTCTCTGCTGTACTTCTTAATTCGTTCACCATTTCTTCCTTTCTTCTTTTCCGTTCTCCCATCAACCTCTTATTTCAACCTCAGCTTTACTATCATCGAACGCCTCTCCTTCCTTCATTCTCGCCTCTAGATCGTATCTCCTTGGTCTTGACTAACTTTATATACATTTTCTTCTATCATTTATTTCCCTCTTCCTTTTATTTCTATCCCACCAACCCTACCCCTTCTTTCTCCATTCCCCTTTCTCACCCCCTCACCTTCTCTTCCTCATTCTTTCTCTTTCTTGTCTCTTTCCTCTTGGTTAACCCCTTCTCAAATTTCAACTCCTCCTCCTCCTCCTCCTTTATAGTTTTTTCTCCTCCATTATATTACCTCCCTCTTTTGCAGTTCATATTTCCACTCATTCTCTTATTTCTTATCCTTCCTCCTCCACCCCATCTTTCTTTTCCTCTTCCATAAATATTAAATTATCCCACCTCAGCCACCTTTTCTACCTATCTGCACATTGTCTCCTCTCCCTTCTCCTTCTCATTTATCTTCATCTTCCTCTCTTGCCCCCTTTTCTTCCCCTTCTCCTTCCCCATCTCTTCGTCCTCTCCCCTTCCTCCCCCGCCTTGCCTTCTTTCTCCCCATCCCCTCCACCCTCCTCTCTATCCCCCTCCTTCCCAGTTCTCCTTTCCCTTCCCGTTTTTTCCTCTATCTTCTCTCTTTTCCTCGCTTCATTCTCCTCTACACGTTTCTTCCCTTCACCATTTTTCCCTTCCTTTTTCTCTTCTTCATTCTCATCATCCCCTTCCAGCCCTCCCTTTCCATTCCATCTTCATTCATTATCTCTCCTCCCCTACGCCTTTCCCTTTTTATCCCCATCGTCATTCCTTCTTATATCCTTCCATCCCCATTCCCACTTTCTTCTCTACTTTGTGTTGCCTTCTCTCACCTCCTCTCACCTCTCTCTCTTTCCCTTATTTCCCTTGTTCTCCTCCACTTCTTTCCATTCTCTCCTTCCTCTTATCCGTCCCCTCTCTACTTCCCCCATCAGTTCACTTTCCCAGTTTCTTTCCCTTCGTCCCTCCTTCCACACCTCCATCTCTTCTGCACTTTCTTCTTTTACCTCTTCTCCACTCCCTTCCCACATTATCCTTCTCTCCTCCTCTTCTTCCTCCTCTCCCTTCTTTTCTCTCTCCTCCTCATCTTTTTCCTCCTTTCCCTTCTTTTCCCTCCCCTCCCTCCCTCCCTTTCCTCTTTCCCTGTCCTCTATCTCCTCCCACCTTCTCCTCCCTCCTTGTCCTCCCTCCTTGTCCCCCTCCTTCCCCTTCCTTCTCCTCCTCCTTCTCCTCCTCCTCACCCCCTATCCCCCTCCAATATGTCTCTCAACAGGAGGCGGAGGTGGTCAATATATCTTGAAGTGGAGGCAAATTTTCTGATGGTGGTGGAGAGAGAGAGAGAGAGAGAGAGAGAGAGAGAGAGAGAGAATTACAATATGGCAAGTTATGAGGAGGGAAAGAGAAGGAAATAGGGACAGACAGACAGAAAGATGGAATTGGAAGGCGAGAGGAGTGCAGAGGACGGTTGAATGTAATATAAGAAAAAAATAGGACTTGCAGAGAAAAAAGGAAAGAAGGAAGTGAAAGGAAAGAAATATAAACGAAAGGCAGAGAAGATAGTGACATGGAGAGAGAGAAAGAGAGAGAGAGAGACAGACAGACAGACAGACTGGCAGACGGAGTGAAAGTGCTAAAAAAGAGCAGGAAATACAAGTGACAGAGACAGTTTGAAGGCTCTGTCAAAACGAAAGACAGTAAAGTTTTATAAAAAGACAGATATACTGTATACATGGAAAAGAATGAAAGTGAGTAGATAGTATTAGAGAGAGAGAGAGAGAGAGAGAGAGAGAGAGAAGTTGGGGGGGGGAGAAAATGAGTGAAGCAGCCAGATATGTGGAGGTGGGGGTCAGGAGTGTTGAGTGGAGGAGTGGGAGTGGGGGAGGGGAGTGTGTGAGAGGGGAAGGGGGTAAAGAACTTCAGCTGACCACTTACCTTCTCCCCTCCCATCACCCCTCCTCTTCCCTCTTGCCTCTCCCCACCTCCCCTCCTCCTGTTCCTTCTCGTTCCCCCCCCTCCCCTCCTTCAGCTCCCCCTCAGCTCACCCTCCCTCACCTACTCTTTCAAGATAATATACCAATGAGGTTTGATGCAGGAGTGTGGAGAGAGAGAGAGAGAGAGAGAGAGAGAGAGAGAGAGAGAGAGAGAGAGAGAGTAGTAAATGGGGGGAGTACAGTAAAAGGCTTCAAATGACCATCGACCCCTCCCCTCCCCACCCTCTTCACATCATCCAGGTCTTCACATTTTCACTCTTATTTTACCCTCATTTTCCTCCTCCTCTTCCTCCTCATTCGCTCTTCTTTCTCCTTCATTTTCCGTGCTCCATCTCTTCCGCTTCCTGTTACCTCTTCCTCCCTTCCCTCTGCTCCATCCTCCCTTCCCTCTGCTCCATCCTCCCTTCCCTCTACTCCATCCTTCCTCCCCTCTACTGCGTCCTCCCTCCAACTTTTTTCCTTCTCCCCTCTGTCTCTCATTTCACCCTCTTTATTCTGTCCGTCTTGCTCTTCCTCCATCCTCTCCAATCCTTCACCTCCTTCCCCCTATTCCTCTCCCTTAGCCCTCCCCCCCTCCCTTTCGCTTCCCTCTCATCCCTTTTCCTCCAACTCTCTCCCCCTCACCGCTCCTCCCCCTTCCTCCATTCCCCTCTCCTCCATTCTCCCCTCCCCCTCACCTACTCTGCCAAGAAAATATCCAGAGAAATATTAGTGGGCTCATAATGCGTCATATTGAGATGTCGGCCGGGTCTCGAGTGGGCTCTCTCCTGAACCGGGATGACCGCTGGCCGCCCTCCTGGATATTTAGGAGAGAGAGAGAGAGAGAGAGATGGAAGAGAGAGAGTGGTATGCAACCCTAATCCCTTCACTCCGATGGCGTCTTTAATTTTATTCTCCCTACCTCCCAACTTTTTTCTTTTTTTGTCCAGCTCACGAAGAACCCCAAAGACTTAAAGGATAATTAAGCGCAACCTCCATTAGCTCCCACACTTCACCGAGCTTGTTTGAAGTGGAATGAAATTATCTCATGGTAGAACGAGCAGAGTAATTCAGACGTTATTGTACTAATGGGGTTACCATTTTAGTGTTAGGGAATTTTCATAGCTAAGTGAAATCGCTTGACATCGGCTGAAAGTAATGTCAGAGTGCGACAGTAACACAGGGGATTTTACTTCTTCACTACGGCTACGTCTTCTGTATGTTACTCATTTCACCGCTAGACTATTTTGCCCAGACTAGGAGTGGCGTCTGGTTCTGAGAGGGAGTAGACAAGAAAAAAATCATTAACCTCTTCTGCTCTGTAAATCCTCCCATTAAGCTGAATAAAAGCGTCCTTAGGTAGAAAAAATAGAGCGTAGGATTAACTCATTCACTACGCTGACATCCCCCCCCATTTTTTTTTTTACATTTCATTCTTGCTGCCACCATTTGATTTTGTGAAGGGGTTAATGGGGGGTACATGTAAAACCTCACCAGTTAGAAAAATTGTTTAACTCCTGGAATACACAGTGACGTCTTTACATTTTATTCTTTCCACTGCTTGAAAACTTAAATGTTGTAGGAACGACCATAAGCCCTGTAGTTCGAACAGCCTCTCCTAAAAAGACTACAGTATTATATGGTGGTGGCAAGAAAAAGTATGCAAGTCGTCACAGTGTTGCAGAGGTCGTGTACTCGTGGTTGATTTAGCTGAGATGCAGTAGAATCGTACTATCTCCTTCAGTCCGATGACAAATCTAACTTCCATCAAACGCTCTGTTCAGCTCAGGGAGGGAATGCATGTAGTGAAGAGGTTAAAGGGGGCTGTTTAAACTCCATCACTGCAAATCGCTTCTCTAATTTTTATAAACTCGTCTGAGGGTTACAAAGAATAAACGAAAAAAATATTTCGTCTGCTTCTGGTGTAAATAAAAATTACATTCACGTGTATCATATTATTACTTACGAAGCGAGTATAATTTCAAATATTTTCCAAACGACAGCAGTTTATTGTCAGTGCATTTGTAGTCTCATACACTCAATAAAGGTTTTGGTTTGTTCGCTGTATGAGAGAGAGAGAGAGAGAGAGAGAGAGAGAGAGAGGTGGGGGGAGAGTGAATGATTGGAAGAAAATGCGTTGTTGGAAAAGACAGTGAAAGGAAGAGAGAAGAGAGGTGTGGGGGAAGAGAGGAGAGGGAGGGGAGGAGAGGGGAAGGGGGAGATACTGGAGAGAGAGAGAGAGAAAGAGAGAGAGAGAGAGAATAGGGAGGGGAGAGGGGCGAGGGAGAGAGAGGGGAGA
>NC_137046.1:53083765-53231265 GCF_032717465.1 Coenobita brevimanus
GGGACGGGTGTGTGGGTGTGTGAAGGTCACAGCCTTGCCCTTAGATCGGACTATATGAGCTCTCAGCTCCCTTCCGGGAGGGTAAAATGCTGACGATCACGACCATCAAGTGATCCTGACCGACCCGGTGAATTATACACACACACACACACACACACACACACAGGAAGGCAAAAACATTATCGCTTCGCCTTCTAAAGGCGGACGATAATTGAGTCCGCGGACTGAGATTAGACACCTGTCGTAGTGTAGAGACTATCACTTTGCAGGACAATATCGTCTTTCCATAGCAGTGAAAAATGTAGTCGTATTCTGAGAGGCATTGACATTTCGAAATAACTTTTTCGTAAGTGATTTATTTTGTACATTATACCTCCATATCTTCTTGCATTCGATGCAGGCGATGTCGTTATTACAGCGATTCGGATAATGTGAGAGACAGTGTTACTTTGGTAAATGCAAAATAAAACTCTAAGGAAGAGGTACTGCGAACCTTCCTGTCTCACCTACGATTCTGTTCTTAGCTTCATCACCACGAGGACATAGTGATGAGATTCAGTCGACTAAATCCAGCTCAGGGGAGTCTTGTTGAACTGAAGGGGATAGGTATTGCCTTCATTAACCCATTAACGCCTGTCGCTACTAGAGAGGGTCTTTTTTGCCGAATAAATTCGTCGGGACGCAGTAAGAATATGATAGACATGATGCCCTCTGGTTGAAGGAGCTAGGGCAGTATGATGAACACTTTATATTTTTAATGCAAATTTCTTCCATTTCTGTATTCTGTGTCTAATTGGAGTTACTTTTCTTTCTTAACCCTACAACCCGAGGTCTTTTTTTTAATATTGTTCTCTCCAACGACTTTTTCAGCAAAGGAAACAACTTTAGTAATGAATGGGCCGGTGCAGGCTTTATTCAGCCTCTTCAGTTAAAAAAAGAAATATCCTAAGCTGAATTTAAACGTTTATGATAGCAAAAACGAGTTATTCTTGTCATCGGAATGAAGGAGTTGACCAGAAGGTCTAGAGGAAGGGGAAGAGTTTAGGTGTGCTATCCTTTTCTTATGCCTGAGATTAGGGAGAATATTTTTCTGTCATAGTTCGTTTACCTTAGCTTGGCCGAGATTATCGTCCGGTTGAGGCTTATTTTCCGTAACTCAGTGGCAGGATAAAACAAACTACTACGGCTTTGCATCTTTTCCAGTGCACCTCTTGACTTCACCATATTGTAGTGTTCGTCTCCTCTTACACCTTAGCATTCAAGATTGAGAGAGAATATTAGGCCAGGTTAAAGTGAACAGAGTACAGCCATAGCCATTTCACTTTGCTGACGCCGTGAAGTCAGTGTTGTTTGTATATCTGTGTAGCATTCGCATATAAACACTCATACCCACACATACATCTCAACACCTCTCTCTCTCTCTCTCTCTCTCTCTCTCTCTCTCTCTCTCTCTCCTTCACCTTCCTTCCCCTCTTGTTCATTATCTTTTTATTTACATTCCTATCTTCTTAATACCCTATTTGTTTACTCTCCCAAATTACTGTGTTTATTTTTAAAGAATATGCCTTGTTTCTTGTTAAGCTTTCTCTCTCTCTCTCTCTCTCTCTCTCTCTCTCTCAGCGATTATTTCATTATACTCTCCTCTCTCCTTCCCCCTTCTTTCCTCCCCCTCCCTCGTCTTCTTTCTCGATTTCTCCTACCTCTCCCCTCCCTTTCTACCTGTTCTCTTCCATCTCCCTTTTTCTGTTTTCCCTTTTCATCCTCTCATCCGTCCTCTTTCCTCCCCGCTTCCCCTTCCGTCCCTCCATTTCTCCCTTCCCTTTGTCCCTCTTTCTTCTCCTCTCTTTCTCCCTGACACTCTTCTTCCCTTCCTTTTCTCCCCCTCCCTCTTCTCCCCTTCCACATCTCTTCTTCCTGCACCCTTTAATATCCGTCCTCTTTCGCCCCTCATTCTCTCTCCCCTCCTTCCCTCTTTCTCCCTCCCTGCTTTTCTTTTTCTCTCACACCTCTTTCCCTGTTTTCCTCTTTTCCCTAATCTCTTCTTATTTTTCATTGCCTTTCCCTTTCCCATTGTCTCCCAAGAATAAAAATTTAACCCTTTCATAAGAATGGCGTAATTTCGAGTTTATAGTTTCTGTTGCCAGACAGTTTGATATAATTAATGAGTGTCCTGTAGTACAGAAGGTGTTAATGGTGTATGAATGTAGCCACCCCACTTCAGAAAGTCTATCCAAGTAAAATCATTTGGAGATATCTAGAATAAAATGAAATCGGCATCTTCTGGCTGAACTTGCTAATACATCTAAAAAAAAAAAAAAATACCTCACTCATCCTTAGATAGGTGACATGTGGTGGTGTATGGTATGCAGGAGGACTACTGGGCCTCGGGAGCAGGTTGAGAAGCCTATTCCGAGAGTCGGAAACAAAATATAAACAAATAAATAAAAAAATAAATAAATAAAAGGAAAAGAGGTGAAGATGATGTTTTTGTACAGTAATGCCCACTGCATACCTAAATTCTCTCTCTCTCTCTCTCTCTCTCTCTCTCTCTCTCTCTCTCTCTCTCACGCATTCAAACACAAATGTCCCATACACCAACACACAAACAGGGCTACAGTCGCTTTCATAATCAGACACACATGAGCTCACACACACACACACACACACACACACACACACACACACACACACACACACACACACACACACACACACACACACACACACACACACACACACACACACACACACACACACACACTGAGAACGCGGCAGATCAGTGTAATATTAATCGCGACCCTCACCAGTGCCACTATAACCACACACCGCTGATGGACCAAACACGCTACATATCACATAAGGCTCTTGTGTTTGGCTTTTTCCCCTCCCCCAACACCCCCCCCTCTCTCTCTCTCTCTCTCTCTCTCTCTCTCTCTCCCGACTCCTCCCTCCCCTCCTCGGCCTCTAGCTCTTTCCACCGACACCTCCCTCTTTCCCCCAATCCCCCTCTTTTCCTGGATCCAACCTCCATTCCCATCTACATAATGGGCTTAATTTGCTGTTTTTCTTTTTCTTACCTCTCATTACCCATCTTTTATCCCCTGCTGACCTTCGCTTCTCTGTTCCCTACTGATTCTCTCTTCCCCTCCCCATATTCCTCTACTTCCTCCAATCCCTCTTCCTCCTCCTCTGTCTTTGTACTTTCTCCCCATTTATCTTTTATTTCCTTCACTCCTCCCCACCCCCTCTTTACTTGGAACGCACCTCCATATCTTCGTCCCACCTGCTTGACTTTTACTCACCTTATTCTCATCCCTTCACACACTGCGATTAACCCCGCCTCCATCTTAACCCCCGTACGAGCAATATACTTCGTTCCATCCCCTGTCTCCCACCACTACCCACCTATTCACTCCAGTCTAGCATATTTTCTATCCTTCCTTCCTGTTGCTGCAACCCCTTTTCTTCCCACTGTGCCCAAAACCCACCTCCATCAATTCCCATATAAGGACATTTTTAGGTCTTTCTCCCTCCTTTCTCCTTCAACCTGAAATCCCCCCCCCCTCTCTCTCTCTCTCTCTCTCTCTCTCTCTCTCTCTCTCTCTCTCTCATCTCCAACCCCTTCCCCTGTACCTGGAACCCACCTCTGTCCTCCACACCACCTGTCCCACCTACCTTCCATCTCATTTTACCCAGCCCCTCAATCCCATCTTGGCTCCTCTTCCGTAATTTAATTTCTGTTTGTTGTTCCTTATCAACTCTCCCCATGACCCACTCGTCCAGTACTACCCATAGTTCTCTCCACCCCCCCCACCCCCCCTTACAACATACTCGATCATATCTACAGTATGACCACTTTAACTACGCATATATTTCCCCCTTTTGTGCTAATTTCCTGTAGCTCAAAGGCAGAAAAAGAGAATCAGTCTACTTTACACCCTTTCCATTGCAGTTTTTTGTAATTATCACTATATAATACTGTTTATCTCTTGTCACAGCACAATATTCAAGATGTCGCAGGTATAAACCAAACTGAACCTTCTCCTCTCACAGATTTTAACTTCTACTTTGGCTTTTCCTCCCCCAGCCACCCATTCACCTTGTCCCATTCCAGTTTCTTTCCACTGACGCACCCTTCATTCCCAACCTCTGTTCACCTCTTCCACGAGTCCTCCTGCCCGCCATATCCCCTTCTGCTACCCACATGCAATATTCTGAATGCTGCCTCTTCCACGGACTTTCCCTTTCTTCCACTAACCCATTTCTCTCTTCCACCACTTCACTCCAATCTCTTCACCCTCCCATACCCCCCATTCACCTGTCCACTTACCACCCGCCTCTCAGTCGGACATGACCACGCTTATAGTCCATTTCAAATTAGAATTACCCTCGGCCACGACTCACACATTTCCACACCTGTCCATACTCCCTCAGTCCATCATTTGCATCTATAATTCTAATTTGGAATCGACCACAGTTACAGGTGATTGAGTTAGAGCAAAGCAGCACGGGCAGGTGTGGAAGGATGCACATCCTGGGTTGTGGTTACCTGTCTGCTAAATCCACCTACCCACTTTGAGATAATTTTCATATACTGACCCTCAGTCATTCTCTTCTTAACTGTTACTCCTTTCTTCTCCTTCAAATTATTCATCATTCCACTTTTATGTTAAGCAGAATAGATACCATAGTTAGCCCATGTTCGGTAAGGGTCTCACAAGAAAAAAATTGTCTGGTTTTGCTTACTTTCTCTCTCTCTCTCTCTCTCTCTCTCTCTCTCTCTTTGTTGTTGTTCAGCTATCATTATCCCATCCCTTATACATTACCCACGCCCTCTGTCCCCCCCTCCCCCCTTCATAACTTCACACTCCTTCTCGCCAAACCTAAGAGTACTTTTCATACGCCACTTTTTCACTCCTTCCCCATTCATCCTGCCCCCACCTTGCCAGTCCCTTCACCTCTCCTCCCACACATCGCTCAGTCATCTCCTACTTTAACTCCCCATATGATTTACCTCTGCACTTCACCCCTCTCATCTCTGAACTCCCTTCCTATTTAGCCCCCTCCCTTTCTCCTCCTTCTCACTCGCCACTCCTTCACCATTTTTGTCTTATCCCCTCTCCCTCTCACTCATCCTTTCCATTCCCTTCTTCTAACCACTTTCATTAGCCTCCCCCAACCCACCTCCATCCCTTTTCGTCAATCCCTTAAGTGACCACCACATCTCTTAACCCCTCCTCCGTCTCTCGCACACATCGTCACCTCATAGCCTCCTTCCCCACGCCTCAAACCAAACCCATTCCCACTGATGTATCCCCACGTAACCCCGCCTCTCTTATGCCCCTGTCGTACTTGTGGTAGTTGTTGTTGTTGCCGTTAGTCCTGAGGCTGGGAGAGAGCGAGACAGAGGGAAAAAAAAATAAGGGAAAGAGGAAAAAATTGCACTGAACATATCGCAACACAGGCATTCGACGGTCAGGGGAAAAAAAATTGTTCGTATTTGGTGGCAACTGCAGACTTCCCGGCGATTGCTTAGCTGTGACGCACCGGAATGTTATGCTCCTTTTTTTTTTTTTTTTTTTCTCGCTCGTGTTTCTGGTCTACGGTGTTGAGTGATTTTTTTTTTTTTTTCCCCGGGAGGTTGGATGGGGGGAGCGGGTTATGGTCTTCGGAAATACGGCGGTGATGTGTGTGTGTGTGTGTGTGTGTGTGTGTGTGTGTGTGTGTGTGTGTGTAAGTGACGTATAGACGTTGAAAAAGAAAAAGAAAATTGACGAGTGATCAAAATGAATGATGAAGTACGTTTAGAGAATGACACTGGTTTCTCTTTTCATTGATCCTACTTGGCATTATGTAGCGAGTATTTTGTGTGTGGGACAGTATTTAGGTCTGTGAGATGAAACCGATAATTTGGATGGCTTGAATGATGAGTGAATAGATGCATGAACTGTTTACTGGCACCGTGTTGATAGTTCTCCAGCTTTTGTGCCTTCATGCTCCTATATATAGATCCCTTCCACCCCATGTATTAGTGAGATTATTGGGTTAGGATGTTGGTGCTGCCTTTCATTTCATTATTTTTTATGAAATATTCTGAAGAACACAGAGAATATAATAACCAATGAAAAAGGCGTATGATCCGATGAACAGAAATGTGCTGTATTTAGTGATAACGATCATTTCCACCCGAAACTTACATGAATATAGTTAAAGTTATCAACCAAACCTTATCCAAACAAAAACTAGCTGTACTGGTAACACGTAAATTTAGCGCAAGGTAGTAGTAGTAGTTACGTAGTAGTAGTAGTAGTAGTAGAGCAACGCCGGTATGTCTGGCCGAGCAGACCCATCAACCACAGGCAAGCAGGTATGTAACTATGTAAGTCTTCATTCATCACTTTCCACCTCTATTTCTTCCAGACTCCCTGCCAGTTGTCTCTACACCCATAATGTTCCTTTTTTCTTTCATTCTTTTTGTTTCTCTCCCTCTCTTCATTCCTGCCTCCCTTCAGTCCTTCCTTATTTCCTTCCTCCTCCCTCCATCTTCCCACCTTTCCTTCATCCTCGCCCTCTGTCTCTCCCAGCCTCCCACTGCTCCCCTTGCCTCGTCCCCTCCCTCCTCCGGGCGTTTCATCAACATTATACTGTTACAAGGCGGTAATGCGGTGGCCCTCATTATAAGCCCTGACCTCGCATACGACTCCTTGATACCTGACCCCTCATCTCGTCTCTACCCCCTTCCCACCTCTCCCCTCATTCCGCCTTTCTCGTTGACTCCCCTTATCCAGCACTTCCTTCGTCCTATTCCCCACCTCGTCCCCTTTTCTTCTCACCTTCCCTTCCCACACGCCTCCCCTCAGTTCCCATCACCTCGCCCCTCCATCCCACCTCTTCCGTTATCTCATCCCTCACCTCATCCCCCATTCATCTCCCCTCAACCACCCTCCCTTTGCCTCCCTTCTGCTCACCCCTTCCCTCAACTCACCCTTCTTCCCATCCCTCCCCTTCTGTTATTTTCCTCTCGCCTTCCCATTTCTCCCCTGTCCTAGCCCCTTCCCAAATCTTACCTCTACTCTCATTCCTCATCCCCCCCCTATCTCGCCCATCCCTCTCCATCACTTCCTCTCTCTTGTCACACCACCCCTCCCCTCATCTCCCCTCATTTCCCAACTCCCATCATGCCATCTTTCCCCCCTCACCTCCCTTCTCCGTTCATACCACCTTTTCCTCCCTTCCTTTCCTCACATCTTCCCTCTCTCGTCACTCCACCTTTCCTCTGCTCCAACTATCCTCACCTCTCCCATTACCTCCCCTCCCCACTCCATTCCCTTCTCTTCCTCACCCCTCACCTCACCTCCTTTCCCCACACCCTCATCTGCCCTCAGCGCTACTACAGGCAGATTATCAACCCTAAGTAGATTTTCATTAAAGGTCAGGTGCCGGAAGACAGAGAGGTGGTGGGCTGTGGAGAGAGAGAGAGAGAGAGAGAGAGAGAGAGAGAGAGAGAGAGAGAGAGAGAGAGAATTTTATGACCAACACTGATGTATTTGGTGCAAGGCAAGTAATAGGCAGTATCTGTGTCACAAGTTTTCTCAAAGGTACGACGAACCAGGTGAGGTAACGTGTTTTGGAATGGTAAGAGAAAATGGTATTGACTCCGTGGCGGCTGTGGTGTCTCTTCCATCTTCATTCAGTTAACGTTTAATTTTTTGTTTTACCTTAGACGACTTCCCCATCTAGTTAAAGGTGTGAGGAAGGCCATCTCCATCCTCATCTGTTCGAAGAGTCTGTCCTAATCCAGAGAGAATCGTCTGGAGATAGCAAGAATTTAAAGATATATTGTTGGACTGAATAGCTAAGTTATAAGAGAGACCTGGAACTGAACTTGTCTCAGCCGCCCTGTAAGAAATTTGTCATGTGGCGTCAAGTTCTAGATACAGAGAGTTTGTATGGTTGGTAAATTTCCTCAAGGTGATCCGTACATTTTAATCAGTATGCTGCCTCTTTTATTCCCTTTTTTGTTACCACCAGACGAATTTGCTCGGGTTAAGGTGTGAATGGGTTAAAAGATCGTACGTAACCCGTTCATTACAAAGTGTCTCTCTTAGGCCACACTAAGAATAATAATAACAACAATAATAATAATAATGGTAATAAAAATAATAATGATAATAATGGTAATAGTAATTATTATTATTATTATTATTATTATAACACTAATGAAGGCATCCTGTATTTGAAGTGGAAAAGAACTTGTTTACTTGTTTCCAGTGACGATGAAGAAAGACTGACAGAGAGACACACACCAGGTAAAAAAGAAAAAAAATGTTGAGTATAGTAGGTAACCAAGGAAATAGTGAAATGAACATACAAAAACGAGAGACAGACAGAAAATGTTGATTATAGGAGGTGACGGTGGAAGTGGGATTCACAGAAAGAAAAAAAAATAGGTAGGAGAATTTCTAGGAAAAGTGATAGACAGGTAAACAGAAAACAGGTAGGCAAAGAAAAATAATGAGTATAGATAATCGTGACGGAAGTAAGATTCGCAGCGACGAAGGGGAGAAAAACACTATACAGATAAACAGCAAACAGAAAAAAGTGTCGAGTACAAAAAACAAAGATAGAGGATAGATAGATAGATAGGTAGATAGATAGAGAGATTGATAGATAGGTAGATAGATAGATAGATTGATAGATAGATAGACAGATAGATAGATAGGTGACGGTGGACGTGGGATTTTGCGGTGACGAGAAAAAGCGTGGAGATCGGGAACACCTACCTTCATTAATACACACCTGGCTGGACTGGGCGGCAAAGGTGTGGTCGGCCCGGGAAATGTGTTTGTCTAATGTCGAGTCGCGGGATACGTGAAGGACGAGAGAGAGAGAGAGAGAGAGAGAGAGAGAGAGAATGTTCAAACAAGAATGTGATTTTTACTGTCGCGCATTTTGAGTACCTTACTGCTGACTTAGTTTTTAAAGGCAACCAAAGGCAGAAAGAAAAATAAACAGCAACAATCTTGATCATCCTTTCAGTGTTGTTTGTTACAGAGGAGAATTTTGGCTGTATTCTACATGGCTTTAGAGATTTGGTAACTCCTTTTTGTTTGATATTTATTCTGTATATTAAACCTCAACGCCCTCTTCCATATTATTGCTGCAACTCTTATCAATTTAAAAGCAATATAAATAACTATACACTCAATGCGAAGGTGCTATGTTGCTTTGCGTTTTATTTTGACTGACGACATACGTTTACAACTGCCAAAAGAAACATAGGACAAAAAATATATATGTCACGTCACGTCTAACGCTGTAGACAAAAAACGGAGAACTTTGCATTCGCTGCAACTGACGACAGCTCATTTTATTCTGCTCACGTAATCTCGCCACAGTGTTACTACGGGAGGATAGTTTTATTTAATTAAATAAAGAAGTAAATAAATAAATAAATGGATATATATTATGTAAAGGGGTAATGGCGAAATCATCATCATCATCATCATCGTGGCAAATGTTTCACACATAGAGTATGGGATAAGATCGGATCTAGAAACAAAGAACATATAAAGTGTGGGACAACTAACAAGCACAATAGCAGGTGAAACGAACCACACCCATTCACACATGGTTCAAGCCTTTGGAATTTTGGCTCCACCCCACAAACACATCCATCTGCACATTTCTTTGTGTGTTTGTTATTCACATTCAGTGTATTTAAAGACAAAGAGATGCTGAGACGGTAAAGTGGAATGTCCTTTCGTTGATGTGTATTTAAGCTGTCAGTGGCTATCTTTGACGCAGGAATTTTATATTGGTTAATGCTAAAAGATTTTTTTTTTTTTTTAAGCAAAGGAAACTGGTTACTAGTCAAAACATTAACCCATTCATCAAATTAATCATATGTATAATGTTCGTGCACTCTCCGGACGTATTATACTGCTTAGAAGAACGACTGTGTTATAAAGGGGTTAATGAAGGCTGTATCTGCCCCCCCCCCCTCCCCGTTAGAAAAGTCTCTCCCAGGATCGCCTGGAGGTAGCTCAAGCTAAAAGAAAAAAAAAATCACCGTCTTGAAGGGGTTAAATAAAAATATTTAGCTTAGACATCTTATTGATGTTGATGGGCCCGTTATGGTCACAATAGATGCAGACATATAATAATAATAATCATCATCATCACAATCATCATCCATCATAATCATCATCATCATCACAGTCATCGTCTTCGTAGTCACTGTCATCGCCATAGTCATCATAATCATCGCAGTCATGGTCATCGTAGTCATTGTCATCGCCAGAGTCATCAGATCATTATCATAATCGTCATCCTTATAACTCGTACATGCATAATAAAAAGAAGTGGGACTGAGACGTCTAGCCGATGAGGGAGATCAGTGATAAGCGAAGCGAGACGGGGATGGGACGGAAGTGGACGGAACGGCAGAGTAATGAACGGAACATGACAAGACAAGGCAGAATAAGACAGAACTGGGCAAGAGAAGAGATGGCGGGACAAGAATGATAAAGCTGAATGACACAGGATAGGGCAGGAGAGAAGAAGACACGGCAGGCAGGGATAGGACTGGACAAGAAAGAATAGGACAGGACAGGGTGAGACAGGACAAACGGAAAGGAGCCGGGTAGTGAGTACAAAGAATAATATGTCATTAGGGAACTTATCGTGCAGTACTTCGGCCCAACACAGTGCAAGTTCTGTGACAAACATCCACCGTAATCCAAGACCTAAAAGTTGAAAGTCACGAGAGTTGGCATGGCGATACTAATAATGTTCTTTAATATTCATCAATAAAGAATTCGCATGGGCAAAGTTCAGATTCAGTGCAGGGGCTTTTCCTCCAGAGCATCTGTGTGTGTCGCTCCCCCTCGCTCGAATACCTCAGCTGAACTTTAAACATTTCTGGAGTAAATACGACCCTTCTGCCCCTCTCTCGCCGCTGTTCATTGAGGTTCTCGTCTCTTCTTCCTACCTCCCCCAGCCTTCAGCATGAGTCGGTCACACATACTCCTTTTCACCCTACCTTGCTCCTCCCCCCTTCCCCTGCCCTGTCAGGGTCTCTGCTGCCCCTGGTACCTAACCTTGCTGTTTCACCTGCCCTGCCGTTTGTCCTACCATCCCCACCCTCATTTCTTCTTCTTCTTCTTCTTTTTTTTTTTTTTTTGCATCCTTCCTCCTGCCACCCAAGCTCGCTGTTCCCCCTGTCTCCCTACCCTCCGTCTCCAGCCCTTTTAGCTTCCCCTGTCATGCCTTCCGTCCCCCTGCATCTCGCGTAATTCACTCTTTTGTCCTCCTCATTCTCTTGCCCCTTTCCCTGGTCTTGCCGCTCCTGCTCCCCTCCTGGTGCCGCTCCTGCCACTGCATTACTCCCTCCCCTCTCCCTCTTACCTTTCTCCCCTCCCTCTCACTCCTGCCCACTTCCCTCCTCTCCTTGACCTTCACCCTTCCCCTCGTGTCTCGTCCATCCCTTCTCCACAGTGCTTATCGTCCTCCCCCTGCTTCTTGCTTCTTCCCCTTCCGTTTCACCCTTCCCCTCGCCTCTCACTCCTCCCCTAGCCTCTACTTTACTCTCCCCTCTGCTTACCGTCTCATCCTTCCCCATGTCTTCTTTCCTCTTCCCTTCCCTCCACCTCATGCTTTTTCCCTTAAGTATCACCCTTCCCCTTCCTCCTTTCATACTCTGTGACCCGCCTCCTTCCCTCACTGAAGTCCCTCTCCCTCGTACATTCTTACAGTACTTCTCCTGCACCTTTTGATTCTCTCTCCCCATACCATCCTCTCTTTCCTCTCTTCTTTTCATCTTCTCTCTCTCAAACCCTATTCTCCCCTCATTTCCTCACACCGTCCCTCTTCCCTTTCACCTCATCCTCATTTCTCAACGACACACTACTTTTCCCCTGCTGTCTTTTCCTCCTCCTTCCCCTTTTTTCTCTTTTCCCTCCTCTTCTCTACATCCCTCCATACCCTTTCCCCCACTTTCCCCTCTAATCCATTCGCCTTTACTCCCCTCGACTCCCAGCCTCACCACCTCACCCATCCCCTCTTCTCCGCTCTCTTTTTTCAATCCTCTTCCCCCTCTCCTTTCCTTTCCTGTCCTTTGTCCTCTATCCTCTCTTCTCTCCTCGCCTCTCCTCACCTCGCCTCGCCTCGCCTCTTTCCGCCTCACGCCCATGCCCTCATCTTTCACCCCTCATTCCCCTTAGATCTCCTTCATCCCGTCTCCCTTCAGAGGCGAGTTTACCACCGCTAAACCACCACTCGCCTGCCACCCCCGACCCACAACCTCACTCCTCATTACACCTCCCGCCATGCAGCCTCTCCAACACCTCCATCTCCGCCATCTTTCCACGACTCCTATCCAAGACTCCACTCCACTTGCCCTCCATTTCCCTCTATACTGAACCCTTCCACTTTCCTTCCACCTCCAGCCCTCATCCTCACCTCTTATTACACCACTCCTGTCGATATCCACGACCCTCTCCGCCTCTCCCTTCACCTTCAAGATCCCCTCCACTTCTTCCTTCACCTCCAAGACCCCCTCCATCTCTACCTCGCCTCCATGTCCCCTCTTCATCTGCATTCCCCAGTATACTGAACCCCCACACTTTCCACCTCGACCCTCATCCCCCAGTTCACCATCCCTCCATGTTGGTCTTCCACTTTCACTCCTCCGCGATTTCTCTTCTCCCTTCCATCCTCCTACGCACTGTACTTCTCCACTTTCTTCCATCTCCCCTCCAGACTCTTCACTTTTCCATATTCTCTCCATAATTCCTCCAGACACCGTCCATATACCCTTCAGACCCTCTCCACTTCCTTTCCAGACCTTCTTCACTTCTCCTCCACCTCCCTTCCACGCCTTCTCCATTTCTCTTCTACACCTCCCTTCCAAGCTTTCTCCATCTCTCTTCTCCACCTCTCTTCCAGATCCTCCACCAATCCTCAGTAGTCTCTCCACCACCGTGCAGATCCTCTCCACCTCCCCTCACATCCCACTCGTTCGTTTTTCTCCTCCCCTTTCTCCTTCTCTCCTCCTCCACTTGCTCCCATCTCCTCTCCCTTTCTCCTACCCCCCTCCTCTCTCTCTCTCTCTCTCTCTCTCTCTCTCTCTCTCTCTCTCTCACACACACACACACACACACACACACACACACACACACACACACACACACACACACACACACACACACGAGATCAACACCCTTCCGTCCTCCCCTCTGTTTCCCCTTCCTTCTCCCCACCTGAGTCTTAAATACCACTCCTTATCCACCTCCTCCCCTTCTCTCCTCCCCTTTTCATAATAACCCTTTAAAGAAATGCAGTCACCCCTCTCTTTGACCTCTCCCAACGAGATTTCCTTTCCCTCATTCTGCATTTCTCCCTCTTTGCTCAGTACTCTCTCTCTCTTCCTCACACACACACACACACACACACACACACACACACACACACACACACACACACACACACACACACACACACACACACACACACACACACACACACACACACACACACACACACACACACACACACACACACACTACTGTCCTTCACACTACTCCCTTCCCTCACTTCTCTCTTCATATCGCTCTCCATATCACTATAATTCTTCCCTCTCCATAGACCTTACATCATACTCCCCACAGCACTTCCTCCTCTCACCCTGCTCCTTCCTCACACCTCATACTGCTCACCACAACCACCCTCTTCCTATACCAATCTCTTCACATCACCATTTTCAAGGCCCTCTCACTAACCTCTGTATTCAAGTCCTATTCAGAGGCTAACCTTTCCTCTCAAGACCCTCTTCCAGATCCTCCTGACACCACCCTGCCCCTGGTGTATTCTTCCCCAACATTCTGCCCCTCTCATCTTCTCAGTGTTCTCTCCACACCTCTTTCTTCCCCATACCTTTTTCCTCCCATTTTCTTATCGCCACCCCCTTTCTGCAGGTGTTTTCTTCGCCACGATTGTTCACTTTTTTTTTTTTCTTCTAACCACACAGCCTCCCCATTGTTTTTCTTTGTCATTTTTTGTGCCGCTTTCTTCCCCAGTGTTCTCTTCTTCACCTCTTTTCATCTCTCTTCTCCCCAAGCCAACCTCCCAAACATTTTCTCCATCATTCTTCACGCGATTGTTTTGTTGCCTACTTGTTTTCTCTTCATCATTTTCCATTTTTTCCTCCGTTTTCGTTTAGGCTTTCCTCAGATTTCTCTTCCAGATCTTCCGCATTTCATCATCAAAGTCTCCTACTCGCTGTTTTCTTTTCCACCTCATCATAATCTCTTCTTTTCCATTGCATCATTTCTCCTACACCATCTCTCCTTCCTACACCATCTTCAATTTTTTTTTTTCCTTCTTTTAACTTCATTTCTGCCCAAACCACCTTCCACTTACTTCATTCTGTCATCGCCAAAACTTTAAGCAAGTGCTTCACACCATTCATTCTCTTCACACTGTTCTTTAATATATACTACATCATCGCTACTTGCTCTCGACCCTCCACAAAGTTTGGATTTCTCACAGCTCCCTCACTTACATCTTACTGACACAAACGAGGTCTGTTGGTATCCTATCTTAGGCTCTGAAAAAATAAATTGCTAACCTGCTGAACTAGGACACTAATCTCCCTCAAAGTAGGCCCCTTCTGACTTGACACACGTAGCCCAACGTTCACTGCGCTGCCTGAAATATTTATCAAAGACGGTTTTCGGTATCTCCTGCAGGCACTTCGTCGCATTCATCGTGATTTCTTCTCTCGGATGAACGTTGCACAAGACATGTTGGAATGTGCAAATCAAGGTCCAGACTTTCTGAAGACTGTTATCACTGGAGATGAGACTTGGGTGTATGGGTACGACCCAGAAACCAAAGCACAGTCGTCCATGTGCAAGCGTGCAGTGTTGTCTCGGCCAGAAACAGCACCACAGGCCCTTAGCAAGGTGTTTTCGAATTCCGTGGTGTTGTGCATCCCGAGTATGCACCAGCTCAGATTGTCCACAAACATAAGTACCTCGACGTTATCTGACGTCTTCTTGACGCACTTCGGAGGAAGATATCAGACCTTTGGAAGGCGGCGGGTTGGAAGCTGCACCATGACAGCACCCCTGTCCATTCTTCTCAACTGCTTCAGGAAATTTTTGGCCATGCGCAACATCCCAAAGGCCCGGCAGGCTCCCTGCTTACCAAGCTCCGTGCAACTTTCAGTTATTCATCAAGCTCAGAATTCCGCTGAAAGGTGCCCGATTTGAGATGAAATAAGAGATCATGACGTATGGGACGAAGCACCTGCAGGAGATACCGAAAACCTACTTTGAAATGTGTTGGGGCAGTGGAAAGAACGCTGGCCTACATGTGTCAAGTCAAATGAGACCTACTGATGTCATAGCTCAACAGGTTAGCGTAAGGTCGGATACTTTATAAACAACACACACACACACACACACACACACACACACACACACACACACACACACACACACACACACACACACACACACACACACACACACACACACACACACACACACACACACACACACACACACACACACACACACACACACACACACACACACACACACACACACACGCTTTTAAATTGCCACACAGCACTCTTTACTCACCTCTTTCCCATCATCCATCTGATTCCCCCACCCGCATTCCCCATTCTTTCCCCATATCTTTTCTCCGCATTCCTTCCTCACCTCCCCCACTCTCCACATGCCTTTTCCCTCTGATCCCCTTTTATATCTCCCTTGACCAGTAGCCCTTCTGTCCCCATCTCCATCCTCACACTGCTCCCCACATCTCTTCCTACACATCTCTGTCCATCACACCCAGTTTCTTAATTCTCTCTCTCTCTCTCGTATAAATTATACTTCCCTCCTTATCCCCTCCCCCCTCTCTTCTTTCTCTTTCTCCCCGCACTACTAACCTTGACTTCTCCACTCACCCCTCTCTCTCTCTCTCTCTATCTCTCTTTCTCTCTCTCACACACACACACTCTCTCTCTCCGTTTCCCTCGCCCTCGCCCTTCATTACATCCTCACCCTCTCCCCACTCTCTTCCCTTCTGTTTGATCTTCTCCTCACATCATTTTTACCAGTCATCTGCGATCATCACCTTCCTTGCTATCTATTATCTCTCTCTCTCTCTCTCTCTCTCTCTCTCTCTCTCTCTCTCTCTCTTTCTCTCTCTCTCTCTGTACTGTATATATATATATATATATATATATATATATATATATATATGTGTGTGTGTGTGTGTGTGTGTGTGTACTTTGTGACTAAGGTGACGAATCATGCTATTTGAAGGCCATAATGTCATTCTAATTCTCTCTCTCTCTCTCTCACACACACACACACACACACACACACACACACACACACACACACACACACACACACAAAACCCACTTTCCCCAGCCACAGCCACCCTCAACACTCACCCTCACCCTTCTACTCACCCTCTCTCCCACCCCGCACGCTTCTTAAATCAACTTCCTCCTCACCGCCCTGCTCAGTCAGTCAGTCAGTAAGTCAGTCAGGTGCCTTCACTGTTTTCCTTCCCGCACCTGTCTTATCATTCTGTTTTGTCTGTACTGGTATGTCTGTCTTTCTACGATTAGTTAGGAAGTTAAGATACGGGTATGGTTTGTGGTCTCTCTCTCTCTCTCTCTCTCTCCCTCTCTCTTTCTCTCTCTCTCTCTCTCTCTGGCCTACCTTTTTCTTCTCACCCAATTTCTCTTTCTCATTATTTTCTTCTTCAGTGTGTTCTCTCTTTCTTCCATTTCCTCGCTCCTTCAATCTTTCCCTCCCAGTCTTCTTTATTATTTTTTTCTTCCTTGCTCCCTCCCATTCTGTCTCCCTCACTCCATTTCTCTTCCCACTAGAATTCCTTCTTTACGTCCTTTATCTTCATTTTCACTTTTTTTTTCTTTTTCTCTTCCTTTCAGTTTGTTTTCCTTCTCATTATCTCTAACCTTCATTGATTTCTTTATCCTTGGTTATTTCTGTTTTACATCCTTTACTTATTCCTCTTTCTTACTCTTTTTCGTGTCATTTCCTTCTCCGTCTGTGTTCTCTCTTCCTTTTAGCCTTTATTTTGAGTGCTAGGAAGGTAAGACTCTTAGACGAAGTATGTTTCACCTCGCATTATTTTTAAGGAACTGGATAGTATTTGTTGCTGACCTATTGTTGTGGTAGATTGAGAATTAACCAAAATTTTATTCCATAAGACCATTGTGTGGTCGATAGGCACTAATATATACATTGCTATCATTCATCTTCATTCACATTTCCTGTTCCTCTGTCGAATAATTGTCTCTCTTCGTCATAATATGAGTGTTGCTTTTGCTTTGCCTTTTTTCTTTACCCGTGTCTAAGTTATTTTTTTCTTCCAAATTGTTTTTCTTTTTTTTCTTCTTCCCTTTCTTTACCCCAACTTTCCTTCATCAACTCTTCTGGCTCTTTCTCCTCACCCACTGTTATTCTTTTTGCTTTTTCTGTGTCTCTTTTCTTTTGCCACTGCCTAGGTCCATATTAGATCCACTGGAGGACCAAAACTTCTCTTCGGAAGGAGCGTGTTTGCCAGAATCAACATTTCCTCATGCTTGTGAAGTATGAATGAGGAAAGGGTTTATAAGAGCAATGCATGTGGCAGTGGAAATATAGCATTGGATTTGTGTGTGTGTGTGTGTGTGTGTGTGTGTGTGTGTGTGTGTGTGTGTGTGTGTGTGTGACAGTCTGTAAATGCAGTAGTTAAACCGACATAGTGTGGCAAATGAAAGCTTGGGAAACAACATATTGCCAACACTAAAATTGTCTGGACTAGAAGTTTTACTTTGGGACACATGCATCCTATTTGTAAACTCTTGTCTTTACTGCCACCAGTCCTTATGTTATGTAATTATATTTTTTTCTTCTTTTTCCTCCCTGTTGTCTTCCCTACTCATTTCTTTTTGCTCTCCTCGCCAGCGTTATCGTTGTCCAGCTCACCTCTCACCCGCCATCCCCCCCCCTCTCTCTCTCTCTCTCTCACACACACACACACACACACACACACACACACACACACACACACACATTTATAGATAGATACATATACATATGAGCATATATGTGTGTCTGTATTTTATATATATATATATATATATATATATATATATATATATACAAACACACACAGTGTATACTGTATATACTGTACATATATGTGTGTATAATAAAGTTAAGTCCACACCCTTTCTCTTTACCCTCGTGACTGATTCCTCTACAATCTCTCTCTCTCTCCTCATTCACCCGCTTCCTCTCTCCCTCTTCATACTCCCCTTCTCATTGCTCTCTCTTTCTCTCTTATTCTCCCTCTCTCTCTTTTCACCCAATTCCTCGCTCCCTCTTTACACACCCCTCTCCTTCCCCTTCCTCCCTCCCTCCTCACTCCCCTCTTCCTTATTCCTTTACTCTCTCTCTCTCTCTCCAAGGTCATAATTTTTGCATGAATGACTGTGGAAGGTTGAACGAATCAGTGAAAATTATGTCATTCTTGAGGGGTCATACTTCCTCTCTACACCTTTGCTGTGGTTGCTATTCAGGATGACGATGATAATGATGATGATGATGGTGGTGGTGGTGGTGGTGGTGGTGGTGATGATGACGATGATGGTGGTGGTGGTGGTGATGGTTGATGATAAGAGATGATGATAATGATGATGACAATGATGATGGTGATGATGATGGTGGCGGTGGTGATGGTTGATGATAAGAGATGATGAAGTGGATCAGTGAGTATAACGAATATGCCATTAATACCATTGTTACTTTCTCCTATGGTTCGGCAGTGGATATAATGATGATGATGATGAGCAGAAGGAGGTGGAGGGAGAGGAGGTGGTAGGTGATTATGGTGGTGGTGACCTTAGCAGTGATAATGATGATTTTGGCAATGATGATCTGAAGTTGATTGTAAGAATTGCTTATGATGGCAGTGATAATGGTGATGATACTGAGGAGGATCTCTCTCTCTCTCTCTCTCTCTCTCTCTCTCTCTCTCTCTCTCTCTCTCTCTCTCTCTCTCTCTCTCTCTCTCTCTCTCTCACCACCGCCGGAGCCAATCAAACTTATCCATAAAGCTCAAAAACCATCATCGGCCTCATCAGCTAAAATGCCCCATGAAGGCTCTCTCAAAAAATACGTGCTCCTTAACCCGGTGGTCTTGGGTCGCGGCTGATGTCTTCAATTAAGGCGGAGTGGAGGAGGACAGCCCGGCGCTAAAATAATGGGGCAGGGTTTTTTCTGAGGGTCAAGTGTCTCGGGTCAACATTCTTTGGGGGAACCGGGTCAGTGAGGACGGAAGTATCATCTGCAAATTCACGAGAGTTCAGAATTAATGTAAAGAAACGGTATATGAAAAACACTGGCACATTTTTACGGTTTAGTAATTAATAACTAGCACGAATTCATGAGAAATCGAAATTACTGTACAAAAACATTCCATGAACGTCAATCATGTTTACAGCTCAGTGTGCAATAATAGTTACAGCCATATATATCACGCAGAATCACAAGACGTTAGAATTAATGTACACATACGGTATAGTATGCAAATTCATGAGACATCTGAATTAAGGTACATAAGCAGTATATTAAAATCTCAAACAAATTACAGGTGTTACACTAATGACCGTCAAAAATTAGAAGCTTGCTCAGAATTTAGTGCCCTCAGTTTTTATTACACGACCCTTATGTCCTGGATATAAGTTACTTTTTCAGCCATCGTTTTTGCCATGAACCACTTTACTCTGACGACATATTTTTCAGATTTTCGTGCAACCTTCAGACGATTACATTCAGCTTAGGAGAGTTTTATTTTTTTTTTTACTAGAAATGTTAGCTTCAGCTTCAGTAGCTCGTTTCGTATAAGACTTTCATTGTAAGCTGAAAAAAGTCGTGTACAATTATCAAGAATGAAATGCGAAGAACTTTTTCGAACTGAAGGGGTTAATTATAAGATAGATTATAGAATAACACTTTAGTATTCCCTGGCGAGTTCGTCGATTTTACAGTACCAAATGTATGAAAAAAAGCTGTGATATTTTGAAGCACATCCCTGACATATAGGCCCGTGTTCTTGGTAGCAAAGGAGAAATCGTAGCAGGTCTTTCTCAGCTATTTATTTTGCATGCTACACGTCGTTCTTTTGTCGAGGCAAACCATGTCTATACTAAAATGATATAAATAACGTAAAAAGGGGTGTCAGATTTAACATGCATAATATATCACTAAGAATAAAGTGTTGCGAAGCTTCCAGTGCCACCCAGAGTACGACCCATTGTGAGGGCTGCATCTGTTCTCGTTGGCATAGATGGCTCTTTAGCACCTCTTCCATACAGGTTTTATCTATCTGTATATCCATTTGTCTGTCTATCTGTTTATATGTCTCTATCTGTCTACCTACTTATCAATCTGTCTGTGTCTATAATTATTTATTGTCATTGTTATTGTTTTTGTTGTATACCTCATGTATATCCCTTCAGTACGATGACGCTTTTTTATGTTTTGTTCTTGTTACCGCCAGACGATTTGATTCATCGTATGATTTCCCAGGCTTCTACAAGTGAATAAAATACGGAGTGATTCACTACTCTGAGCCCCAGAAAAGTGCCAGTATATTAGTTAGTTGTTAATCAGCTATTTTAAACGAATCTCCATAATTGACATATTTCAATCTATGTCAGCCATAATATAGTACTGTATTTAAGAAGCTTCCCTACATTTCAACTGAAAGAGACGTACCGGAAACAAAATGCCCCTTTCCCAGCAGCTTGGCGCCAAGTCTGCTACAATTGGTCAAGCGCAGTGATCCAGTGACCATGCCGCACCCGATAACTAGCTGCGTATTTTCAGTTCTCATGATTCAGTTAAAGTTTCTTCCCTGACTGTAGGGCCACCTTAAGAGCAGTGGATTAAAAAAAAAAAAACAAGCCCCATACACCTGATTAGGCAAAAGGATGATTTATTTAGGGAGAAAGAAACTATACCAGTAGATAAGTTGCTCCGAAGATTCGCTAGTTTGCAACAATGGTTTTATTTATGCTTAAACGTTGAATGAGACCACTTTCAAAATTTGGTGTAACTGCAGATAAGTTGTAATGGTATGCAAGAAGTCAGCGCCAGTTATATTTAAATTGAGTTATTAATAAGGAAAATATTGAAATTTCTCTGGGACCTCAAAGTAGTTAACCATCCTTTAGTTAAATGAAATACCTCAATGTTAGCATGATTATGATAAAAAATGTGTCATCCAAAGAGGTAACCCTTCCAGTACGATGATGTCTGATACTTTATATTGTTGTTATCACCAGACGATTGTATTCGCTTGATAAGAGCCTTCATAGTGAGAGGATTAAGCTTCCAGCGCTTTCATCCCATTCATCCCCTCTATTACTCAAGGTGTCCCCTAAACTGGGTACTTTTTTGTGACGGAAGCAGAATTACAAAAAACTTGCCAGCGTACTGAAAAGGTTATTGGAGGTGATTTCTAACTCCTTCACTATGGCAATGCTTTCCTAAGCGAAATAAAGTACTTGGATGTTAGCAAGAACAGTATTGTAAAAGAAGCACCCGTACTAATAAGGTGAACATAGTTATTATTAAAACATTGCCAAGATTCTGAAGTGAATGTTTCATCGTCTCCACACAGCTACAGTACGTTAACTTACTTCTGTGCAAATTGCCATGATAATTGATGAACATTTGAGATCATAGGATTTCCAAATTAGTGTGCTTGGTGATTGACCTTTGACCTCATAAAGCCCTTTCAAAGAAAGAAAAAACGGTGTCAGGGCTTATTTATCCAGGGACAATTTGTGCCAAGTTGGAAGCAAATTGGTGAAGGAAACAAGAAATGGCACCGAACTGAGAAGTGTGTGAAAGAAAGAAAGAAAAATGAACAATTATCCTAGGTCTCCACACTATAATGTTGAGCTTTGATAGAATATTCCTTAATTCCACGTAAAAAATGTGCCAGAACAAATGAATCCCAGCAGGCAGAGGCGTCGTTTTTGTAGACTGAGCCTGCAACCACTGGACGATTTTATTAATCTAGGGAAAAACGCGTGTCGTATTACAGGGATTAAGCAAGGCTGCATGTAACCTTTCTAGTTTGAAAAGGCCTCTCAAGAGTAAAAAAAATCGTCTAAACTGTAAAGGTAGCAATAATAGGATGTTAAGAAATTATGAGAGCTTTTAAATAATGATCGTCAGCATTCCCAGGGGAATGCTGCATGGTCTCCACAGAGCAGCAGTACACAGACGTACTTCTGTGCAAATTCCCATGATGACAAAGACTAACGAATGTCATTTGACTTTTGACCCGTAAATCCATTTAAAAGGTTTAAATATTAGATAATAAAAAGGGCGTCTGCGGGTATATATACCCAAGGAACAAATGTGCCAAATTTGAAGCGAACTGGTGAAGACATAAAGGAATGACTCCTAACTGAAAAATGTTTGGATAAAAGAAGGAAGAATAAAGAAGAAAGAACGAAACTGAGGAAATACGGTAGATCTGCACCATAGTATGGAGAACTTAACCAGGCATAACCTGCGCTCCACGGAAGTACAGTGTTTAATCTTACTGTGGGTGGTTTATCGCAAATTAGATGAGTAGATAACTACCGCTCATCTTTCCTTTAACTTATTTATTCGTTTAATTTATGAATCCCACATTGGGCATAGATTACAGAGTCCGTTTCCTGAGGACCAAAAGTTCTCCAACGCGCGACAGATGGCAATATGACCTAATTTTTTTTTCCTTTGCGAAAATATATACTCTGTACATTAATATTTACATCATATTTCACTCTTTCACTTCGACAGGTCTCCCCAGTGCCGAACAAAATCGTCTGGCAACAGAAAGTATCTCGTTACAATACACATAAAGTAGTGTGTATACAAAATCATCATTATTCTAGCCCTAATTACTCCCGCCCCCTCCCTCCAAGAAATGGATTAGGTAACGCAAAAAACCTACATTTTAATATTAACGTGCCAAATGAGGGGAAAAAAATGACAAGGAAGAGGTGCAAGGAGGCTTCCTGTGCCCACGAGAATACAGTCTTTAACACTCTCACTATGAAAGGTCATCCCACTGCTAAATAAAATCGTCTGGCGATAAAAAAAAAATATATTGCTTAACAGAAGGGATTGTTTAAGAAAGTATCTAACCCTTTAGTTGTTTGCCTGCAGCGCTAAAACGTCGTCGTACTAAAAGGGTTAATATCTTTACTTAGGCAGACTGGGTTACCTCGTATTGTTTCCTCAGCAGAAACTCTCTGCCACATTTTCCCTTAGCCACTCGTGAGCTCCAAATTGCTTCCTATTTGGTGGAATGATATTTCGTTAAAATGTCAGGGCTTGGTCAAGAACCCACCTAGCTCCTTTCCTCCCTCCCCTTCTCTCCCTCACTCCCTCCCGCACTTCACTCTCGCCACTTGGGCATTTCACAAAGAGGGTCCCATTTTTTCCACTTCCATACAGCAGCTGTCCACGTCTGAAGATCCTCCCACCATTCTAATAAGACCTTCCTCGCCACTCCAGCTCCTCAAGTCCCTCGCTCCGTTTTCTTCCTACTGGATGGGCAGGAGGAAGAGGACGAGTACGAGCAGGAGGAGGAAGAGGAGGAGGAGGCTGGATGGGTCTTCCTTAGCAACAAATAACACTAATACGTCAGCAGGTGCAATTTCCATAAGAGCCCGCAGCCGGCCACTAGAAATCCCAATTAAGATCCTATCCGTCTCATATGTCAAAGAACTGAATTCAGAAAAGGGGAGAGCCGACGTCCAGAGCCTCTGATAAGTTGAAGGCCACCACACCGAACCCACCCCAGCGCCAAACCATCATGGAGCGGGATTCTCGACCTTACGTCCCGAAGGCATAAGGGTGCGTTGGTGGAATTATCATCATCGGAAGGGATTGGGTAGGGGAGGGGAGGGGGAGGATAAGGATAAGAGGAGGGGTGAGGGGCTGGAGGGGAAAGGGGAGGGGTGAGGGGAGAGGTACGGCAAAAGGGACATGGGTGAGGGGTGGGGTATAGGGGAAAGGAATTGGGAGGGTGAGGAGTGTAGGGGCTAGGGTAGGGAAGGGAGTGGTAAGGGGTAGGGAGGAAGGGGATATACGTGGTAGGGGTGGTGGTAGGGGGGTAACTGAGGGGTCGTCCGCCTTATTGAACACTACCCGCCAAAGGTATTAATCCCGTTAATATTGGTCGAAGTCGAGGATTAATGTAGGTGACTCTTGGCCTCTTTGATGATGGTGCTGCAGGTGGAATGTTAATATGGAAAATCTCTCGCTCAGGAAAATCGTCGCGGGAAGGAGGAAAGGAAGATACGTTATGCAAAAAGATACAGTGGAATGTTGATAATTTAGCCCCGTAAAATCAAGGAAAGGAAAAAAGATAAAAGGAGTATTTAGTGAGTCTTAAGAGAAATAGAATCTTGGAAATTGTGTGAAATGCATCTTTAACGCCTTCAATATGGTTACGCCTTTTAGACTGAAGATTTACCCTTAACCATGGGACTTAATAACACAAGAGTGGCGTGAAAATTAATTTGATTTTAGCCGAAGGTAATCATAAGCCGATGGTAATGATGATTTACAGGCACTGCAAAGTATCACGTTATTCCTTTATCAAACTGCCCTCGATCTAATATTCTTTTTGTCCTACATGTCGCATACATTTCTGTATGATATAGCCCCTTAATACAATGCTTTCATAATTATATTCTTGCCTCTGAGAGACGAGCATGTTCATTATTTTAAGGCCTCAACCCTTCAGTACGAGAACGCTTATTCTTTTTATTTATTCTTGCCAGTATCTGACGAGTTTATTCAGCTTACAACACAGATCATATTCAGCATTTCAAGGGAGGATTAGTGATGGATATATTTAACTCCTTCACTACGAAAAGTTCCTGCAAAGCTGAATATCATCTGATGGTAGCAAGAAGATAATATAAAAGCATGATACAGCTAAGAAGATTAATTTCGTCTTTTTTGAGTACCCGAAGAAGGTACTGTGGTAGCCTTATGGCTGCCTTGATAATTTTTTTTTTCCATCCTTACTTGTTTATTTTGTTCGGCAAACATTCTTTTTTATGTTATTAGCCCCCTTCGGTCCAAGACGTCTTTTTAAGTATAAAATCGTTTAACATGAGGCAGATGATATTAGATAAAATTATATGTTAGCCTACACTGTTATGAATAGGTTTGTCTCTTTATTGGAACTACGTGCATATTTAATCCTTATTACCTCCAGACAGTTTCTTGCAGTCTGTGCCGACGTCAGGAAGACGTGAATGACGAACCAGAGTATGAAGGTGTGGGATACTGTGCAAAACAAATCACTGGGGGAGGCGTGTCAGGAACACCTCTTTCTCTTTCATTCCGCTGATTAGCGTCTCATTTTTTCATACTGCCACCAGACGAATTTACTGAACGATTATTGTCAGTTCCAGTCCAGAAGGAGTTAATTGTGGCTGTGTCTTAACCCAATCTGTTCGAAAATTCTCCTAGAGTTGAACGAATCCGTCTGGAGAAAGTAAGAACAAACTAAATATAATGTCACCAGATTGAAGGGGTTAAGCACACGAGAATACGATCCTTAGTCAGTTCCTAAGACAGGAGCTGCCTTCTATGGTCCAACCGATCTACCGCAGTAATCCTTTCTCTCTGTAACTCTTATGCATTGCTAGCCTTCCCTCCCCCCCCCTCTCTCTCTCTCTCTCTCTGTCTCTCTCTCTCTCTCTCTCTCACACACACACACACACACACACACGCACACACACACACACACACCTATTTAATCTACTCTGCTGTCCATCCATCAATATTGCACATGCAGGTAAAACTGATGAAATAAACATAACTAAGTACATTAAAAGAACACATCTACCAAATGACAATACAGAGAACCCATTTGAGTGATTGACTTCATATCTTCCTATTTTTCTCAGACGCCAGCGAGGGATTATTAGTGTGAGCGACCCCCGGCTGATTCCAGGTGACCCTAGGTGAGATGTTGTTTTTGCTGAGATCTAAAATAATAAATCTTTTCAGTTGTAATGGCGTAGATGATAATGGAAAGGAAGTGGAAGGAGAGACTGGGTATGAGGGTGGGTTTGGTTAGTATAAGAGGGAAGTGTAAGATGCCAGGACTGTATGAGGGAGGGATTAGGTGAGAGAGAATACGAAGCAGTTTGGGGGAGTGTATGAGGTATGAATTAGGTGGGAGAGTATATGAAGGAAGGTAGGGGAGTAAATGGATGATGGAGAGATAAGAAGGGGGAGGATATAGATGAGGGGCAATGTGGAGTATATGAGGGAGAGACAGGGCAGGAAAGTATATCAGGGAAAGGGGAGGCATATGTGGAGGGGCAAGGTGGGGGAGGAAATGGCAGAGGGATAAGGTGAGGGAGTATAATTTGATGGAGGGATAAGATGGGGGAGTATATGGGCGAGGGGCAAAATGGGGGAGTATATGGGCGAGGGGCAAGAAGGGAGAGTATATGGAGGAGGGACAAGGTGAGGGAGTATATGGACTAGGGGTAAGGTGGAGAAGTATATGAGGGAGGGTGATGTGTCATTGGAGAAGGGGGTCGTAAGAGAGTGCGGACAGAAATGACCGGGGTTCCTTTGTCGAGACCACTACTCTTTTGGTTTTTAGTGTCGGGCAGAAACAGAGAGGCAGGTTAATTGGCAGATAAGTAGATTCCAGGTTTATATAAAAGTATCGGTAGATGAATGGATGGATGGATATACACATAAACATACATACAGACGTGCATAGAAAGTTTAGTGGTTGGTTAAACGAACAAACTGGTAAGTATAAAGAAATTAATAAGTAAAATTAATAAATAGAGATATATACATAGATAAGGTGACAGATACATAAACGTAGGGAGATGAAATGACAGAAAAGAGAGAAGTAGGTAGTAGCTACTCAAGATACATAGCAGTGATTATTTCTTCTAAGATTTCCTTTTAATAAGCGAGAGGAAATTAATCCCATTGATATATAAATAATGAAAAAGGAAAATATTAAAAGGCTGGAGAAAACCAATTTATGAATGGTCTTTGCTGGGTAATCTTTATATCGTTATACGTAAATTAGAAATACTTTTTATTCATCTGTTTGTCACAGTAATCACAAATGGCGTTTATATTTTCCGTCCGTTCTTTATTTATTTTTATTTTTATCAGTAACTTCATGTAACTTAGATGACAAGTAGCCATTTCATTATTCTCTCTCTCTCTCTCTCTCTCTCTTAGTTTATAAGCATTTTTCTTACGTAATGATACATCATGATATATAACGTAAATCAGCAGAATGCCCTTTGAAAGATAAATCCGGGAGTTGATGTATTCATTATAATCTCCACTAAATTATTGTTTTCTTCCATTTTCATTTTCTGCATATTTTTCGCATTAATGTTGTACCAAAGCGTGTTCATTTTTACCATTTTCTTTATTTATGTATCTTTCATAAATCATCGTTGAAAAAGTGCTTATTTCTCACTCATACTCATTATATATCTCATAATTCATCGATCAAAAATCTACTCATTATTCACCTTATTTTTTTATATACATTCCCTATAAGATTTATTTCAGATAGAATTTAGTATTCACCTTCAGTTTATATATATATATATATATATATATATATATATATATATATATATATATATATATGTATTCTGTTTATGGAAAATGGGAAATTGATTGGTGTGTATCAGAGTGAGGTGGTTGGGAGGAGGAGAAGCGGGAGATCGAGAACGAGGTGGAGAGGTTAGCTAAGAGAACATGTGAAGGAGAGTAGTGTGCCGTAGGAGAAAGGATCATTACTGAGTAGAGAGAGGAACGCCTGGAGGATCTTTATCGAAGACCACCCCCCTCACAGGTTCGGCAATAAGCGTTGATGAATTGCATACCGGGTAAAGAATAGATAGATAATATAATTCAAAATGTCTCCAGAGTACGGGTATCACACACACTCTCTCTCTCTCTCTCTCTCTCTCTCTCTCTCCCCCCATTACACACACACACACATATATATATTTCTATCTATCTATCTATCTATCATTTATTTATTTATTTATCTATCTATCTATCTATCTATAAATATAAATATATAATGTTACCGGCAAAGTGGGAAACCAGTCATTGTATAGAATGCCTAAAACTTAAAGACAAGGTATAAAATAAAATCATCTGTACACATTTCCTAGGTATTCTGTAGATTACCGAGTTTGCTTTAGGCACCGTGTGAAATGACCAAACTGCAGCAAACAGGCAAACTGTGAAATCAGTCATTTCATTTACGTTAGGTTAATTTAGGCAGCGGTGATGTTCGGCTGGGATAATCTAGGTTACGTTTAGGTTAGATTAGGGTAGGTTAGTATAACATACAATTCCTTAGTTTCACACAATGCTAGTATCGTATATATATGCATGTATGTATCTTTAATTTACTTTTCAGAATTTTCATTTTTCATTGTCTCCTATCACCTGGTCATTAAGAGCGGCTATGTCATAGTGAACCGTGGGTGTTTTTATGCCTTTTACTATGACGGAATCTCTTTACCTCCACCAACGAAGTTGGACGGAGGTTATGTATTCACTCATGTCTGTTTGCTTGTTTGTGTACAAGATATCTCAAAAAGTTGTTATTGGATTTCAGTGAAATCTGGTGGATAGGTGGGTAGTGCGTAAAGGAAGAGCTGATTAGAGTTTGCAGTGAATTCGAGTGCAGGAATAAATCATGTATTTTACTGACGTTGGCGGAGGTGTGCGCTCTTTGACTCTGTAAAGATGGCAAACTAAGACCATAGAGTTAATTGAGTATATGAGACCTTAAAAGTATTCGCCTAGAAGAAGAATTGCAACTGTACAGTAAATCATAAAGTTTACTGGCGTTGACGGAGTGCAGTCTAGTTTATTTTGTTGTTACATAATGCCACTTGACAGTCGTCGGATTGACTCCGTCGGATAGGTGAGTGTAAAGCTACCAGCGGAAAGTTTTATTCATTTATTTATTTGTTTATTTATTATTTTTTATTTTTTTAATCTCAGGTGGAGGCAGGATTCCGGGGGTGTTAATAGTGAGCTAATGGGAGTGTGGTTCACTCATTCAGGCAAGCTTTTGGTTAGTATTTCATTCTATCATATTTTTATGCTCTCAGGACCCAGTCTTACCCCATTTTCGGGTGGGAAAAGAGGTCCGGATGATGATGACGATGATGCCAAACTATTTTATACGACATAGAAAACCTCTCTTGTAATGAAGGAGGGAATGAACGTTTTACACACCTCATCCAGTTTGGAAAGTCTCCCCAGTACTAAATAAAATAGTTTGGAAACGGCATGAATAGAGTTTTAAAATATCGTCACAGTAGAGAGTAAACCCTTTAACCTCATGACGTGCTTTTACCTATTATTTTTTATAATCTACTAGCAGACATTTTTTTAGCCTGGGTAAATTCCTTGTAGTGGTGGAGTTAGTAAAGGCTTTTTGTAACTTGTCTGATCAGAGAAATATTCGTTGTTAAATTAAATTGCTTACACATAGTAGAAGTAGAATATAAAAAAAATATTATATTGGAAGGAGTGAAATTTTCCTGGCCTACTATACAGTAAATTGCAGTAGATTTCCTTATATTAAAATTTTAGTTACGGGACTGGTTAGAGACGATGACAGACTGGGATTTGACGTTCTCAGGTTCCTAGGATTCATTCTCAGCTGGATAATATCGCAGAGTTAGTGGGAAAAGAAAAAAATAATCTCCCCATAATGAAAGAGTTCAGTTGGAAGTGGTTGTATAAACATTCTATTTCTTCTGCTGCTTACTCTCGGCTCAATTAAAAATAGAGAAGGCAACCATCATAGTGTCAATAGTTGGATTAATATTGGATTTTACAGATTTAACACTGGATCATAATGATGGATGTAACCCCTCCGATCAGAGGAAGCCATTATACTTTTTTCGTGCTGCCTTCAGAAGTTTTTATTCAGCTTTACCTGTTTACAACGGTGATTATTGTTTTTAATCTTTCCCTGGCTACAGAACAGCCGATCTGACGCAGCTTAGGAGAGTTCTCTGACAATGAAGGGCCCAGTGAAGACTACATCTAACTTCTCCAGTTGAAAGGTACCTCCAGAGTTGCATATAATAGTTGACTTAGCAAAAATGAAATGAAAAATACATTAAAGTTTAATGAAATAGTCCAGAGTTATCAAGAACTAAGCAAAAATACATCATCAGATTGAGGATTTTTCTAACTGATGGGGTTTGGTACGGCCTTTCGTAATATACTGTATGTATGAGCGACCTTCAAAAGAAAAAAAATGCAGTACAGGAAACAAGATTCAGGTAAATTGTTAAGTCGTCGTATTGTATTAATTTACATGGGTTTGTCATCATGTACGTGGATTTAACTGTAATTTATAGTTGGATTTAACCTCGAATTACTAAAGGCAGTAAAGACCTAGTAGGTGGATTGTATGTTGTATGTTATTTATGCACTGACACTGACCATATTTTTGTATTAACCGCTGAGATGAACATATAAATTGAAAGTCGAGTTTTATAGAAGATATTAATACTTGGATTCAGCACCAAATTAAGTAGATAGAATAACATAATGTCATAGAGAGATAGGGCATTGCATTTTATACAAGTAAGCTATCGAGATGTGTTCGAGTTAGGATTGTATAGATCGACATCACAGTGTATTTTATAAGTGAATTTAAGTCTGGATTTTATGGACGAATTTAACGGGATTTTACTAATGTATTTGTAACTGGATTTTATAAGGAGATTTACGGTAACATTATATTTTCTGTGATATACTGTAAGTTATTAAAGATGAGTATAATGTATTTTATTGATGGATTGAACACTGCATTTGGTTGACGAATTTGACATCGGACTTCCTGTACTTGCAGCACAACTGTTAAGAACATTAAATTTGTATTACTGTTCAGTTGATTTGCCTGTATCCAAACGCAGCACCGTATCAGGCCGAACATTTGCAAAAACAGTATAATTTTTTGGTCTCTACTTAATAAAGACCAACTTTCACGCATTGCCCTCTACGAGGAAATATTCAATTTTTTGTCACTACTTATTAACGACATGCACATCTCATAATACACACATTTTTCCACATGATTTTACGGAGATGGGCCTCACCTAAACTAAAATAACTAAATAAATACTGTAAATAAATAAATAAGAACAAATGATCGTAACAGGAATAAAGCGAAACCGTATCATCATAATAAAAGGATTAATGAAGTAGATTTCTTACAGCTTCACCACATCATTCTTAAGGAAATGAATAAGATCCTTTGGTAGAGGTGTGAAATAAAGGTACCAAATTGACACGGATTATTTAGATTTGTCTGTCCTTCCTCCACTTCGTCCCTGTTGAGAGAGTTAGTGTACTGTTTTTCTTATTCCTCATTGTAACTTCCTTTCTCACTTTTCTCTTCTTCGCGTTTTTACTTCATCTCTTTCTCGTACTCATTTCATCATTGTAGTCCCTCACTCTCTCATTGCCTACTCTTATGTGCTTTTTCATGTCCTTGTTAGGTCTCTCTCTCTCTCTCTTTCTCTCTCTCTCTCTCTCTCTCTCTCTCTCTCTCTTGACCATGGATAACAGACATCATCAACTGAGTACATCAATCACTCTAATTATTATGGAAGGCGCAGGAGGGAGGGGAGGGGAGAGAGAGAGAGAAAGAGAGAGAGAGAGAGAGAGAGAGAGAGAGAGAGAGAGAGAGAGAGAGAAAAGAGAGAGAGAGAGAGAGAGAGAGAGAGAGTTAAGGAAAGTGGTTCAGTTGGAAGAGGTTATGTCAGGGAAAGATTGAGTGTGGGAGGGGACTGAAAGAGAGAACAGGTAGAGAAAGAAAATCGGAGTGTGAGAGAGATAGAGAGAGAGAGAGAGAGAGAGAGAGGAGGCCGGAGGGGAGATGTTATAGTAGGCTGATGGACAGAAACATTACCATATGCACGAGAGAGAGAGAGAGAGAGAGAGAGAGAGAGAGAGAGAGAGAGAGAGAGAGAGAGAGAGAGGTTGGGAGAGGGATAAAATGAGAAGGGAGAGTGAGAGTAGAGAGGGCAAGAATAGACTAAGATAGAATAAAAATGGAACATAAACGAACAGAACAAGAGACAAGAGTAGAAGGGAGAAGGGAAGGAATAAAGACAAGGACAACAGAGACAGACAAACTACACACATAATCAACGAAAACCAAAAGAACTTCAAACCACAGGAAATATTAGTCAAAATTCTCTCTCTCTGTCTTTCTCTCTCACTCCTCCCCTTCCTCCTCGTTCCCTCCCCTAATTCCTATTCTGTTTCACAAAGTGGCGGGCAAAATAAACTCAACACGCCTTGCCCTTTATATATATATCAGCCAATCAAATATGGCCACACTAAAAATTCAGACACCTCTATCTACCCTCCCTTTATTTATTATCAAATCAGGTATGCTTCACTTTACTTGCCCTTTATATCTTCTGTATCATCTGTGCTTCATTTAAATTGCAGACACTTTTTCTGCCTTTCTTATATATAGTATCATCCAATCAGCATTATTTCCATTTAACTTATGCACTTCCCTCTACCTAATCTTTTCTGTGTCTTTCCCGAACTGTATTTTTTCTCTCTCAGCCAATCAGCGGACACCCACTTAAATTACAATCTCCCTGACTTGCTTTTGAATTATCCCATGGTTTTTCATCTCTCTCTGTCTCTGTCTGTCTGTCTGTCTCTCTCTCTCTCTCTCTCTCTCTCTCTCTCTCTCTCTCTTATATTCCATGCCCTGCATATATTACGCAGTTCTTGATAGTAACATTCTCTCTCTCTCTCTCTCTCTCTCTCTCTCTCTCTCTCTCATCCTCTTTGTCCCATATCACCTTTCATCACCTTCATGATCTTCCGCCTGTCCTGAAACCTGCTTAAATTTTCATATTTAAATCTTCTTAGTACACTTCTTAAAATGTTCGTAGTATCCTAACAGCACAGTGTGTAATAACAGCAGAGGTATGACTGCATGCTGCTGAGTGATGTACAGCATTTCTCAAGTGTGGCCGCCTAGACTAATTCGTAGTTTCAGCTGTGTCCGTATTTATTTTGACCTTCCTTCACTCAGTCCAATTAAAATTCGCTGTATGAAAGCTGTTTATGAAGCCTTCAATTGATTATGGTGATACGGGACACGCTTACTACATACAGGAGAGACTCGGAAAGAACATGTCGGACTGAATCACTGACTGCTTATCTCACCTTGTGCCACCTTCTCGTCCCACTCACTTCCAGGAACATTATTCGTCACTCTTAGAGATGTTATTCGTCCATTTTCATACACACAAATCGCCAGTAGAACTAAAAATCAGAGGAATTATAGACACATGTAGGCCTTCCATTAAGGTCTCTGAGTGAATGGACGGGCTTGCAGTGACGTCACGAGGGGCAACCACTGATAACCACTACAGTAATTCCTTGTTGGAAGGCGCATTTTCATACTCCTCTTTCTTAATAAGGTCATGGCAAATAGTAAACAATATACTTATTAAGGTTCCATGATTACCTGGAAATCTACTTTGCAAGTTTCCCCAATCAACAGTATAAATTCTATGATGTAGTAGAAAGGTCACTTGATTATTATGACAAGGACTACCTGTAAGTATTTTTTATTTACTTCATTTTTTTTTTTATATCGGCAGCATTCAGGGGAAGATAATAAAAGAGTTTCTTGTTTTGTTATATAATATGAGGAAGCGAGTAGCCTATACTGATTTTACTTAGAAAAAAAAAAAAAAAAAAAAAAAGGACTGTGATTTCCCACCTCCTACAGGGATTATGTCTCTGTAGATTCGTCTTTTTTTGGGGGGGTGAGGGGGTGTTCTTAAGGTTGTAAATGCAAATAAATTTATCGGACGATTTTATTCACATAAGGGACTATTTTTTTTTTTCTTACTGTAGAACTTAGATACAGTGTTGAAGAACAAGATAAGTACGACTGTCTTTCCTGGGTTGAGAGAGAGAGAGAGAGAGGACGTGAGAGTACAACCCCGGCCACTGAAATGCATGCAAACTGTAGCCTGCCCCTTCTACCCCGGCGCGGAATATTCAACGATTATATATCCCGTACTTAGTTACGCTGAGAAACACACACAATTGTTTGAGAGAGAGAGAGAGAGAGAGAGAGAGAGAGAGAGAGAGAGAGAGAGAGAGAGAGAGAGAGAGCAGAATCCTCGTCAGAATACAGAATTTCTCATCGGGAGTAACAACGAATCATTTTATAACCTCCTTAGTACGGTGTTGCCCTGTTATTGGATTCCTACGCTCTTCAGACGATTTTATTCAGCAAAGATCAGATCCGTCACAGTGAAGGTGATAAAATATCTGCATTATTTATTTATTTTGCCGCCAACGACCCATCACAGTGCATTACTAAAAGCAGTTGTCATTTTATTTTTGTACCAGTTGACGATTTGCTTTACCTTTAGTGAAGAAAGCGTTAGCCTTTTCAGTACTATTATTTACTTTTCATTTTACTTTTGCCAGTAGAAGACGGTTTTATTCAGCTTTGGTGTGATGTTTCGATCTGAAGAGGTAAGATATAGCACTGAATATTCCCGTCACTATCACCGATATTTAATAAAATCGTCCAGAGGCAGCAAGAATATAGTAAAAATATGTCATAGGAGCGAAGTAGTTGAAATTAGTTTTCATTGATCTCTTCAATACTCTGACGCCTTAGTAATTCCTCCTGCCGCCACACAGTTTTGTTTTCCACGTCTGGGAGTAGCTATCGTGTTCTTAATCTTCAATACAGTGGTGTCTGTTACTGTACTCATGTTACCACCAGACGATTCTCCCTTGCTTCGGTGAGACTGACACGCGTGAAAGTATTGACGTCCACAGTACAAATACATCTTTTGGTATTGTAGTCTGGCTGTTTCAAGACTGTTTTATTGATATTAAAGGAGGCCTCTTAACGAAGGGTTAAAAAAAAAAAATCAATCCCCATTCACCTCTTCATTCCTTTACAGTACTTGTTATTTTCTTCATATTACTATCGGAGCCTTTTCTTTGAACTGTGAGACTCACAGAGATCAGATAACACCCTCATATACCTCTTCACTAAGCTAAATTCAGTCTTCTGGAGGTAGCATGAATAAAATGAAAACTACGTCGCCAAGGGGTGAACTTTATCTAAGGTACAAAAAATCGTCCGGTGGTAGCGAGAATTACATTTGAAAGTCGTCATCGTAGAGGAGATGTTAAAAGCATACTCTGGCGGCGCTCCGTCCATCGTGAGATTAAGCCTTCTAAGGGACGCGCAATACCCTCGCAGCTCTTGATTTGAATTCGGAGATTAATACCCCCAAGGAAAATAGGTTATTTCGAGAGAGTCTCTGAGAGAGCTACTACTGCAGGGAGGAGACGGCTCAATCATACGGTAAACAGTCACCTCGTATGAATATTCACACGGCCGCTGCCCCGGATGGTGAAAACCCATTTTGGCTTCGGCTTGAGGCCAGAGGTGGTGGTCATCATATCCAGAATTACGGAGGGCGAGGAGAGGCAGGTCCCGCACGCCACCTAACCCGGCCTCTCATCAGGTCGCCCTCAGACGCTGCTCTACCATTTGGCTATGCATGGGTAGGGATGGCTGGCCTCGCGATTCTGTCCAACCCAACACCAAATTTATTCTGAGATGATCATGGTTAGCTTCCTTTTAGTGGCGTGATGTATGTGTGGGTGGGTGTCAGAAATGATGATGGTTAAAATCATTTTGAAGAAATAATGTGTGTGTATTCCTTTCTTGCCATCCCTATGTTGGGAAATTGTCACGGTGACGCATACGATGCTGATAATGTTATGTATTCATGGATGTTCAGAAGCAAGTTAACTTCCTTTAAAGCGACGAAGTGTGTCTTTACCTGAGTCCTGTAACGTACAGTATATGAAAGCGATGCCTGCTTATTTTTCGTTGTTCTTGTTCTTCAGTGAGGAGAAAGTTTTGAATGAAAACCATCACCCAGACCATAGCAGCAAACCATCGAAACCAATTTTCACAGGGTGTATCATGCCTACCATGTTCAACCATCCACCACCATCCCCCCCCCCCCACTTGGCCCACCTCCCTCCACTCACCCCACCTTTTTTTCAACGATCCTTCTTTTTTTTTTTTCATCAAGTTTTCAAGAAATATGATGGTTCCACCACTAATGCCGCCCCTTATATAATGTCCTCTTTACAGGTTGTGCTTCTCCCCCTCTGCTCCACCTTCCCTTACACTCCCATCCCTTGCACTCATTTCTTTCTAAATTGAATTCATTTGAGAAATATGTTTCAGACTGGACAAAAACTGTCCTAAACTGACCTGAAATGACTTGAATATGCTGAAGTGCCCTGAATGGATCTAGACCTAAATAGACCTAACAGCACCTGAACGGACCGGAATTGTCCTGAACTCATCTGTCTGCGCCTGAATGAATTGGAAGGACCCCAATGGCCCACAATAAACTAAATGGTCCTGGCTGAATCTGATTGGACCTGAACAGCCTTGACATGGCCTGATTTGACCGAGATAAATGTGATGGGCCCGACTAGATCTGAAGTGGACCTGAATGGCTTTATCTGGCCCCCAGTGGATGAACATATGTGCCCCTGAAAGGATCAGAAATAACTTCGCTGAGTCAGATTGGATGAGATGAAGAACCTACATGAGTATTTAATTATCTGAATGGACCTGATTGCAGCTGATTGCCCCTACACTGACCTCATGGATTCAAACTGAAGTGAATGGATCTAACCAGACCTAGGTGTTCATAAACTGAACTTAACAAAACTTACTTCACTTGACCTGAACTGACAAAAGGAAACCTTGATTGCTTCGACTGGGACAGCGGATGGGTTCACAACCTAAATAAGAATGGATGTTGTAGTGTCTTCAGTGGTCTAATTTGAACACGTGGTTTGGCTGTTACGCGCTGAATACCATATAGATCATATCTTTGGTTGTACTAAGTACGTTTTTGCCGGCTGACGGTTTGCTGCCTGATTGCTATGCCAGCATGACATACGTGCGTGCCTAACAGATGCACGTATTTTTAACCATCCATCCATCCATCATCCAATCCTACATTGCCCCATGAGGAGCGTAGGAGCCCGGGGCTAAGCAGTTGGTCTCGACATTTAAGATGAGTTTGACCAGCCTCACGCATCCCTGAGTGGCATTACATGAGCAGTCAACTCCAACCATCCCTTGGATATAAACCCTCACCGGTTCAATCATGTTACATTTATTCGGAGACGATCGCAAGCTAGTTTCCGCCCTTTCATGAGATGATGATGATGATGATGATGCTTTTGTGTGTGTGTGTGTGTGTGTGTGTGTGTGTGTGTGTGTGTGTGTGTGTGTGTGTGTGTGTGTGTGTGATAGTAATTAGCCCTTACAGTGAGATATGTACTGTATAATTGATCGTGCTATCGCCTGACGATTTTTTCCATCCAGGAGGGACTTCTAGTAGTGTAGGGGTGGAAACACAATATGCATTAACTGTCATACGCAAATGCAGAACCTTATACGCCACTGATAACCATGGCTGTATATATACGCTATTTCTCGCAGCTGTACCGGGAAGCTCAGCAAATGTGGTGCTCTGATGCGATGAAGATTGTGTATATACCAGAAATGAAATGAAGGTTCTGGAAATACAGTGAAGCTACTGTATACTGGAAATACGGACAGTACTCTGTAAAGGAATGACAGTAAGGATGCTGTATAACTGAAGTACAATAAAATATCTGTATAACTGGAAGTATAATGAAGGCATCATGTAACGTGAAATACAAGGAAAATACTATATAACTGTAAATGCAAGGTACTGTATAACAGGGTATACACTGTACAGGGAAGATTTTGTATAACTGGCATTTGAGATGCATTCTGGCTGACGAAATGTCTCTTCTGTGCTGAATAAAATCGTCTGTTGGCAGCAATCAAGGATTACCTAACTGTAGTTTACATGGGTGTATACAGTTGTGTACATACCGGTACCTATAGGTTCACTGCATCATTAAAAATGAAGAGACGGTGATTAAGACCGGTTTACTCTCCTACTGGTTTATTTAATTACGGGTTCATTAACGGTTCACTTGACTGTTTCGCTTCATGCTGGTTCATTACATTTGGCTAACTAAAAACAATGAGCACGTACTTCTAAAAGAGCAGTGATGATATCTTCAGAGTTCAACAAACTTTACCGAGTATTAACTCTTTCAGTTTGATAACGTCTTTCAATAGTTTATTTTTACCATCCACAAACTTTTTTTTTTTTTATTCAGTTTAGGGGAGACCTCATAATGGATGGAACAGTGAAGTTTATATATAACCCACCGTTAATTTTTGTTTTTTTTGGATAAACCTGTACTGCAATAACAAGAAGACAAGAAAAAATCGTAGTGAAAAGGTTAAGCTGTATTCTCGCTCTCATAGGAGACGTCGTTGCGTCTCGATAGTGATGTATATTGCATATTACCCCATAATATTCTTTTGCTGTTAATATTAAGACAGTTTGTATCATTAACATACAAGAAGATATTAATTTGTAATGTAAAAAAGAAATCGACATGGACGAGTTACTCTGAATTTTCGTGAGCCAGCAAGAACACGATTAATTATGTAAGTTTTTTATTAGCTTAAGTATAAGAGTAGATCAGCATTATTGTCCACGACTGCACGTGCGTAAATATTTTGATAATTGTAATGGAAGGTAAAGTGATTATTGTGCTCTGCCTGCAGTGAGGAATTCAGAATATACTCTCTGCCGTGTCTTAGGATGCAGCAACGAGTCAGTGCAATGACTCGACTCTCAAATATTGTTTACGCTGTTCTGAAATTGTTCCGACGCTTCTATGCCAGACCTTGCGTTCGTCGGGGGAGAGGGGAAAGTGGGGGAGCAAATGCTGATGGTGAAGTCTTTGTGAAAGATGTACTGTATATGTACGATCAGGACAGAGAAGTACGGTCTTGTGAAATAGGTGTGTGTACGGTTGGGACAGAGAAGAAAGGGTAGGCTGCTTTGAAACTTGTTTGTGTACGATTAAAAAAGTGAAGTGTGTGTGTGTGTGTGTGTGTGTGTGTGTGTGTGTGTGTGTGTGTGTGTGTGAGTAAAAAATGAGGATGCGTGTGCCTGGTCAGTAAAAAAAAAAAAAAAATGGTGGGACTGTGAAAAATGTGTATGTATATGGTCAGCCAGGAAAAAAAAAAAGTGAAGGTATTGTGAAAGACGCGTGTAATGTTAACAAAATAATAATGCTTTGTGAAAGATGTGTGTGTGCGATCAGGATACTAATAGTGCGAGTGAGAAAGACGTGCGCAATATTATGTAGCAGATATAAAAAACGAAGGTGCTGTGAAAGGTGGGAAAGTACGTAAAGAGAGAGAGAGAGAGAGAGAGAGACTGAGGCATTGTGAAAGTGTGCATGTGTACTGTCAGCAGCATAAAAGTGAAGGTTTTGTGGGGAAAAAATGAGTGTGAACAGTTAACCAGGAAAAAAGTAATGTAGGTTTTGTGAAAGATCTACGTATACGATCGATAAAAAAAAAAAAAAATGAAAATGCAGTGTTATAAGAAATACGTGTCTGTGGTCGACCAAAAAAAAAAAAAATAAAAAAAAATAAGTTACTGTGTGAGGTGTAAGTATAACGCCTGGGGATAAAAATGGAAGTACATTAAAATCCCAGAATAAAAACCTTATTCTGCTAAGGCTATAGGAGGCTTGCTGTTACATCTTCCTTGGCTGTTCTTAGTACGTATTTCACAACCCTTTCAGCCCGACAGCAGCAGCATCTTTTTTTTTTTTTTTAATCATGCTGCTTCTAGGTGACTTCATCCAGCTCATGAGTGACTTTTGAACTGGAGAAGTTAGAGTCTTCGATAACCTCTTCAGTACGAGAAGTCTACCTTAAGCTCAGTTGCATAGTTTGAGGGTAGCAAGTATAACTTAAGAAATGATATCACTGAGCTCAAAAGGTTATTGGAGACTAAGCACCTTTCCTGACAGCTGAATGAAAGCTTCAGGTGGCAGCAAGAGTAAATCATAGGGATGATACTGAAATGAGTTATTCTGGCTGCGATCAGAAGAATTATTACAGAGTGACTCGTGTCGCCAGCGTGTTGCTGCGGCTGTTGTCCTTGTTTTTGTCGGTGTTGTTAGTGTTGCTGTTGTTGTTGTTACTTGGGGAGCCGGGGGGCGGGGAGTATTGCGAGGGGGAAAACGTGTACTCATGATTAACCCTTTCAGCTGCTTAGGATTTCTCTCGGCTGATAAAAACATATTGCGTTAGCTAGAATGCAACATTTAATAATTTAATGGACGTCGTTTGTAATCGAGATGGGTTTTAAGATATGGATTGCCAAGGGTTGCTTTCTCTGCTAGATAAAATCATCTCTGTTTGCCAGAAGGAAGTAACCTACGTTAAAGCATCCACAGCGGCGAAGAAGGTAACAGATTAATTTTATAAACTGTCCAGTGAATAACCTAATCTGTTGGCCAGAATAAAATACGTAAATGTATCGGCAGCAGTGAGGGGCCTGATCAATAGTTATATTACCCTTTGACTTTAGGCGTTCGCAGTAGCAAAAAGGTTAAGTGTAACAGTTTTCCATCATTTTCTTGTTACTGATTCCTCTTCACTCAGTATATTTTATTCATCATTATTATTATTATTATTATTATTATTATTATTATCATCATCATCATCATCATCATCATCATCATCATCTTCATCATCATCATCATCATCATCATCAGTACATGAGGGATGGCGGATTGGATTGGCAGAAGGAAGTGGTGATGGATTTTAGAAGGATTTGGAGGCATTGTTATCTCGTCCAATATGGATGAACTCTGGGACTGACGGCTTGAGAGAGAGAGAGAATGATGATGATGATAATGCTGATAATCAGAGGGATACGGATGGATAAATACATACTTACTTAAATACAGGCATACATACATCCAGATAGATAGATAGATAGATGGATGTAGGCAAACATACAGATAAATAGGCAGACATACAGGCTGATCCGGCAGACAGACACAGGTAGACAGAGTTACACTAGTTACAGATAGAGAAACAAAGTGTGATAGAAAGACAGACAAACAGACAGATACCCCGAACATCCTTTCATTCACTGAGTGCTTTCTTCCGAGCTTGTACATGCAACCTGTTACTCGTGGATGTGAACAGCATTGACAACAGTCCAAAGATTCCTATAAATCCTATATTCTATTATTCCAGGTATTCATAGATTCTGAGTATTCGTATATTCTAATTATTTTGATTTGCCAGCTACCTTAATATTACAGTATTCCTGATATTCCGAATTTCCAAGTATTCCCTCTTTCCAAAAGACATTAGTTATTCCAAGATTCCGGGTATTCCAAGAATGGAAGTATCCCCAGTTTCCAGCTTATCTGATTCCAAGTACAGTCTTCGATATTTCAAGCATTTAAAGCATCGTAATTGCAAGATTCCATAAACTCAAGTATTCCAGGATTCCATGTATTATAAAATCCCAAATTTTCCAAAACCCCAAGTATTTAAGTATTCGAACAGTTTAGATTTCCTAGATCCCAATTCCACCGCATCTTCTTTCCACCTTTTCAGAGAGAGCGAATTTAGACGCCTACACAGATTTATTTTTTGCAGTTTTCGGCCTCTTCTTCTTCTTCTTCAGAGATGTTAATAGAGAATGCTTAAATAGGAGAGGTCTAAGTAAGAACCAAGAGAGGAGTACCAGGCGCGAAATAGAATTAGCCTTGGCATGATTATCACTATTTTTATTATTATTATTATTATTATTATTATTATTATTATGGAAGATGTGCAGATTGGCCTGGGAGGAAGGTAGAGTCCCGGAGGATTGGAAGTCAGGTATAATTATTCCCTTGTACAAAGGAAAAGGGGAAAAAGAAGTGTGTGGTAATCATAGGGGCATTTGTCTTCTTGGTATAATAGGAAAAGTGTATGGTAGGATACTTATAGACAGAGTTAGAGAAAGAACAGAGAAATTAGTTGGAGAAGAACAGGGAGGCTTTAGGAAGGGAAGAGGTTGTGTAGATCAGATATTCATTCTTAGATCTTTAGTGGAAAAGTTTCTAGAGAAGGGAAAGAAGTTGTATGCGGCTTTCATGGATTTGGAGAAAGCATATGACAGGGTGGATAGACAAGGATTGTGGAAAGTGTTAAGAATATATGGAGTAGATGGGAAGTTGTTGAATGCTGTGAAGAGTATGTACGATGGTGCGAAGGCTGCAGTGCGTGTGGATGGTGAACTAAGTGAATTTTTCTCTTTGAAAGTTGGTTTGAAACAAGGATGTGTCATGTCTCCATGGTTGTTCAATCTGTACATGGATGGGGTAATAAAAGAGGTACAAGGTAGGGTAGTGGATGTTGGAGTGGCCCGGGTGAGAGAGGATAGTGTTTGGAAACTCCCTGTACTGTTGTTTGCAGATGATACTGTGTTGTTGAGTGAAGACGAAGGGGAGCTGCAAGGCTTGGTGGATGAGTTTGAGAGAGTGTGTAAGAAACGGAACCTAAAGGTGAATGTAGGGAAGAGTAAAGTGATGGTCTTTGAGAGAGGTGAAGTTAGTGAATGTACAGCAAGGTTAGATGGTGAGGAATTGGAAAATGTGAGTACGTTTAAGTATTTGGGTAGTGTGATGAGTAAGGATGGAGGTTTGGAGTGTGAAGTGCTTGAAAGGGTACAGCAGGGAAGAAAGGGTGCTGGTTCCTTGAAAGCAGTGATAAGAAACAGGGAAGTGAGCATGGAAGTGAAAAAGTTACTACATGACAGTATTGTGATACCAACTCTAACGTACGGAAGTGAAGCTTGGACATTGTTGGAAGGACACAAGTCAAGAGTGAGAGCAGTGGAAATGAGTTATTTAAGAGGAGCCTGTGGAGTCACGTGGAGAGACAGGCTGACGAATGAGGATATAAAGGAGCGTTGTGGTGTGGATGTGGATGTGATAGGAAGCGTTATGAGGAACACACTGAGGTGGTTTGGCCATGTGGAGAGGATGGAGGGCGAAAGACTGACGAAGAGAGTGTATGTGAGTGAGGTGGAGGGGGGAAGAGGGAGGGGGAGGCCGAGGATGAGATGGAGGGATGGGGTGGAGAGGTGTATGAGAGAGGGGGGTGTGAGTTGGGAGCAGGGCAGTGAAATGGCGGGGGACAGGGCGACTTGGAGGCGATTTGTTTGTGGCCACCCCAAACGGGATTGAGGCGTCTGGCAATAGATAGATAGATAGATTATTATTATATGATGATGATGATGATGATGATGATGATGATTTTGCCTCAAAAGGAAGAACTAAAGGCTCTGAGTTTGTACTTAAAAGGAAGTTATCAAAAGAAGACCAGTATGACGATCCGCTGATTTCAGAATACTTGGATGCGTTGCTTTTAAACCCTTAAATATGGTAAAGTCTTTCTTATTTTGATCTAGCTGTTCCAATATGATTTAATTCATCTTTAGGTAGCTATCTTCACAAAGGGGCTATGTTAAGCGAAATATAATTATCTGGTTGAATAAAGAATAAAATAAAAAAGGACATCACATTATTGAAGGGATTAAAGAGGCAAACCTGCTTGCCTGGCATGACGTCATCTGCCGGAGTTTATTTACGCGATAAGTCTAACCCACGTTGTGTGTGTGTGTGTGTGTGTGTGTGTGTGTGTGTGTGTGTGTGAGAGAGAGAGAGAGAGAGAGAGAGAGAGAGAGAGAGGCTACTGTGGAAGAGATAACTGAAAACGTGTGGACTGTATTGTGAGGAGAAAGTAAACATAAGAGATGACGGAAGATGTCAGTGGATAGAATAAAACGACGATACAGGGAGATCGAAATAATGATAGAAAAAACGATGGACAAAATGGAAGAGGCACACAAAGGAGAGAGGCTAGTATTGCCAGGATGAAGTGAAGATGAGTAGTAATCGAGAAGCTGGGAGAAATTTTTATCACGTTCACCCTGGATGAGATTCTGAGTCGAGGTCTGATGTTTGGCAGTAAGTCAATATAAACTGATTTTTTGATGTGCCAGAAACAGTGATAATAGAAGGACGTCATTAAGTACTAATTCGCCCCTCCCCCCACCTTTCTGTTGTCGGAGTCAGGGCTGATGTTTCTGATGTTGAACTCGAACATCTATTTTCCTAACCCCACGTCTGGCACGATGGTGGATCTGGAACAAGGTTGCTTGATTGAACTCTTTTCATATTCTCTCACACGCACGTGTCCTGTATGCAGCATGAATATTATATAGCACGTTTTGGTTATCATGTTTCAGCTTATAACACTGTAGAAACAGATCAGTTGCATCACCATTTCGGCAGCTGACCCTTATGCGTGAGGTTTGTATCAGCAGCTTCAGAAGTGAAATTAACTCCAACATCATCCGTACATTGTTAATTTATTAGCAACTCTTATACTATTATGATTATTACATTAACAACAATAGTTGTTTTATATTTTTAAAATATTAATAATATTTAGCAAAGATACTTCACAATATCTTAGCCAATGCTGTTGATTCAGACATCTTGCTTAACGGTCATTTATATTGTGCATATTCTGTTCGTAATGACAACCTAGTTCATATGTTACCAAAATGAACTGAGTGCAGACGCATCACCGGACAGTGGTCAATATTCAGAGGTGAGAGATGGATACTGATGTTGTTTGTTCCACTTTTTGTTTCGTCTCGTGGTACAGCAAAAGTACCTCACGCCTGCAAAGAGTTGTTCTGGCACTAAGAGGGTGATACCGTGATCAGTTGATCTGTGTTTTATGTATTTTGTAACTTGCAGCAGGATAGCTAAAACGTATTACATTTTATTTATACAACTTATAGGAATTGTGTATGAGGGATTAAAAGAACTAAAGAAGTCAAACACCTTAGGTTCAGATCTCACTTCGTGTCACAAGTAGGGTTAGGGAAGGGGGGAGGAAAAAATGGGTTCGATTCCAATGCCCAAAACACCGACCCTGACTCCAGCAAGGGAAGGGGGGTTGGGGGGAGAGATTAGTGCTTACAGTATAACTGCACAGACATTATTCATGACAGACATCTTAGATGAACGGTGAAATTATGCATCCGGCAGTAGTTAAATATAAAGAAAAACCCCTTCAGCTCGACAACGTCTTTTGTATGTTTATTCTTACCATCACCAGATACTATACTTGTTTTTAGCTTAGGGGAGACTCCTCGAACAAGAGGAAATAAATAAAAGCCTTCACTAACCTATTCTGGACTTCCACGTATCTGAACAAAATTGTCAGATGATAGCAAAAATATAACAAGCATGACATTCTAGGGTCGAAAGGGTTAAGAATAGGAGGGGATGAGGGAGGGTGACTTGGATTGGCAGCTGATTTAGTGCTGTGCCAGACGCAGCCATGAATAGCAATGATTGAAGAACCTGAAGGCATTTATATCCCGGTCAATTTAGATGAAGTTTGGGATTAGGCGTCACACAGTAATTGAATATAAAGAGTTTTGTGCAAGAGTGATTTAGGAAAGGCTGCCTGTATTGGCAGCTGATTCTGTGATGTGTGAGGCTAAGAGGGAAAGCACCCAGAATGTTGTGGGGCATACCACCAAGTCGGAAGGAAGGAGAGAACTGAAGAAGAATTAGCTAGTGTCAGAAATGTGACTATATAAGGACATGAACGCATGCTTATTCAGGGCACTTTGGGTGAACTGTAGAATTAAGTTAGAATTGATTAAGCGTCTTGCAGTAGGTGAGCAGACTAAGCACGGGATCATCATCATCATCATCATGACCTTTTTCCCACTAAGATTGGGGTAAGGTGCGTAAATAAGTGAATGCAGATAAGCAAATATACAGAAGATAAGCAAATAGGTAATACCAGACTCACCCGGAAGTATGCATGTTTTTGCATGTTAGAGGAGCTTGGAGAGGCATCTAAACAACAGCATCCCTGTGGGTGGGCTGGGTGGAAACGAGTGAAAGAGATGGGCCCAGGTGGTGGTGGGAGAGGGAAGAAAGATTACACCCAGCGATGATGGGTGTTGTATGACATACAGTGAGGTTTAAGTCACGTAATTCCCTTAGAGGTTCAGTGAATGGAGGAAGAAAATGGGTGGGAAGGAGGAAGAAGAGTGGGCAGGACGGGGTGGGTCTGATTAAAGCAGGGCCGTGCACATGGGGGGAGCTTTGAGGGTTTAGCCCCCCCCCCATTTGGAAAGAATGAAAAATTCGAATGAAAATAATACTAAAAACGCAACTCATTAAAATTAATTGATTTATGTCAAGAATGTTGCTAGATAGAAAAATAATAGAAAAGAGTTAAAAAGTTCTACAAAATATAAGAAAGAACGAATTAAGATGTTTCACGAAGGTCCTAGAATGTTTTGTAACCGAAGAGAATAAATGGAAGGTCATGGAAAGCTAAAAAAAAAAAAAAATGCAAGTTTGTAGAACGTAGTGGAAATTCCTAGAATGTTTCATGAAAGGTATATAAACGGTACTTCTGTGCAGCGTGTTAGTTTACGGTCAGAAATCAGCGAGTGTAGAAGTGTTTTCTCTTGTTTTTCCTGTGTTTTTTAGTGAAAAATATCAGATAAGCGACCGAATTCTTTGTTTCACATCCAAGGTTCTGTAGAGTTCAATATGTAAATTACCCTGAGTTTGTACCCTTTCAGTACTTTAGTCAGAGACAGTAGCTAAGTTTACCGTATTGCGTTACATAATTTAGTGGGTAATTAAAGCGCTCCAGTCGGATTGGGCCTGTGCAGTTTTACACCCAAGCGATGGTTGGGGTTAATAGCTCACGTATTGCCATTCAGGGATGAGTGAGGCTGGTCACACTCATAAATGTCAGGACCAACTTGCCTAGTCCCGGGCTCCTACGCTTCTCATGGAGCAACACAGGGTTAGATGATGAGTGAATTAATGAATGAAATAAAGCGAATAAACTGTGTTATGAAGAAGTAGTTTTTTTTTTCAGCTCCTCCCCTTTTCAAAAATCTTGCGCACGGCCCTGTATAAAAGGCACTGGTCTAGAAAGAGGTCTCAAATACAGGGAATCTAAAGGCCATTTTGTTTAAACTGAGTGTGAAGTTATGGACGAACCCCCAGCTTTTGCCATACGTTCAGATACATAGATGTGATGGTGGAGAATGTCTTACCGCATTGTATCGTAACTGAGTACACTTTTTATCGTAGGATGCAGGCTAATCACATCTGATACTTATAAACGTTTCACAAGTGATCGACAGAAATAAAAACCGGTTTACATCTTCACATACCCAGTTTAAATAATACAGTCTCAGGTGCTTATTTGGCTCCCGGATTTCACATACACGAGGTGTACATGTCCAGTCGTAAACGCCAAAGTATCTCTGTACTCTGTATAGATAGAATTTAGCTTTGTGGTCATTGTCCCGGGTACACTTGCCAAATCCTATAGAAATTCGCATTTGTGTTTCATATAGCACATTACTGATTTAATGAATAAGCAGAGTATGATAGTAAAGTGAGTTTGTATAGTTTGAATAAAAGTGGTTTCCATGTGTCTGTGGAGTATGCTGGGAAGGAAGACACAAGTATGGTAAGTTCGCTCCCTCCACAAACAGCCTTTCTTCCTCGGATGGTGCTGAGTAGTGGGGGCAAGGCGGGGATATTGCATTCTTTGTAGATGGACACTGCAGATTTGACGGTATGGTCGTGGCAGAGGTTTAAAATCAAAGTTTTCTCCAAGCCGAGCAACATTAAGCACACGCCTTTCCCGTATACCTAGTCTCTCACGGCGCAGGTAAAAACTGATGCCGTGACACGATAGACGCAACCGAAAATGTACAATTGCCGACGTAGCTGCTGATCCCCTTCAATATGATACGAGACAGTGAACGATGACTTTCGAAATCCAGGTCTTCAACCCTGGAACCAGACTTCTCGGAATACTGTGTTCAAGTTTCATAAAATAATGTTCTACTAAAAAGTGGCGCCTCGAATACATATTGTGTCCGGGATTGTACATATGTTGGCGTGAGGTTATAAATGCGTGAGTTTATAAATGAGGGAGTTGATTTGAAAGTTTGTGTGGAACAGAGGTGGGATGGGGGAGGAGATGGGAGGAGGGAGGCAGGGGTGAGAACGGTAGGGAGGGTGAGGTAAGGGAGGAGAGGGGAGGAGGACGGGGGACGGAAGGATGAGGTGGGAGAGCAGAGGGGAAGGGAGGGCGTGTGGAAGCAACATTTGTCAACAACACGGGATCATGATGATATGATGAGCGCACCATCATGACGTCATTACTGCCACAATGAGCACTACCCACCACCACCAACCACACACCCTCCCTTACTCTTCTCCCCCTCCCCCCCTTACCCCTCGCCCCCTCTCCTCGTTACCCCTCGCCTCCTCTCGCCGTGCCTGCCTGCCTCCTGCTTCAACCCTGTTTTCCTATCTCTCTCACTTCTCTCTTGTCCCACATCTCCTCAGTTCCCCTGCGTATCTTCTCCTCTACCTCTACTTCTCACCCTTTCCCCATCTCTCCTCCCTAACATCTACTCTCTACCCTTGCCTCTCCTCTCCACCTCTACCTCCTATCTCCACAATTGCCTCTCTTCTACCCCCTTGGCCTCTCCTCTGATTTCCAGCCTACCCTTTCTTTATTATCTTTCTTCTCCTGTCCTTCCCACCTCTCATCTGTCTGCCCCTCTCTCCTCTCGACTCTCCTCCTTTGTCTCTCCTCGCCTTTGCTCTCCTCTTCCTATGTCTCTTTTCCTCCCTAATTTTTCCCCTCATTATTTTGCCTTTCCTGTCTGCTTCAACCATCCTGTCTAATCTGGCCTCTCCTTTCTTCCCCTACCTTACTGTACATTCCCTGTTTACCTCATGCCTTGCCATCCCCTGTCATACGTCACTTTTCTGCCTCGTTGCCCATGCTGCATTTTCTTCCTTTCTATGTTCCATTTGTCAGTACCATTTCCCTGCATTCCTCTCTCTGTCTTACCTTCCCTCCCTTCGTCTACCCTCCCCTCCCCTCCTCATGCCTTTCCCTCCTTGTCTTGTATCCCCTCTCTGTGACCACTCTCTTCCTCTGCCTGTCCTCCTTCCCCTTCCCCTCCCTGCCTCCTCTTCCCTCTGTTTCAACTTCTCCCTGCTTTCCCTCCCCTGCCCCCGTTTCCCTGACTTACCTCCCCTATTACACTTCATCTGTCTCTGCCTTCCACCTTCGTAACCAACCTTTCCCTCCCTGTCTTCTCCCGTGATAGAACATCTCTGCCTTCACGTACTCTTCCTTGCCTCCCCTGTCAGTCCTTTCCTGCTAGCCATCCTCACCTCCCTTACCATCCATCCCTGCCACCCACTCACGTCTTTCACTTCATCCCCTTCCATTCCCTGCCTTCTGCTTCCTGTCAACTCTTCCTTGCTCTTCTGTACTCCCCTCCAACTCCACCAGCTCTCCCGGCATTCACTGACTTCAGTTGCTTGCATTCCCTCCCTTCGACCACCCCTTCCTCACTCCTTATCAGATATCCTTCCCCTCCTCCCTCTCCTCTTTCTTTCTTCCCTTCACCCTCCCCATCATCCTTTCTATCCCCACCCTTTCCATCCCCTCCTCGCTTCTACCTTCCCTTCCAGTCTTTCCTGTCACCCGGCACTCTTTCCCTCCCCCCTCCTTTCCCCTCCCACTTCCTTTCCCCTCCCACCTCTCCTCCAACTTTTCTGTTCTCAGCCTCACCATTCCGTCATCCCTTTCCACTTCCCCAACATCCATCCATGCCATGCTTCCCCCATCCTCCTCTCTCTTCTACCTCTCCCTTCACCTTTCCCTTTCCTGCCTCTCCCAGCTTCTCCTCCCTTTTCTTTCTCTCTAGCCTTCCCTCTCTCCTCCCAGCTTTCCCTCGCCACCTCTCCCATCTTCCTTTCCCTCCCACCTCTCCCTCCAGTCCTGCCTTTCACCTTCCCCCCAGTCCCCTTCGGCCATCGCTCCCTCCATCCTTCCCACCCTGCCTCTCCCATTCTCCCCTCACCTCTACCTTCCCCGCTAGTCCTCCCCTCTCTACCTCTCCCCTGTCTGTTCCTCCCTCCCACCTCCACCTCCATCCTAGCCCCCGCTCCCCCCTAGCCTCGCCTGCCGCCAAAGCAGATGAGGCGGGTAATGACGGGCATTGTGTGGGCCGGGAATAACAAGCGGTAATGTCGATAATCACCTCATGACACCTCTGAATAAAATAACAAAATCAGCTGCTTCCTGGGAAAATATTGGTAAACACATTTTCCCCTCTGTCAGCGGTGAATGTGAGCGGGACTTTGAGCTGTTGATGCAGTTGCCTTTATAAACAAGGTTCCCTTTTTTGTGGCGGTGGTGATGTTTGGTAAATTACATTGTTCATATATTATCTAACTCATTGGGTGACAAAAACAGGTTCGAATATGGTGCAGTTGCAACATCATGTTCTTCTTTAGTTCAGCGAATTGCTGACATTGTCTTCTTTATGCAATATTCATTAATTATGGTGTTCATAACTTATCTAGCGGATAGTATATGAAAAGTAGACTTAAAATGTTAGAAGTACAAAGCTACAGGATACTTCATTTTGACGGATTATTCAGATTCCTTTCGCCTTTCTTGCACAGTACTGTAGGTACCGGATATTACTTCATGAGCATAGAGAAAGATCACCCACCTACTCCATTCTTTTGATTACCTTAGGCGTGACTACTTTCCACTGCTTTCTTGTCGATTTTCACATTTTGTAATTCATAATAGTGTAATATGTATATTTTACATGTATCTCACTTCTCTCAGTTTCTGCTGTTTTCTCTTCTCAGTCTGGATAATTCTTTCCATTTTCATTTCTGTTTTCTTACATTCAGATTCCTAAAAAAACTTAGTGCTTGTACTTTTGCGTGGACCTTTTCTCTCTCATTCTCTCTTATTTCTTGAACATCTGTGTGTGTTGATTTTTGCTTAAAACCCCTTTCTTTATCATTTTCCCTGCTATTTCCTGTCCTTTCTGCCGTGGGTCCATTGCTTTCCATTTCTTTCTTTCCTCCTGTCCTCTCACTCTCTAATTCCCGAAAGTTGTAGTGAATTGACCCGTTTGCTTGAACTTTCCTTTCTCATTCCCCTTACTATTTTCTTTCTCTCTTTTTTTCTTCCGTGATATTGTCTTCCATTGCTTTCTTCTTTTTCTCGTGTCTTCTCACTACCTGTTTTCTATTTTTTTTTTCTTATCGTCGTCCTAGTGTTTCTTTGAGTGGGGAGGAAAAGGAGGAGATAAAGGAGCATTTGTATCTGGGTATCTGTATCTCTGTCTACATCTGAGTATCTGTATCTCTATCTATATCAGACTATCAATCTTTATCTGTATCAGGGTATCTGTATTTCTATCTGTATCCAAGTATCTGTATCTTCGTATCCGTATCTCTGTACCTTTGTATCTGTATCTCTATCTGTATCTTCACTCGTACCTGGATATCTGTGTCTCTGAATATCTGTATCTCTATCTGCATCTGGGTATCTGTATCTCTGTCTATATCTGAGTAGGCTATCTGTATCTCTGTCTATATCTGAGTATCTGTATCTCTGTCTGTATCTGGGTATCTGTATTTCTGTCTGTATCTGGGTATATGTATTTTTATCTGAGTAGCTGTATCTCTGTCAGTATCTGGGTATCTGTATCTCTATCTGTATCTTTGTCAATATCTGGGTATCTGTATCTTTGTCAGTATCTGAATGTCTGTACTGCAATTCCTTCTGTCTGAGTATCTGTATCTTTATTTATTTGTTTAAGTAGGAAGAAATAAAGCGTGAGTAGGGTGAGAGTGGAGGAGCGTGAGGATGGGAGAGAAAGGCTGTGGAAGGAGACGTCGGAAGGAGAGAGGGGAGTTGGGAGGGGAAGGGAGGCGTGGGAAAGGGTGAGGTAAACGGGAGGTTTGGAAAAGGTGGAGACGTGGAAAGGGGAGAGGCAAAGAGGTAGGGAGAGGGGATGATATGGGGAAGAAGGAGACGGGTTAAAGGGCAGAGAAGATAACGGTAGGAAGAAGAGAAGGCATAGGGAAGGATGGGTTTAAGGGTGAAGGGGAGATAAGAAGAAAGAGGGGGTAGGCGTGAAGGAAAAGGGAGGATGCTAAGGGGAAGAGGAAAATGAGGGGAGGGAGGAGACAGGTTTGGAGGTGGAGGAAGGGAATTTAAGATGAGGCGGAGATATGGGAGGGAAAGGGGAAGGAGGTAGGGTGTTAAAGGTAAGAGAAAGATAAGGGAGAGAGAAATGAGAAGGATAGGGCATTTGGGGAAGGAAAGGTGAGGAAATCAGAGAGGTGCAGGGCAACGGTAAGAGGGAGAGAAGATAGTCTAGAGGGAGAGGGGGGAGTTAAGAGCGAGGGAGAGATAGAGGGGAGGAGGGGATGTTAAGGATGAAGGGAGATAAGAGGAGGGGAAGGGTAGGGAGGGGAGGGAGTTAAGGGTGTGGGGGAGATAAGGGGGAGGAAGGGAAAAGCGTGTTATCAAAGTTTCAGCGAGACGGACCCCTGAGTTTGGCCTGATAGCTTTAGACGAGGCCACCCGAGAGACCTTTGCCACCCCTGCCTCACCCTGCACCCTTTCCTCACCCTGCCAACCATGCTATCCTGCTTCACCCTGTTAACCCTACCTCACCCTGCCGCCTCTGCCTCACCCTGCCACGCCTGCCTCATCCTGCCACCCCTGCCTAATTCTGCCACCCCCGCCTTGGTTTGCCACCCTTGTCTTATCCTGCTACCCCTGCGTTACTCTGCCATCCTTGTCTCACCCTGGCTAATCCTGCAACCTTGCCTCATCCTACGCCACCTTTGCCTCACCCTTTCTTACCTTTTCCGTCTTTTCTCACGCTGCCACTTTTTCGTTGCCACCCCTTCCTCTCACCCTTCTACCTCTTCCTTTCACTCTGTCACATCTTCCCCTGCCAACGCTTTCTTTCTCCCTGCCACCTATTCCTTTCACCTTGCGACCCCTTCTCCTCATCCTGCCACCCATTCCCGTCACCCTACCACCGAATCTCCTACCACTCCTTCCCCTAATCCTGCCACCCCCTCCCCTCATCCTGCCACCCCCTCCCCTCATCCTGCCCCCCTCCCCTCATTCCGCCACCCTATTCCCTCATCCTTCTACTGCTTTCTCTCATCCCGCCACCCCTTTCCCTCAGCCTGCCACCCCTTTCCCTCAGCCTGCCACCCCATTCACTCATCCTGCCACCCCTTTGCCTGATCCTGCCACCCCTTTCCTTCATCCTGCCACCCCTTTCCCTCATCCTGCCACCCCTTTCCCTCATCCTGCCACCCCTTTCCCTCATTCTGTCACCGCTTTCCCTCATCCTTCCACTGCTTTCCCTCATCCTGCCGCCCCTTTCCCTCATCCTGCCACCCCTTTCCCTCATCCTGGCACCCCTTTTCCTCATATTTTGCCACCCACTGCCGTCACCCCACCACCCCTTCCCCTGTCACTCCTTCCCTCACCCTGCCGCCGTTTCCTCTGTCACTCCTTCCCCTGCCACCGTTTCCCCTGCCACTGTTCTCCGTGCCACCCATCCCCCTTACCCTGTCACCTATTACCCTCGCCCCCCCATCGCTTCCCATTCCACCCTTTCCTGTTGTCCTGCCACCTCTTCCCAGGTCACCTCCTCTCGTCACACTGCCACCTGTTCCCCTGTCGCCCCTTCCCCTACTATTCCTTTCCTTCATTCTGCCACCCTTTTCCATCGCCCTGCCACCCTTTCCCCGGTCACTCCGTTTCCTACATCTCTCCCTGAACATCCGTGCCCTTCTCCCTCTGCTACCCCTTCCCTCCTTTTGCCACCAAAATCTACCTCTCATCCCTAGCAGCCATTCCCTCTCTCCTGTCAGTCTTTCCCTCTCTCCCTTCAGTCTTTCCCTTTTCCATGCCAGTCTTTCCCTACTTCATGCTTGCCATTCCCTCACCCCCCTCCCCCTCCAGTCAGCCTTTCCCTCTCTCCTGCCTGCCTTTCCCCCCTCTTCTGTCAGCCTTTCCTTTTCCCTTGCCAGCCTTTCCCTCACCCCCTGCCATCATTTCCCGTCTCTCCCTGTCATTCCTTTCCCTTTCTCCTTCTAGCCTTCCCCTCTCCCCGTGCCATCACTTGCCCTCTCCTTCCACCACCATCGTCCCATCCCTCTCACCCTTCCCCTTAGCCCCTTTCGCCACTGCCATTCTCCTGCCGCCCCTTTCCCTATTCTACCGCCCAGTATTCTCGTCGTTTTCTTCCGCCATCTTCACCCTTTCCTCCTCCCTCTGCCACCACCACCCAATCCTCTACTACCTCCTACAAATTTCTTATTCCCATATTATGACGTCACTCTCCACCTTCACACCATCTCTCCCCTCATGCCACTGCAACTTCCCGTATTTCTCCTTCTCCCTCCCCCTCCGCCTACATCTTCCTCCCCTCCATACTCCTCCCACCTTCATCCCCTCCCTACTCTCTCTCCCTCTGTCTACACATTTCTCCCTCCCACCTACACCATCTTTTATACTGTCGCTTTTTCACTTTTCTCCTTCCATCCCCTCATCTATGCCACCTTGTATAATTTCTTCCTGCTTCACCTTCCACCCTCCTATCTATAACTCCGTCCCACTTGTACCTATCTGTGTACAGACCCCTTCCCTTAAAACCTTCCGCTCTTCCATCTGCATCCCCCCTCTGCTGTCTCCCCCTCTCTGAGCCTTCCATCCTCCTAACTTGTACTCCCTTTACTGCTGTCTTCCCTTCCCGACACATTCCTTCCTCCCACCTATAGCCCCTCCCCCCTGCTGTTTACATCTTCCACCCTCTCACCTCTGACACTATATTCTTTCTCCCTTCCCCTTCACCTTCCATCCTCCCATATGGAGCACCCTCCCAGCGATATTCCTCGTTGTTCCTTGAACTCCCCCACCCCCTCCCTACACATTCAACCCTTCTATCTGTGTCCCCTCCCTCTTATACCATTCTCTCTTTCCTGTCCCCGCCTCCCTTTCCACGTTTCACCTTCCCACGCGTACCGCCTTCGGTCCCCTTTCCTCCTCCCCTTCACCTTCCACCCTCCCACATATACCAACCATCTACCTGTACCCCTCCTCTGTACTCTCCCTACACTTTATACACTTTCTCAACACCTTCCACCCTCCTCCTACACTGCTCTACTCTCCCCTTACACTCCCCCACCTTCCCACCAACACCTACACTCCTCCACCCTCCCCTACACTGTGTCTTCCCCCTACATAAAACTTTAAGTCTGAGTCCCCCTGATTTCGCGAGGGTCCCCAGCTGTCTAAACATCAGGGTGTCTGTCCCCACTCTGCCCTCTCTCTCTCTCTTCTCTCTCACTCTCTCTTTCTCTCCCTCTCCCTCTTAGGTGAGAGCCAGTAATTGACTTACAGTTTATTGCTCCTACGTAGTAAAGATAGTTCTGTAATATGTTTTTACCTGTCGTTATAAATGCTTCTTTATCTATTTTCTTATTTATTATTTATTTACTTATTTTTTCCAGTAAAGGAGGAACCAAAATTTTAATGCCAGGAAAAACTGTTACTTTCAACGAAGTTCCTGGGCACGATAGGACATAAGACTTGAGAAGAAATAAAGAAAGAGAATTAGAGCTTCATTTTCTATATAAGTACAATATCGCATAAGACTGTATAGATGTGATTGACATAAGAATGAATATTTCTTAGTCCTTATTTTCATGACAAACTTCCTAATGAATTTTCAGCAAACGTGTTGCTAACAAGCCATCAGCAAAACTTCTGTTGTTAAATGCAATTCCCAAAGAGAAAATGCTTTGTTTTGGTTCTGTTTCTTCTTGACGTTGTTTTGATTCTTCTCACCAGTTTGTTACCATGACCTCCTGACTTTATTTTATATTTTTCTTCCTGGACGATTAGCCTGAATATTACTATGGATGCATAGTACAGTACCTGGGCCTGGTATTCTAAGATGCATTTCTCAGATTGTCGAAGTAGGTCTTTAGGATAATTTTACAGTCCCAGTTGTGTAAAAAGACGGACACAGATCCACCAAAAGATGGGGCTGAATAACTAAACACTGAAACAGTCATCACCTGGTTTGTCCAGTTTCAGATGTGGTTATGGTACAGAATGAATTTAAATAGAACTTGTCTCCTAGCCTGTTTATTCTGCGTTTGTTTTCATATGAAGTACATATACAAGAATGTGCATGTATATAGGTATAAGACGCAAACTCTGGAAAATACCTCCTATTTTCACGCAACTGTTGCCTGTTCTTGTTTATTATTTTCGTGCTCAACTTATCGGTCAGTGCAATTGTTTTACCAGAATCGTGCTCTTTATTGATTCCCTAATTTTCGCGAGACAAAGTAAATTCTCAGTGACTGCAGTACACGCTTCATTTACCTTGTTTTCAGTCGAATTATTGTCGTACTTTAATCGAAACAAACGATATTGTAGGGAAATCGAAAAATAACATTCAGTACAGAATTTCAAATATTGTGTGTGTGTGTGTGTGTGTGTGTGTGTGTGTGTGTGTGTGTGTGTGTGTCTCGTGATGACGGACATAGAAACAGGGCACCGTATTCTTACTGGTGCAGGAGACTTGGTAGCACCATTTTGTTGGCGATATATTTAACATATTACTTTGTTATTTATGTATTTAATATCGACTTACAGTAGTTCGCACCAGTAATATAGAAAGAGGACAGAAAGGTGCTGTGTGGAAAATGAATCGGTGAGGAACTGATGATGCGAAACCTAAGCCAAAGAATACACTGTCCGAGATCAGAACACAGTCACTGCTTTACCCTTGTTACGTAGTTGAGAGAGAGAGAGAGAGAGAGAGAGAGAGAGAGAGAGAGTGTTACGGACACACTGCTTTGCCTTCGTTTACGTGAAGTGTTGCTGGATTTGTAGCTCAGTAAAGTCTCATCCTTTCTGTTTCCCGTGCTCTTGTCTCGACGAGGTGATAATTATTAAGTCGGGGAGAGCTGGAGTGAGGAAGGTTTTCACTCAGCTTCTCTATTTCGTGATTGGAGAGAGAGAGAGAGAGAGAGAGAGAGAGAGAGAGAGAGAGAGTATAAGCATGTGTCAAGCCGTGATATTCTCGAGACACACTCTTAATATCTATGACGTAGCCTATCCCATGAGTACAGCTTCTTAGGAAAGTACTCGTGGTCTTAGGAGGCTCCATAGCACCTCCTCCTTACTACCTTTCTTCCTTATACAACACGTTATTATTCTGTTGTGTGTTGTTAACCCTGCTTTTGTCAGTGTCAGAATCTTTTTTTAACAGTAATGGGAATTGTAACGTCTCCATTACAGTTACGGTTTTTTTATGTTTTGATTCTACTGCTACCAGACGATTATATTGAGATTATTTCCTCATGGGGCAGGGTTTACTCAAAGATCTTTGTACCTCTGCAGTTTGAAGCCTCTCCTAAGCTGCACCAAACTAGTAACGAAATAGCAAACAATAGAGCATAAAACAGCCATTGTGGTATTTAGAGCGTTTAGATGGGATAAACTGTGAAAAATAAAATGTGTCATAACTCCAAAAGAACATCATTCAGAGTTTATCATTATCTGGAGAGTAATCTCTGATATATAAATGAAATTTGTCAGCACAGGGATGTAATCGTACGTCCGTGTACTAGATACAGTCCTCTGCTCAGTAAACATGTGCTCTCATCTGCTCTTTAAGAATATAGTTTCCTCAGGTCAGCAAAAGTATGCTTAGATCAGTAATAACATTCTTTCCTCTAGTCAGTGAGTAATTGTTTCCTCCAGCCAATAAACATATGTTTCTTTCCAGTCAGTAAAAAAAAAAAATATGCTTGTATCTGGTCATTAAAATGTTCCATCTGGTCAGTAAAAATACGCTTTTCTCTCGTCATAAAAAAATGTGCTGTAATCTGATCACCAAGTGTATTCCCCGGTCAGTAAAAATGTCTGCGCTGGTAAGTAAGAATATCCTCCCCATCGACAATAAAAATTTGCACTCCTATAGCCAGTAAAAATATGCTCCCACTTCGTTAAAAGTATGTTTTCTGTTCAGCAGAGCTATGATCTTACAAAATATGGTTGTCTTGGGTCTTTTATAAATATGCTGTCTTTTCAGTAAAACATGCTGTGTGCTTGGTAAAGATATTCTGTGTTTAGTAAAAACATAATCCCAGCTCAATAAATAAACGCTTTTTGCTGAGTAAATTTTATCCTCACTGATTATTTGTTGCCTTCACAGTCTTAATATTCTCTTCGCTTGGTACGTATGTCCTGTCAGCTGAGAAAAAGCAGGCTCTTTGCTCAGTAAATGTATGCTTTCTTCTTAGGAAAAACATTTCTTACTAGAAAAAGAGTGCTGTTTGTTGAGTAAATATTATGCTGTCTGCTCAGTGCAAATAATTATGGTCTCATCCAGTCAGTAATACTGTATTTGTCTCTGTTTTGCTCGTTAATAACTATGCTCTTTCAAATTATGATCTACTCTGGTGGGATTGAAATGCTGTCTTCAGATCAGTGAAGATAAGCTGTAGTGTTGTCAGTAAAAATAAATAATCTATCTATCTATCTATAGCCCGACGCCCTAATCCCGCAAAGGGTGGCCGCAGACAAAACGCCTCCAAGTCACTCTGTCACCCACCATTTGACTCCCCTCCCCCCAACTCACCCCCCCCTCCCTCATATACCTCTCAACTCCATCCCTCCACCTCATCCTCGGTCTACCCCTCCCTCTCCCTCCCTCCACCTCACCTACATAATAATAATAATAATAATAAACATTTTGTGTAGGGCAATAAAAATTTCATGCTGTTCAGTAAGAATATGTTCCTTTGTCGTCTCAAAAAATATGGTCTCCTTTGCTTGCTAAGCAATGCACTTTGCTTGGTAAGAATTATGCTCTAGGTCATTAAAATGTGTTAACAATCGGTAAGAATTTGCAAGTACAAATGAACCTACTTGTGTGCAGTTGAGGGGACCAGTAGTACATTGGTCAAGACATTAAGCTCGCAACAGGAACAACTTGTGTTTGATTGTTGGACCGGTAGGACTCTTGGACAAAGTTAGTTTCCATTGTTGGCCCCGTTCATCCAGCGTTACAACTGGAGACTAGAATATACCATCGACCCTTGCGTGTCACATTATACTGTAGGGGAAGATTGGAACGAGCAAAAATTGATAGTGTGCCTTAATAACCCTCGTGCAGTCGGTAGGCATAAATCTAAGCCTTCATTTTCTTGTGTGTGCAGGCTATCACACTTGAAGCACTCTATCACTCCCTTCCTTCCCTCGCGCTCGCTCGTCTTCCCATCAAATACCGCCGCCCCCTCTCTCTCACTCTCTTTAACCCTCTCTCATCTCTCTCTTTCTCTCTCTCTCTCTCTCTCTCTCTCTCCAAACTTCCCCCTTTCCCATCTCTTTTTGCCCCCCCCCCCTCTTCTCTCTAGTCCTTCCGTCTTTTATCTTCCTCCCTTCCCTCTATCCAGTAGCCTCTTCATTTTTCTTCCATCCATCTCTTGCATTTCCTACCCTCTCTCCAACCCTTCCCTCCATCCTTTCCTCCCCTTTCGCCATCTCTCCCCCTCTTTAGAACCTCCCCTCCCTCCTTGCAGTCCTTTCTCCCAATCCCCCAATCCAGCACTACCCTCTTGCCTATTCTTCCCTCTCTGTAGCTTTCTCTTCCAGCATCCCTCTCCTCCTTTCATCCTTCCCATCCAGCCCTCTCTTCCCACTCTCCAACTTCCCGTCTTTCACCCTCTATCCTCTCGGTCTTACCTTCTCCAGCAGCAGATCTTCCCTCCTTCCATTTCTCCTCCTCTCACCCTCTTTCTTCAGCTCCTCTTTCTAGCAATTCTCCCCTCTTGCCATCGCTTCCCCTCTTTCCACACATTCCCTCCATAGAGCCCTCTTTCCCCTAACTTCTCCCCTCTCTTGCCCTCCCTTATCTCCAGCCCCTCCCTTCTTTCTAGCCTTCCTCTCTAGCCCTCTCATTCCCACTTTCCAGCCCTCACCTAATCCCATAAGTCCATTTCTTCTTCTCTCTCTTCCCTCTTGCCCTCTTCCTACCCCTTTCCTCCTCGCAGTCCTCTCTCCCCAGTCCTCCCTTCTTCCTCTCTTTGCAACCCTTCCTTCCCTGCATTCCTCCCCTCACGTCCTCGTCTCCCCTCTTCCTAGCCATTCTCTCCCAACCTTCCCCTCTTCCCTCCTTCCATCCCTTCCCTCTCGCCCTCTTCCCCACTTTCCAGCAGCAGCATCCCTTTCCTCCCAGCAGCCCAGCCCTCCCCTCCTCGCAGCCCAGCCCTCCCCTCCTCCTGCCCTCTGGCCCATTATTATATACACCCCGGCTCAGTCCCTCTTCACTCATCCTCCCTCCTGCTCTCACCAATTTATGGCTATCTTCTTTCCCTTATCCCGGCGTCTCCCTCCAAATTCCTCCACCCTCTGATGTGTGTGTGCATTCTTGTAGTTTATTGCGTTTTCTTTTGAGGGGGATGGGATATGCTTTTTTTTTTTTTCAGGCACTGTTAAATTGGCTGGTTTATCATGCTGTTTGTGGGGTGTTTATATAATTGAGTTGCTATTATTTGCTTGATCTATAATGTGTGTGAGAGATGTGTACGCATTTTCCATCTTTTAATTAGTTTTATTCCGTGCTTTGTAGCTTCTTCATAATTTTGCGTTGCAGTGTGTTTGGCTTATCGTATTATTTGTGGTGAGTTTATAAAGCTGTGTTGTTGTTGTTTGGTGTGCTGGATGTTACCTGTGCGTTTATATTTTTGCGTTGCAGTTTGGCTGATTTCTCCTCTTATTTCTGATGTGTTTATATTTCTGTGTTGTTACTATTTAGTTTTATTGTATTTGTGATGTTTGTGTTCTTTTGTGTGTAATATATTGAAGCATGTTTTAATTTTGTGTATTATTATGGTTTGGTGTCTTCCTCTGTTGCCGAATAATGTTAATGTTTGAGGAATATGTTTATATTGTGTACACTGTTTGTATCGTTTCGTATTTTATAGTATTATATTCAGCCATTTATCACATTTAAACTGGCCTCAGAAAGTCTTTTAATGGTGTAAGACCAGTTAACCTACTTCATAAAAATATAACCCTAAAGCAAGAGCCACCCCTCTCGATAATGGAAAACAGACGCAGATCAAGGGCGTAGATGCTGGAGGGGATAAATACCACCCTACAATTGGGCTGGGGAGATATGTAATCATCCCCTACTAATCAAGTAATCCTGAAAAAATACAAAGGTGCGAGTACCCCTACAGGTACCCTCAGAGTACTTATAGTCATCACATGGAAAAGGTGGTTATTTCAAAAGGAGGAAAACTGAGTTGGAGGAAATATAATAACATAATAAACTGTGAGATGATCCGTCGTAGCAAACTAAGCTTTTTGAAAGAAGCAACATTGTGGTGATGCAGTGGTGTCAGATCTAGCTACTAGTAATGAATTGTATTATATTTCGTTTCCTCATGCATTGTAATTTGATAAATGGCATGCACATGCGGCTATATAACCTTCTTTCCCTGGGCAGTGACACATTCTTCGTTCTAAGTCTAAGTATTCTTAGGTCTTAGAAACCATCCTCCCCCCTCCGCAATCTCATTATACGTAAGTTACGCCAATTTTGCATATTCAGAAAGTAATGGAAACTCCTTACTAATGCAACAAACCATGACTAAACTTATTTATATTTTTTTGATTGACGTACCTTGAAGCAGACCGCGACGAGACGATTTCACTTCATTTTTTTTTTTTTTTTTTTTTTTTTAATGGATTGACGTACCTTGATTCAGACAACAACTAGGCGATTTTACTTAACTCATGAAGAACATTTGTTTTTGAGAGGTTCGTGAAGGTTCTGCCTGTTCCCTGCTGCTCGAAGTATCTCCTTCATAATTGAGTTCAATCGCGTGGAGATAGCAAAAATAAACCAATGTCAGACATACTTAATTCAAGGGGCTGACAGTATATTCAATCATTCTAGTACAGTGACGTCATTCATATCAGTTTGTCATATTCACATAATTATAATCAGCTGGAGGGAGAATTTTTGAACTGGTGAGTTAGATACGGCAGTCACTACTAAGAGGTTGGCTAAAACTGAATATAAACGTATGGTAGTTGGAAACAAAATAATCGCCACCGTACTAAGTATGTTAACCCTGAGTTTGAGGACACCTTTTCTTTTATATGCTTGTTATTGCCTGGACATTTTATTCGAGACTTTTAATGGGAGAAATGACATATGACCTTCATCAATCCTTTCATTATGAGTGGGGGGGGGGGTCTCCGAAGTTGAAAATAAAATTGTCTAGAGAAATAAACAAGCAAACTAACAACAAGTGAATGGGTTCTTTTCAAGTATAGGATATCTCAGTTCAACAGAATCGCCTGGCCTTAGACTAAATGAAATACTGGTGTTCATAATGGCAAAGAAAGTAATCGGGATAGTCTTAACTCTTTTTTTGGAGGCTAGGACTTTCTCTGCTGAACCAATTCCTTAGGAGTTTGGCGGAATAAATCATCTTGCTGAATCCATAGAAGCGAAAAGAAGCACAGATACAAACACCTTCCTTCTTTAGTCCTTCAGTACGTTGGCTTCATTTCTTTTTTTTTTCTTTTTTTTTTAATACAGAAAAGTTCAGTGTAGGAGAGACATCTTGTAGTAAAGCGGTTAATGAAGGCCAAAAGTTGCCACTCGGAAGATGAATAAAATCATCTGAAGGTAATAGAAATAAATAAAATAGTCTCCTGGCTGATGGGTTTAATTTCCTCCGCCAAGGAGAGTGTGTTTTTGCGGGCGTTGGTTTGTTTGTCTGTTAGCAGTTAGCAGAATTACTGAAAAAGTAATTAACGGATGCTGCTGTTTTTTTTTTTTTTTTTTTTTTTTTTTTTTTTTTTGAGCGGTAGGGTATTGCCTAAGGAACAATTCATTAGATTTTGGTGGTGACCTGGATCATCATCTGGATCCAGGAATTTTTCAAAGGATTCTTTACTATTGCGGGACAGTGGCAGTTTCAACATTTCTGCATCTAACTCGATAAATAATGCCTACTGTGCTTGCACTTCAGCCTTGGCGGAGGTTTGCAGTCTCGGATTGCTCTTGTTCCAAGTAAAATATAAAGCCAAGAAGGAGGTAAGTTATATGTCAGGACACTTGTACAGCATGGAGTATAAAGTGTGAGTGATTCTAGCCGAGTAATATAAGCTTAGATATTTTGAAGGCATTTTAACAGCAACTGAATGCACTCCAGTCAACACTTCTCTCTCTCTCTCTCTCTCTCTCACACACACACACACACACACACACACACACACACACACACACACACACACACACACACACACACACACACACACACACACACACACACAAGCGCGCGCGCATTGCTTAAAATATCTTTAACCCTTTTAGTAAGAGGACTTTTTCTGTTTTCTGACTACTTAACAAACGATTTGGTCAGAACACAGGGGAGACTGTTGTAGTGAAAGAGTTATTCTCTCTGACAAGGAGAGTATGTTTTCACCCATGTTTGCTTGTTAGTTTGTTTGCTTGTTAGCAGTATTACTCAAAAACTAAAGAGATTTGGACCAAATTTGGTGGGTAGATAGCCCATGTCCCAGGGAACAATCGATTAACTTTTGGGACTGATCCGGATCGTATTACAGATTCTGGATCCGGAAAATATATTTTTTTGTGAAACTAATCAGTGATGAGAAAACCTAGCTCATTACGAAGAGTGGTTTGGAAATTACGTTGCCCTTGTCGAAAAGATGCGCTCCACTGAGTGCCCCCCTAGTTGTGAGCTGTGTCCAGCTCCTCCCGCTCGAAAAGTCCTAATCTGAGCAGTATCGCCTGGTGGTTATAAAAATCCATCCATTCATCCATCCCTTAACAGCCTCTGATATCAGGAGCTTACGAGTAAGGTCCTGGGACTAGCCTTTTTAGCCAAGACATTTAAAATAAGAGTTTACCAGGCACAGGCTCTTACATTAGATGGCAATATGTGAGCAGTATACCCCAGTTACCCTCGGACTCTAACCCATATGCATCATATCCATCTCGAGTGACGACTCAACAAACCGAGACGCGTACATTTAGTAATTTTGTGGTTAACCCTCACGGTTATCATTCAGCGTTATTGTTTTCTAAGGTACAGGAAATAATTTGATTTGTCACTAGTTTAAGCCACCTAAACTCACCACTACATCGAGTGAGTGGATGATGAGCGCCCCCACCTACCACAAGAATAAATTATGTAAAAGGCATCATACCGATGGGGTGTGACGATATTTGTGCAGATTTTTCGCCATTAAATGCTGCATAAGCTCCAACAATTTCCCCTAGAGGTAAAAGTTGAAAATCCTTTATATGCTGGTTTTCGTTATCAAATGCATTCATTCTGCTCGCGCTCTCACACTTTCATACTCTTTTAGCAGCGGTCGTGTAAGCATTCCACTTTCATTTGTGCATCACTTTTTCATGGTCAAGCGATTTGTGTGCAGAAAAATACTTGAACACCGCATTTCTGACTGGCCTGAGAAAAAAATGCAGGAAAACAGACGCGGCGATATATATATATTTTTTTTTTTTTTTTTTTTTTTTTTTTTGACAAATGCGGTCATCAACAAGCATGAAATCTTTTCATATAAAATTAGGTGGTAATCGCTACAGTATGAACACTGGCGCCTGTGACTAAAATATAAGTGAGGCTGTGTACCGAGTGGTCTCAGAAAACTCTCAAACTGGAAAGCTCTCAACAGAAACCTCTCAATACCGAAAACTCTGCAAGCAGTGGCTCTCATTATTGAGGTACAAGGAACTGCAAGTGAAGATTTTTAGGCGGGATATCTTCAAGGATGCTTATCTAAATTCTGAATGTTATTTTGCGCGCGCGAGTGCACGTACCCCCACCCCTCCCACACACATTAATGCCTACATCATACCTCTACACTGATGCTTCCACCCACACTTCTATTCATTTTCCACACTGCACTGACTTAATCCTCATACCTCATCCCCACACCTCCCAAACACACTCATATTAATTTCCTTCACTAACAATGCATCCACAAAAACTGTACAGACGGCACCTTTGACAGTCGTACCCTCCCCAGACGCATCCACCACTCCAACGCATCCCAAAAGGTGTTCCGTGTCGTTGCCCAGATGCACACAACACACACCAACTAATGAATCACTGTGGTTGCAACGTGCTGGATTTCTCACCTCCAAATGGTACAGTGACTCAGTCAGTTAGTTACAAAGTTAGGCACACACACACTAGATTGTGCCGCCCTCATATGTGTGCAGTAATAAATAAATAAATATATAACTCACTGCTCCCAAGTCCCACACGAATACCTCCTCAAAAACAACCCACACCCATATTCACACGCATTCACAAATCTCATGAATGCCCAGCCGTCAATATAATCAACCAAACTACCATCACTAAGCTCCCCATCTCTCTCTGGCACCTTTATTGCACCTCGTCCCGCATTGTTACCTCCACTGATATCGTCCCACATCTCATCCGTCAACACACCTACACTACCCCACCATACTGATGTCTGTCCTGACAAGTTTTATTCCCACACAACCCCCACTAATGCAACCACACACCTCCACCATCCCAAAACACACCATTAATGCCTGCTTTGAAATTACACCTCACTCCGTCACCCCACACAACCCTCAAAAGCACATCTCCACATCCTCACAGTTACACTCCTACAATCATACTCACAACCACCAGCGGTTATGCCAGCCCTCACAACTCGCTACATCCTCTTCCTCCACACTTCTCCCAGTAATATACGTCACACATCCCCAGTAACACACCCCACACACACCCATAATCACATCCCCACACAATCGCACCACCTTCGTGCCTGTAGTTGCAGAACACTTCACTCCCACACAGTCCTCACTACTACATCTCCACAGTCACACTACACAACCCTATTATAGATATCTGACAACACATTGCACTCCCGCATACCCCTCACTAATATGCCCCCACACCGGCACAGTCACACTCTCACGACTTACGCCACTAATGCATGTCCTAACAGCGCACTTCACCCCCAACATTTCCCAATATTACAACCCCACTACTCCCACTAATAAGCTTCCACCGCCCCACCATCATGATGCCTGCCATAACAACACTATTCCCCGCCATGAAAATCAATAAATGTATCAGTAAAAAGGAATCAGTTTCAGCGGTAAAATTTCCAGCAGATATTTTACTAGCCGGCGTTTCCAGAGTTCATCCCTAAGTTAAAAGGCGAGGGAAACATGGAGTACGTGCATAAATAAAGGAATGAAAATTGAGGCTCATTGTCGGAGGGGGGAATCAGGAGTGAGATGGAAGGAAAATGCTGCAAGATTTATTCCCCGAGTGAGCAAAAAAGATGGAGGAGAAGACGACGAGGGAGAAGGTTGCTTAATACCAGCGCGGTGGGAAAAAGCGGAGGGGGAAGAAAGATGAGGACAGGCGGGGAGAGAAGGATTGGTAGAGGCAGGAACTTGACAAGAACACGCTAGCAAAGAAGGAATAACAGGAGATGGAAGAAGAGGAGGAGGAAGAGGAGGAGAAGGAAAGTTGTGATGAAAGGAGGAGGCCGAGGGAAGGAGAGTGATTGTGACTATGGGAGCATATCATAAGGCATTGGTAGATGTAAAAAGAAGACGCTAGTAAAAAAAGATATAACACGAAACGGAAGACAAGAAGATTGATGAGGAGAAGGAGGAAGAGAAGAGGGCTTGATGGAAGGAAGAGGTGTGATATCAGGTGTGGGAATGTAGCAGTGGGAATAAGCAGACTAGAGTGTAACAAGTAGACACTAGCATAGAAGGTATAGCACGAAATAGAAAAAGAGGAGAAGAAAATGTTTTGTGGAAGGTGTGTGATTTTATGTGTAGAACTGTAGCCAAATGCATAAGAAGACATTAACTTTACAAATAGACTTCAGCAAAAACGGTGGAAGAGGAAATGGAAGATGAGGAGATGGATGAGGAGAGAGAAGAGAAGAAGAATAAGTGAAGGTGAAAATGGAAGAGATTGGATAAGCAAAAACGAACTTGACAAGAATATTGTGGCAAAGAGGGAATAATACGAGAAAGAATAAAAGAGGGTGAAATAGGAAGAGGAAATGGAAGATGTCTGATGGAGGGAAGAGTCGTAATTTTAGGCGTGGGAATGGAACAGAAGTCATTCACCTAAAGGAAGCTGACAAGAACTCGCAAGAAGTAACAGGAAAGGGAAAAAAGGAATCTGAAAGTAGGAGCTTTGGTTTGGGGTGCTGGAGTGGAAAGACGACAGGAACTTAATAAGAAGATACTAACGAAGAAAAATATCACGAAATGGAAGAAGAGGAAGAGGAGTTGTGTTATAAAAGGAGAAAAAGGAGGAGGAACAGGAGGAGTAGCAGAAAGAGGAGGAAAGAGGAAAAAAGTTAAAGGTAGGAGTGTGACTTTAGGGACTGCAGTGCAAGAAAAGGTACAAACACGCAATCTGTTTTTTCCCATTCTTTTCGATCTTCATTTTGACCATGATTTTGAAGCGAGAGAGACTATAAAAGATTGTTACGCCGTGATTTTGTTGCATTCAGGGATATGAATATGTAACGCTATGAGCTTTGAAATTTTCAGCATGTGTTACTCGGTGCCAGTGAACAAAAGCAAACTCTCATGACAGTTCTAGGAGATGTTTTTACCCAACCAGTACGGTGCATGGCGTCTTTTTTATATCAAGTTCCTGGTGCTACTGGAGGGTTTTGATTAGTTAGGGACAGCCTTTTGGTAGTTAATGGCTTATGAAGGTTGCATATAATCCATTTGTTTCGGTAAGTCTTTCCCAGCCTGAATAAAACCGTCTGTAGATAGCAAGACTACAGTGACAAAAGACGTCCTTGTAGAGAACGGGTTTAAAGTTCTGAGAGGTTTAAGATGGCTGGTTATCTAGTGAAAGAGTACTGGGACCGGAGACTCTTGCTTCTACGTGCATCAGTTAAAATTATAAAGGTGATAACTGGAGGTTTTTCTGTCATATAAAATGCCACCCGGGGCGTGGGTTGGTATCTTAATCTTAAATGTTCCGGACTACAGTAACGCCTCGAAAGGAATAAAGTGTGACTGGCATGTTTTAGTAAATTCGTAAAAGATTGATCTTGAAAATGCCAACATGTTCTGTTTGAAGTCGGTTAACTAAACAATGACCATATTACCAAAACCATTCAGAATACCTCAAGAGAACCCACCACCCAAGGCCAGGACGACCGAAATCGCCAGAGAGACAGATAGACAGATAAGCAGAAAGTTAAGTAGCAGACGAGCCTTACCCAAAGTTGGATTGAATCGTAAATACCGAACATACGACAGTGAAATGGTGATTGTAATGGTGATAATACTGCACTCTTAGGTTCTCAGGCTCACTCTCAGCTTAATTAAATCGTCCGATGTTGGATAGAAAAATACAGGGGAAGATAGGATCCTGAGACGGTTAAGTAATAATGTGTAAGATAAGAAGTTTGGCCACATATTGGACTTCAGTTGGGACAGAGGGAAGTTTGAGGCAGTTTTGTCATGACCATCCTGGATGAATTTGAGAGTTAGGTGTGGGCTGGATAGATAGAAAGTTAGTTAGAGAGAGAGACAGAGACAGATAAAGAGACAGACAGGCAGAAAGATAGATAGATGGATAGATGTATAGCAGTCGAATAACACAAGAGTTGGAAGATCATATTTTGAAGCCAAATTGAGATAGAACTTGGATGTATTTTTGTCGAAGCAACTCTGAATAAAATCTGGGAATGAACGTTTGTAGATGGATAAACAGATAAATAGATGGATAGACAGATAGACCGAGGTAGAACTTGGGAGATCCGTCGGAGTTAAGCTGTGATAATTCGTGGAGTCAGTTTTGTAGTTGCCACTCGGTGTAGACGACGGGAGAAGGCATGTCTGACAGTAGATAAACAAACAGATGGATAGACAGGTAACTAGGTAGTTAGGGAGACAGATCGATAGATAGGTAAATGATCGTCAGTAGATAGATAAATGGATGGATGGTTGGGTAGATAGAGAGACAGATTGTGAGATTGACAGAGATAAACAGAGATTACATAATAAAGAAGAAAGTTGCGGTGCAGTTAACATAAATAAAATCCGACATAAGGTATCAGCAATAGATAGAACGATAAATAACTAGACAGGTAAGCAGAGAAAGATAGACAAGAAGATATATGAGTAGATAGATAAACAGATAGACAGCCAGACAACACTGGGTAAAGATCAGGAGTTTTTGCGATGATCCCCTCCACGTCAAAGGGGGAGAGTGAGGCGTAGATAAGGATCACAAGAGAGAGCTCCCTAATACGATATAATTAATTTGGATTAATCACTCGCACGTGAATATCTCAGGTGAAAAGTGCGCCGCTGAATAATGAAGGCTCCTGTATAATTAACCCTGACTTAAGAAACTCGTGTGTGATTAATGATTACTCTGTTTAATTGTAGCGAGATGAAATACGCTCAGCAAGACGCCCTCCTCTCTTATGCACAAAAACTGTCTGGGAATTAACTTGCAATGTCCATCCAGGGGTCGCTGTCTGTGTGAGGGATGTGTGAGGAGATGTGTAGCTGTGTGTGTGTGGAGATGTGTAGGTGTGTGTGGGTGGATGTGTGGGGAGATGTGTAGGTGTGTGTGGGTGAATGTGTGGGGAAATGTGTAGGTGTGTGTGGGTAGATGTCTGGGGAAATGTGTAGGTGTGTGTGTGGGTGGATGTGTGAAGAGATGTGTAGGTGAGTGTGGGGAGAGTTTGGTGTATGACTGAATGTGTGGGAGATGTGTAGCTATGTATGTGAGTTTGGTCTGTGGGTGGATGTGTGAGATATGAAGGAGTGGTGTGTGGCTGTGTGAGGGGGAGGAGCGGGTTTTGTGAGATGTGAAGCTTTGAAGTGTGTGGGACGGATATGTGGGGTTGGTACTGGCGGGGATGTCTGGAGCTGATGTGTGGGGTTGTGAGAGAGGTGTTTGGGTGTATAAGGGGGAAGAGAGAGGGGTTTTTGTGGGGTTGATGAGATGAGATGTGATGACCTAAGTTGTGGGGATGCATGAGGCCGGTGTCTTGGGGAGATGTGTCGGTTGATGTGTGGGTGTGTTAGGAGTAAGATTTTTTTGTGTGTGAGATATTGAAATGTGGAACTCAAAAATGCTGTGGATGTGTGGGTTTTGTGTGTAGGATGTGCGTGGGCGTGATGAGTGGGTGTGTGAAAGGATTTCCTAGGTTAGTGTATGAGTGGATGTGTTGGGTTTATGAGTGGGTGGATGTGTGGGTTTGGTAGGTGTAGAGGATGTGTGGGATTGGTGAGTGTGGGGGAAGTACGGGGTTGGTGTGTGGGTGGCTGTGTGGGGTTGGTGTATGGGAGATATGAGGGGTAGGTGTATAGGGGGATATGTTGAGTTGATGTGTGTGTTCGTGTGTATGGGAATGGTGTAAAAGGGGATGTGTGGGGCTCGGGTGTGGGGTTGATGTCTGGGGCGATGTGCGAGTGTGTGAGGGGGAGGGGAGAACGTTTATGAGGAGAGATGTGAAGCTCCGACGTGTGGAGTTGATGTCTCTGGGGATGTGAGATTGGTGTTTTGACGGATATGTGGAAAGTTGTGTGAATTTGTATGAGGAGGAGGAGGAGACGGGGCGATCTTGTGGGGATGGTGGGATATGGGACTTTGAGGTGTGGGGAATGTGCGGGTGCGTGAGGGGAGAAGGGGGTTTCTGTGGGTATAGTGAGATGTTGGATTCAGAGGTGTTCGTGTAGGAAGTCCATGAGGTACATTGTAGTATGTGAGATATAAGTGTATGGGGATGAGGGGCTGGTGTGTAGGGAACATGGTATGTGATGAGTTAGTGGAGAGGAATAGAAATGTGATTATGTTGAACTAAGATACAGGTGTATGGGGGGGGAGTGGGGGACTGCGAGCTGTGTCTTAGGAAGTTATGCTATAATTGTGGGTGACAGAGGAGTATGGCGGAACATGAGGAGCGTGCTATACTGAAAGATGTGAGGGGCGGATGTGTAAAGAATCGTCATCATCATCTCATTGACATCGAGTCTCCCACTTGAGGTGGGGGTATCTAAAGCAAGATTCGCTGATGTCTGTTGTAACATTAATCAGAAAAAAAGGTAGTTCTTCCACATCTGTGCCAAAGAAAGTAGTAGGGTACTAGGCTGCGTGCATCATAAATACGGTGCAGTGTAAAAAAAAAAATCTTTCTATAAATATTTTACTCCATATTCCAGAGAGTATCGAATGCGTATTCGCTTGAGAATTTCGAGTCGCCGAAAAGGGGAATGAGATGAGACTCATTTGTGCTGTGTCAGTTTCATCGTAAGATGTACAGGCCAAGATGCATGAACGAGTGAGTGAAGGTAGGTAGTTTCCTTGGCCGACCACTAGACCATTGGGCAGGGTCTCATTTACCCGAGTGTGTCCGTGACTCTGAACTAAGAAAAAAAGGATCTGGGTGTGAAACGACCATTGCGTGTAGTGCACTGAGGAAATGCTTGGATGCTCGCCTAGTTGATCGTGCGGGATGATTGATCATAATATACCTGACCACTTAAAAAGTATACCAGTAATGATGGATACAAGGTTAGGATGATGAATAGTATCCTACCTGTTATGATAAATTTGGCTTAAGTTTGCACAACACCTGAGAACCTAGTTTATAAGCACATAAGAGGTCTGGGGTAGGGGGGAAAGAGGGTTGTCAAAGGGGGCCTGTAACTCTGTCGCGAGGGTCTCCACTAAGCCAGGAGAGGACACACACTCAGACAGGTAACGAGACACAGGTGAACTTGCTCGAGTGGACGGACGCAACACTATACCTGCCTTACCTATGCCTGTCATTCTGCTTCACTACCTACCTTCCTTCCTCGCTACCTACCTTCCAGCTTCACCACCTACCTTATCTGTATCTGCCTCACCATTACATGGCTTACCTTACACTCAAACCTACTTAGCTATCTTTTTCCAACCTCGCCACTACCTTACTCATTATCATCAACCTGTTGCCTTCGCCATTACCTGCCTACCTCATCACCTGCCTTTGTGTACATCCTCACACCTGCATCACCCCTGCCTTTCAGCTTCACCATCACCACCATACAAGTCCACCTCCCTCACTGCTGGTCGCTCTTATGTCCTTCCCCCATCTCCTCACCTCTCCAACTCTGCCTTTCATCCCACACCTTCCTCCTTCATTCGTGTAAACCCCACCAGTCTCTTTCACCACTCTAACTCACCAGTATCCCTCACTCCCTCCCCGGTCACCCACCAACCTCCCTCATCCCCCACCTCTACCAGCCTCCGTAACTCCCACCCCCAGCAGTCCATCTGCATCCCTCCTCTTGCAAGCCTTCTTCACTTTCCCCCCACCGTACCCATCGTCTTCACCCCTCTCCCTCATCCCCACAATCTCCCTCACCCTCAGCCTCCTCCCTCAACCCTCCAGCTTCGTTATCGTGGAGAGAACTATCTTAAGTAAGCTTAGGTCAGTTAAGGCACGATAAGGTTAAGTCCTGGGTTGCTTAGAAGTTCCTTGATTGGGGAGCACTGCATCCTTAACTGTGGCTGTTCAGGAGAGAGAGAGAGAGAGAGAGAAAGAGAGAGAGAGAGAGAGAGAGAGAGAGAGAGAGAGAGAGAGAGAGAGAGAGAGAATCACCTATTCATCCGTCTAATTCCAGATGCCTAGCTTCAAAGTTGTTTCAAGCTGAATAAAACTTTTCTTACCAACATTGCTACTCCCTACGCAAGTGTGGCACGCGTAATTGAAAGCACAAATACGAAGAATATATATATATATATATATATATATATATATATATATATATATATATATATATATATATATATATATATATATATATATAACGAGTGGAGGGGAAAAAGTAAGCGAAATGAAAAGAAATGCAAGATGAGAACGAAGAAATTTAGCAATGATTGCTGTGAAGAAAATGATTTTTCTTTTAAATGATTTTACAGATGTATTTATAAATATCGAGAAAAGAGAAAAAGGGAACTGGAATCTTGTAAAGGAACAGTGGAAGAAAACAAAAGTAGGAAGAATTTAAAAAGTGGAGGGAAATTAATCTGTAAATACCGTGAAAAAGTATAAGTTTTAAAAAGGGATAATAAAGTAAAGGGTGAGAAGATGGGAATCGTATCTTTAAGCAAAGAATATGGAATAAAAAGGAAGTGAGACATGAGAAGGCAGGGGATATATATTTAAACCTTTTCAGCACGAGGATCCATTCCAGTGTGAATAATATGATTTGACGGAAGCTGGAATAAAAAAGTAAAAACGTGGTCGCATTGGGTAGGTTAATATCATTTGATTCAAACCACCTGATTACGACTGGTGTTTCTTTAGCAGAATACAGTTGTTGGGTGGTAGCAAAATTAGAGTTGATATGCTAATGAAGGAGTTAACTGCCAGTGAACGTAACTAGGAAAGCGAGCACACACACACACACACACACACACACACACACACACACACACACACACACACACACACACACACACACACACACACACACACACACACACACACTTTCCTTTACCTCAAATTAATTTGTTTTATTCAACTTAGATCATTTTCAAACTGCTGAGGTTAGATACAGCAACATTCGCAAGCTAACTCGCTCGATCTCGTTCCACACTTTCAAGTGTGAACGTCTGCTACGTAAGAAGAAGAGCGAGAAAGTGCAGGAGTAAGTGAAGGGAGGCGACTTGGATAGGCGGGACGGAGTGTAGGTGAGATATTTGTCGCAACTACCCTGGATGAACTTCGGGATTAGGCGTTAACAGATAGTCAGTTGGGCAACTGGCCACTCGCGTATCCAAATTTAATGCATGTGATTACTAGCAGCGTCAACCCGTCTGTCCCCTTCCCCCTCCCTCACTCCCTGTTTGTTCCACCTACCCCTTGTCTCTCTAACCCCCCCACTCCATGTTTCTCATTCCCCCCCCCCTTTCCTCATACGTGTCTCTTCGACTGCCATGTCCCCTCCCATCCGCCGTCAGTCCCTTCCTCTCTCGTTTCGCTGCTCCCACCTCCCCACCCGTTTCTGAATACCATCCTCAACCTGTCTCTTCCACTTGTTTCCCCCTATTCACTCCCTGTTTATCTCTATCTCACCACTTTCTCTGCGTCCCCCCCCCCCTTTCCTTGATACCGATATCTCACTGCTTGTACTGTACCTAACTCATTTTCTTTCCTTCTTCATTCAGGTCAAACACAAACTGTTGTTTTTTCACAGTATACACAGTATACGTAAAAAACCTGACATCTTCCCTACCACTTACTTCTGCTTCCCTCTACTTTTCTTTTAACTGCTTTTTTTTTTTTTTTTCTGTCCCATTTCACCTCGTCCCTACCTTTCATCTTATGCTTCCAGTTTGTCTTTTAGGTAAAATGTCCTTGTTCCTTCCAACAGTCATCGAGTTGGCCCACATTTTTCTTGCTATTTCAGTCAGACTTTGCTTGAATCGATAGTGTAATTACAGTAGTTTTACCCCGGCAGATAACCGCTTAATAGGGCAATAGGCCTTTTATTATTTGTACTTTTTTATGTACCGTTGCTCTCTTCGTCTCATACACTATCCTTCCTTCACCACTTACAATCACAACTCAGTCTCATCCCGTCTGTCACACTAATCATTATATCTACCCGAACCCCTTCATCTTCCTCACGGGTCATATTTTCATCCATTGCCCTTCTGATCGTTGTTTCCTGCTCCTTCTCCCTTTTCTTCCGTCCCCTACCTCTTCCTCTCCTTCACATTGTCTCCTTACCTCTTATCCACACTGCTGTCATTCCTTCCTCGCCGCTATCCCTATTGTTTTCCCTTTTCTCCCATTCACTTCCATGTACCCACTTAACTCTGCTTTACTTTTTTAGACCCTTCCATATCTTTCGCCCCCGTCACCCCTATCCCTCTCCTCTTTCCCCTTCATCTTTAACTCTTCCTTCTTATCTGTTCCCAAATACCATCTACCAGCATTACCCACTCCCTCACATCATTCCCCGTAGGATCTTTAGGTACTTATCTACCTACCTTTTTCCCATTTCCCCTTCAGTCAGCCACTTTGTTTCCGTCTCCACCCATAATTCTCTTAGCTGTAATTTCCCATCCTCTCTCTCTCTCTCTCTCTCTCTCTCTCTCTCTCTCTCTCTCTCTCTCTCTCACACACACACACACACACACACACACACACACACACTTTTTCAACACCCCCTTGCCTCTCACTCCCCATCGCTCACCCTCCAGCTCTCAAACTTAGTCTTTTATGCTTTCTCCTTTCATCCCATTTTCTTCCAGCAGCTTCCCTCCCTCTTCACCTCTCACACCAGCCTCTCTCCCTCGTCTCTCATCCCTCTGTCTCTCTCAACTTTTTCTTCCCTCTTCTTCTCGACCTCCCCCCTCCCTCACAAATGCGCCACCCATCTTATTACTCGGAACTCATGTCTTCATATATTCTCTCTCTCTCTCTCTCTCTCTCTCTCTCTCTCTCTCTCTCTCTCTCTCTCTCTCTCTCTCTCTCTTACACATCGTACTTCATCCCTTTCACACCTTCCCTCCCTCTCCCTTGTATTCACCCATCACCCTTCCCCACGGCCTCTCACCCCATCCTTCCCACCTCCTTCTGTTCACCCGTCATCCTCTCACCATTTTCCCTTATAATCACCACCTCCTTCCACCCATACCTCTTTTATTCCTCATCCCTCATCTTCTAACCCTCACCCTTCTGAGACTCTTTGCTCGCTCACTCCTTCTCCTCTCTCCCCTCATCTTTCTTCCCCTCGCCCCTCTCCCTCACTCTCACCCCGTCACCTCTCATTCCATTTTCTCTCACAGTATTATCTTTGGTAACTTCCCGCCTCGCCTGCCCCCTTCCACTCACCCTTCTTCCTCTCCCTCTTTCCTCCTCCCTTCCTCATTTTCTCTTTTATTCCATTTCTCCCTCTCCTTTACTCTACTCTCTCTCTCTCTCTCTCTCTCTCTCTCTCTCGTTCATTTTACCCTTTAGTTCTTCCAGCTACCCATTTCTTGTTTTTTGGCCTCATCTTCTCACTGTCTTCTAATCACATAGTCATTCCTCTGCATCCGACACCTCACCCCCAAATCATTCTCTCACCCTCCCATCCCCGTTTTCTATCATGATCATATATTTCCGCCTCTCTCTTACCAATCACCTCTCTTCTGTTGTAGTTTCCTTCCATGCAGTCCCTATCACTCACATTTACGTCTCCACTCCTCATTACTTACTCCTCACACACTCTACATATCTGCTCTCTTAGCCTCTCACCCCTCACCCTTTGGAATAATCCCTCTCTATATCACCCCAACACCTCACTCTTTTTAACTCCTTATCTCCCTTACAGTCTCTCCTCAAGTATTTTCACCTTCACAGACTACTTCCCATTCAAACCACTCCTCTTAATTTACCACTCCACCTCTTATTATCCACTTTTCCATCACTAACCACTCCCCCTTCCTAACCACTCACCCTTAGTAACCGCTGTCCTACTGACCAGTCCCCCCCACCCCCCAGCAACCACGCTTTCCACTGACCACTGCCCCACCAATCACTATTCCATTAACCAAGCCCTTCCACCCACCACTTTCCCCCCACTAACCACTAAGGACTTTTCTCCCTCACATTAACCACTCCTCTCAGTGGCCACACTACTTACTAACCACTTCCTCCACTAAACAGTCCCCAAACTCCCCCTCCCCACTAATCACTCTTCCCATTTACCACTGCCCCTCAGCATTAACCATTTCTCTCCACACCACTCCTCCACACTAACTACTCATCCCCACAGACCACTCCACTAACCACACCACTCATCACTAATACCCCTTTTCAGCCCTCCACGTGTTCACAGTGTCCCATTCACTGTTAGCTATCCTCATCCCCCACACGTTTTCATTCCTTATATCCCCTTTCTTTCCCACTAACATACCACAACTCGATACTTCATCCATTCTCTCCCATCACCTGTCCCCATATAGTCTCCTTCTCACCCTCTCCCTCTCACAGTTGTCTCTTGCCTTCCAAACCCTCTCACCCTCCACTTCTCTCCCCTTGCTGTGCTTTTCCCTCTCACTCATATTCCCTCACAATTAACCGCTCACCCTTAATCACTCCTCTCCATCTCACCTCGCACATTTCTCTATATGACCATTTTCCATTCACGCTGAACTATTCTCTCACATCTTTTTTCCTGTCACACTTTTTCTTGCTTGCCATTTCGGACTCAGATTAAACCTCTCCATCTCCAGGATCTCACCTCCTGTCCTTGCACTCATGTTCCGTCATCCTTTTTCATTCGTGTTCATTTCCTCATCTCTCACACCTTCCTATCCCTCACCTCCTTTTTCCCCTTTTCATGTCACAGTTAGCTCTCCTTACCTACTCATACCACCCCTCACCTTAACCCTTCTAAACTTTCGTCACCCCTCACTTTCTCACTACTTCTTACCTCTTATACTTCATTCCATACTACAGGTATTCTAACTTATTCCTATCACAGTCCCTCTTTCCATTTACCCTTTACACCTCACCTCACCCATTCAAACCTCTTTCCTTCCTCCCGTCAGCTTCACACTTATTTTTACCGAGTCCAACAATTAACCACCTTCACCCTTTCTTTACCTTCTCACCTCTGTTAACTTCATACCCTTCACCCCTCACTCTACCCATTCTAACTTCTTTCCCTTCACTCCTTACTTTTGTACTCCTCATCCATTCCCATTCTGACCTCGTTGCCCTCCTGTCTCCTCCCTTTCCCCTCATCCCAGCAAATACTCCTAAGTGTGCTGACTGAGCGGGCGTGTGCCTCATCTCTTCTGTCCCCTCCCCCCTCCCGCCGTCCTCATCACACCCCCGGCCCCCCACAACTTCCCGGCAGCTGAGACATTATTCATATTGAGACCCTGGACTGATGTGTCAATCCCCTGCCAGGTGTGTTGCGAGAGAGACATTATACGCATCCGCCGGCAATACCACCCTCACGCCTATTACCCACGCTGCCTCTCTCGCCTGTTTAATAGTGCCTCACTCTCCGGAACCCACTGGCTCTGTATTACGGCCTGTCTTTGTATTAGGACCCGACCAGCTGTGTATTAAGGTTTGACTGTGCATTACGACTGACAGCAAGAACCAACTTTAAAAGGTCTAACTTTTATCGGGGATGCCATTATGTGTTTGGATCTGACCGACTTTGTATTAGAACTTGCCCCAGACACGGCTTTGTGTTGGAACCTTTTACTGGCAAATGTTCCAAAAGCCAAATATAACTGGCCATCTTAGGCAGAAGCAACGCCTACGTGAAATAATACCAGGAAAGAAGTAACAAAGTTATCAGTTATTTTAAGGGTAGAGATGTCTCATTACGGTATTAAATCCCGTGGCGTAAACCAGAATACAGCAAGTACATACATTAATAGATTACCGATGAAGGTGTCACGATCATACTTTGCAGCAGCATGCGATTCATATTAAGGCCCCACTCTCTGTAATGGTACCCAAATTTGTAATAGGACCTGAAATAGTATTACTGTCAACTCTGGTATTATAACTATCTCAGAACTACTGCTAACTTGATAATAACAGCAACTTAGTATTACCACCAGTTATGTACCCCTGATTCTACCATCAGCAACACTGCCAACATCGGAACCACCAAATGTTTTTACCACCAACTCTGTATAACCCATAACATTTCACAAGTTCCTTTATCATCAGTTTTCTTCCATCATCCGTGTCACAACCAACTCATTACCATCAGCCCTAAAGCCACCTACTCTCTGTTATTACTCTATACCATAATACCTCCAGTTTTAGTACCATCCCTGAAATATCACCAACTTAGTATAGTATTACCACCATATATGTTACCTCAGCTCATAAATAACGCCACCCATTCATTACCACCACCAGTTCTGTAGCACCATCAAAGGCGTCAGTTATGTATCACCATCAAGCCTGCTAATTTTGTATCATCACCATCATCACCATTTACTGCCAGTTCAGCATTAGGAACAAGTGTAGGCTATTAACTCAACTTTGAAACATCACCAACCATTGCCACTAACGTTTGAATGACCACCAACTTTATAATACGTTCAGACATATTATCTTCTCCTTTGTAAAACCACCAAACAGTGTTACCCTGAAGTCTGTACCACCAGCATCGATCCTATTACCTCCAACTCAGAATATGTTACTAGCGAACTTAATACATCACCATCAAGTCCAGTGTTACCGTCAGTTCTGTCATCATCAAATCCAGTATTACCGTAATTTCTGTGTCACCATCAAACTGTCTACCGCCAACTCGTTCGGTCACCTTCAAAGCTTATTACTACGAACTTTATATTACCATTAAACCCATAATCAGCACTAACACTTCATCACCATCTTAATACAGTCAGCTTTGTCACCTTTAACACTGTCACCATCAGTTCAGTATCACCTTCACACAAATACCGCCATCTTTACTGTATAACACCATCAAAGCTATTGCCTCAAGCATCGTATTACCATTGAATTCGGTAATACTGTCATTTCCGTAGCGCCATCGACTTATACCACCATCAGTCCTATTACCTCCAGCATCGTAATACCTCCACTTCGTCACAGTATTACAGGATATTGGCCCCTAATGAGGCCTTAGGGTAATTGGTCACTCGTCAAAATATAGCGGGGGACCAATTTGCCTGGGCAGATGAGTAAAGATAGACTTCATTAGGCGAGTCCAGGCTAGCCCTCCGTTTTCTGTGGAAGCGTGCGAAGCGAGGGAATGATTACAGTACAGTGCAGGGTAGGGAGGTGTGTGGGTTTTTAGCTGTAATTGTGGATTTGGGTGGGATTAAGGTTCTTTAGTTTTTTTATTTTTTATATTTTGGGTTTTAGTTTCATGGGATTGTAATGCCTTAGGTGTTTAGGATGGAAAATAGGTAAGAATGATGATAGTGATGGTTTGCGAGTTTTAGGCGAGTCTATAGTTGCTCATTTTTATTTCCCATGTAATCGGAGCTTCATGTGGGTTTTTGGATCCCCCGGCTTTTAGTTCCTTGGATTCTTTGATTTTTTTTCCTTGGGGTCTCAGGTTAGTTTTTGGGTTCCTTGGATTTTTTAGTTCTTTGTAATTAATTTTTAGCTTCTCGTAACTGAAGCTTCGGGTGGATGTCGAGTCGTTTGGTTTTTAGTGTCTCGTAACTCTTGCTTCCTCGGGATTTGTGGTTACTTGGGGTGGAATGAAGTCACGTGCGTTAGGTGGAATGTAATACCAGCATTGTCACGGCTGTCAGAGGGTTAATGACGACAAAATTTACACTGTCAGGCTCCTGTGATTCACCCATAGCAGAATAAAATCCTCTCTCTCTCTCTCTCTCTCTCTCTCTCTCTCTCTCTCTCTCTTACCACTCCATTAATATACACAGTAGATTGAGCAGGGTAGAGAGCGACACCCCTTCACCTCTCTCTCTCTCTCTCTTCCCCACCCCAACCCTAAGTCAATAACGCGGACCTCCAACGGACCTGACACCGCCTATGTTTTCCCTCTATAGAAGCCTTTTGCCCCGGGCCCCTCGTGCCTCCGCCCCAAAGCCCGGTATAAATTTAGTACGCACCCAGGACTCCCCCCCACGCAGCCTCTCTATTGCATTATCTGTTTTCTTATTCCCTAGGCCCAGAACCCTCGTTTTATTTCGACACTCGCACGCTTCGGGTCTCTCTCTCTCTCTCTCTCTCTCTCTCTCTCTCTCTCTCTTTCGCCATGCAGTAGTGAAGGTAGCTGTAAATATCCCCTATCATTTTTTGACTGGTGTTCAATTTCGTTCGACTTTTTTGTCTTAATTATTGGTATATATTGTTTTATTCATTATCCTCCATTCCTTCTCCTTCAAGGTTGTCTTACTGCTTTATTCATTTTCTTATTTCTCTCTCTCGTGCATATTTAGTGTTTACTCCTGGCTGTCTTTTTCCCCCTCGCACCCCTAACTATCGCAGTGTGGGATCTAAAAGGGGCTTGGAGGTAATACTATAAATTTTTGTTGCTGTTATTTGTTAAGATACCGTGGGTGCTTTAAGACTTTCTAAGTTATTCATTAGGCAGTTATTTTAAGAGATAGTTCATTTAAGGTTGTTCTGTCGGTAGGTCGATCGTTTAATTTTGTTTTTTCAGGAAGTAGTTCTTTTAAGGTAGTTCCACATAGCTGGATTAGATTTTCATGCGTCAGCAGGAATGAATTTAGGAAAATACCCAATGAAAGTTCGAACGGTTCTTTTAATCTTTCATTCCAGTGGACGCACTCAATTACTTAATTTCTTGTAAAGCAAGATATTTTTATCTACAAAAAAACTAGCATACTGAGGGTTAAAGTAGACGGACTTTCTTTAGTAGTTCTGGTTATGCAGTGTTTGATGCAAGATGCTTGAGGGTGTGGATCACATGGAATTGGTGACAGTGGACCCCTCCTTCACTGCCTTGTCACCTACTCGCTCGCTACCAACAATTACTGTACTCCCTCTTACAATTCAGGCAGTAAATTTCTCGTCCCTGTTCTTCCACACCAAAGGGAGGGGAGAGGAAAAGGAAAGGAAGGGGAGGGGAAGGGGTGGCGTGCTCACTTTTTCATCGTTACTAAAGATGAGAACTGCCTCTGCATTCTATTATCTTCTATCGACAGCATAAGGTAAAACTGTTGCTTTCTCTCTTCCACTTTCGATTAGACTAGCCAATATTCAGCTTTTAAACTTGATAGGAATGCAAAACGTTATATATATATATATATATATATATACCGGTACTGGTATATATACTTATTATATACGGTATGTATATATATAAATATATTAATATGTATAGGACCATTATATAATATATATATATATATATATATATATATATATATATATATTATATATACATACATACATATATACGTACGTACGTACAAAGTAACCATACTTTTTGAATCGTTTAATCTTATCATGATAAAAGTAATTTCAAAATGTGCCTATAACATGTACATGTAGGTTTCTGCGTTTGTAAATGAAGAGGGTCCAAGGTAGACCGAAACTGTTTTATCTTTACAATAAACAAGTATTTCAGTCTGTAGATATGATTTATCTGGTATCTCGGTGATGTCAGTGCATCATCATAAAATCAACACGCAACATTATATGCCCGTGTTATGTTTGTTTTTTAGCGGTATAGGGAGTCAAATTATATGCCCGGGTTATGTTTGCTTGTTTTTTAGCGGTATAGGGTAATTCGGCCGACAAATGACGCCAGAGTTTAACCCTTAGATGACGAGAGGAAATTCCTAAGGTGAAAATAATTGTTTGGAATTAGTCGTCATCAGAGGGTTTACGATGGAAGCTGTTGAAGTATTAATATAACTTCTTTCCTCTTCTGTAGCAGAGTTATTGAAAATGGCCATTCAAATCAGTTAAACCATGTATGACGAAAGGTCGCTGCAAAGCCGAATACAATCGTCCAACAATAGTAAGAAGTTAGTCAACTAATTGCCCTTTACCGCAAGTTAGTGCCAGACGATATTATTCAGGGTGGGACAGACTTGTGTTAGTGAGTGGAAAGTTGAAAACTATAAGTAACCCGTGCATTATAACTAGTCCATGCATTACGAAAAGTCTTCTAAGCCATATATTATAGTCTGAGGAAAGCGAGAACCAAACCTGAAAGTCGTTGTCATGGTGAAGGGGCTAAACTTAATTTCGTCGTTAGCAGGTCAGTTACACAACATTATTAGAATTATCGAAAAGCAGATCAAAAGAAGAACGGTGCAGAGAGAAGCATATAAGTCGAAAAAGTATAGCAGATAAGATTTTGTAGTTCGTGAGTTAATGGAGATTTTTATAACTCTCAGGGGACTATAGGCCTCTATTAAGCTGTATATGGTTGTCTAGTGGTAGCGAGAACTGGGAACTGCATCAATTAAAAAAAAAAAAAAAAAGGAAAAAAGGAAAAGGTGTGGACGGAGAGAGAGAGAGAGAGAGAGAGAGAGAGAGAGAGAGAGAGAGAGAGAGAGAGAGAGAGAGAGAGAGAGCAGTGACGCTTACTGGAAACTGCCTTCCAAAAATGCACGTATGATTCTGCCTCTCTTCTCGGTAATACTAACTCATTCTTGCGTCAATAGCACGTATCAGAACCACCCTACGCACACTAACAATGTGGGCGACTGAAGAGAGACGACAAAGTGGGAGGGGGCGGAGGACAAGGGGGGAGACAGAGGGAGGGGATTCGAATAACAGGTCGGCACAAAGGGATAATGGGGAGTTGTTGGCTGTGTAAGTCCCTTGGTTTTGTGCTTTGTCGAAGGGTTATTAATTTCGCCGGGGGGAGCTTTTCATCAGGGTGTGGTGCATGAAAGTGGGGTGGTGCTTGTTGGAAGACGAAGTGTTTGACCGACAACGAGGTACACGAACTTTTCAATAGGATGTGGTGCATAAGAATGGTGTTGTGTCTGGGGGGAAGACGAGGTGTTTGACCTAGAACGAGATACACTTTAAAATAGTGTTCGTAAGTAGGAAAGGACGAGATTGGGTGATCTGAGAATGAGGATGCTGATTTAGAACGAGGTAGTATTCCATGCATGAAAATTGGTTAATGGCGATAGGAAAAAGGAGAGTTTGACCAAGTACTACGTGAAGGATGTAAGTGAATCTTGTAATCAGAAATAAAATGTAAGAGACTGAACAGAATCGAGATGCATCACGAAAAGAGAATGGATGACTGAAACAAGAAACTGACCAAGGACAAGGTGTGGCGACAAGAGTCGGAAGTCACAGCCAGACTTATGATTAGTTCCATATCGTAACTTGGATTTGTTTTCCCAGTATGAACAGGGAAATAAGAGCGCATAATATACCCTCGTTTCTTCCGCTGGAGATTAAATTGCAGACGAATTAAGACCAATTCTCTGTTACAACGAAGATTTCTTTTGCAGGAAAGACAAAGAAAGGAGAGTTCACAACTTCCCTGTGTCTCGTATGCCTCCTTCAAAAACATATCTTAGTTACGAAGGGGAATTTATTACAGATGTACTGTAGTTGTGAATCAAGGTAGTGAGAGTATAATTATAAGAGAGGGCGGTGGAATACGGGCCCTTGCCCTTTGATCAGCACTCGTAAGCAATAGTTTTTCTCAGTTTCGGCTGGTGCATTGACTACTGAGGAAATTCGAAGCCAAAACTCAGCACCGGACGAAAACTTCTCATTCCCTGAAAAAGTGTCATAATGAAGTGTCTCGTGCAATCAAACAACACTTCAAACTGCCACCTTAACATAAGAAAACAGGTTTATGTTTACTGTGAGTCCTGGCTGCGATTTCCCCTCCACCTAGGGGTACATGGGTGAGCAGAAACAATGGACTGATAGAGTAATTTACGCATCATTTAATCTCTTCATCCTTAAATTTATAGAATCATCCTCACACATTTTTCCATCACGATTTATCCATTACTTTTGTGCAATCTGGTGGACAGACAAAAGACAGAAATGAGTGAAAACATAATCTCCACCTTCTGCGGCGGAAGCAAAAAGAAATGTGATTATACCCGATATTTAAGGGCTAAGGCGCATTACATTCGTTCTGCAATATAATCTGGGAAAGAAGTTGGTTTATTAGTGCCATTTTTGTCCACTGTTCACTGATATCCTCTGCCTCATCGTTAATGCCAATCCTTTTCAGACATTTTTCCCGCCGTTAATAAGGCTTAATCTAAAAAGCTATGATGAGGCTTTAGCTTCTTGGTAGTTAATGGGGGAACGTTCATTTTTACTGGCATTGAAATGAGCTCAAATAAATAAGGGTAAATAAAAATTCGGCTATGACCTCTCGTACCTAATGTGCCCCCCCCCTCTCTCTCTCTCTCTTTCTCTCTCTCTCTCTCACACACACACACACACACACACACACACACACACACACACACACACACACACACACACACACACACACACATTTCTGGTATATAGATGTAAAACGATGAATAGGTAGATGGAGAGGGAAAACAGACGTAACAGAGAGATATATATAGACAGAGAAAGAGAGAGAGAGAGAGAGAGAAAGAGAAAGATCAGAATATCCTCCTCCTCTCTCATATTCACTCATAATTATGTATTTCTCCTTGACCCTCGTATAATGGGCATGGCTACTTCCAGGTAACTAATTCAGTTGAGGTAAATCCCTGCCGCATTAGAGGGTGTAATTTGTCCTTTACTATAACTGACTCTCTTCAAATCCATATTTTCTATCAAATCAAACTCTCCAACACCTGACTTTTCATACACTTGAATCTCCCCCACAGCTGACTGTTCTCACGTCTGATTCTCTCAAAACATGAATTTCCTCAATTCTGACTCATGCCACACCTAACTCTCCCCCCACACTTAACTCTCCCCCCACACTTAACTCTCCCCACGCTTAACTTTCCCCCACACCTAACTCTCCCCACACTTAACTTTCCCCCGCACCTAACTCTCCCCACACTTAACACTCCTCCACACCTAATTTTCGCTCACACTTAACACTCCCCCACACCTAACTCACCCCACACATAACTTTCCCTCACACCTAACTCTCGCTCACACTTAACTCTTCTCACACCTGATTCTCTCCCACACCTCCCTCTCCCAAGCACCTGAGGCTTTCGTACATCTGTCTTTTCCCCACCAGACTTCCTCACACACCTGGCTTTTCCCAACCTGACTGCCCAAACTGACTTCCCCTTACCTCACATCTCGCCTGATGAAGTCTGAGAGCTGTATCAGATCAAGGCCAAGAAAGAATACCCCTCTTATCTCTTTTAATATTACCTGACCCTTACCTAAGCCAGACTGTCACCGACACGACTGTTTCCCAAGTCTTGCCTGGACCAGCAGAGTGAAGTCAGTGTAGAGTAACCAAATCAGAGGTATCCATCATATATGATTCTTCCTGAAAACTTTACTGTTCAAAACCTGACTCTCCTAATATTTGACTCTAACTCACACACCTGACTGTCCACACACCTGATCGCCAACACATCTGACTCTCCATACAAACCTCACTCTCCCGACGCACCCGACTTTTCACTAGTTTCTTGACCCGAGCTTATCAATGTCAACTTTGATATAGCAGATCCAGTCCTGGAATTTCAGCTCCTTAGGCTGACTCCATCTAATTCAACTCTTGCTCAAAATTAAACATTGCCCACACCTGACTCTCTCCATACCAAACTCTACCTCACACAACTGACTGCCTATACTTCACCTGCTCCAAACCTGACTTCCCACACACCTGACTCTTTCTCCCCCACGTCTTACCTGGGCCAGTCGGAGCGGTGTAGCAGATCAAGGCTCAGAAAGATGTGCCTCTCAACCCTTCTCCTGCGGCTTTCACCTTTTTCCTCGCCTGTCCATTATTCACTTACACTCTTACTGCTGTGTCTTGCTTGCCCTCTACCCTCTTTATCTTTCTGACTTTATCTGTCTTTATCGTCAAATTTATCTCTCTTATGCTTTTTGTATCTCTTCATTTCCTATACCTCTTTACCCCATTCATTTCCTCAAATTTCCCCCCCTAATTTACCCCCCCCCCCAAAAAAAAAAAAATGCTTCTTTTGCATTTGTAACTCTCCAGCGATATTCTTTCTGTATCTCTCTAGTCTCTCTTCATCTCTCCCACGTCCTTACTCATATATATTCTCTTAACCCCTTCAGTATGGTGGCGTTTTTTAAATTTTAAGCAGGCTACGACTGGACGAATTCAACCAATTTTTAAAACTCTGTTCGTGAAGGGGTTGATTAAATAAGTATCTAGCACCTCTAGTTCAAAAATGTCATCCTAAGGTGAACTGAATCATCTGGAAATAGCAAGAATAGCCTAAGTTATAAAATACGTCTTTTCAGTGTCTTCCTTATTTACATCAGAAGCACTTATTTTTCCTACTTGTAAATATCAAGCCATACTCTCCACGCATTGTATCTTTCCAGCCCCCAAACCTCCCCCTTCCTCCTCCCCACTCGTTTTTCAGGCAGCCCTCACTTCCCTCTCATCTCCCAAGCCCTCTCACTTGCCCCTCATCCCTCTCTTGTTTCTTCTTACCCTCCCGTCTCACTGTCCTTGCTCTCTTTTTAGCTTCATAGAAGAGCCTCTTCCTGATGCCAGAAATCCTCTCATGCTCTAAACTTCCCCCCCTTCTCTCTCTCTCTCTCTCTCTCACGTTATGTATTATACGAGATGTATTTTATGGTATAATACAGCCATACAGTTGAAAAAAATAAATACAGTACATACATAATGTGCAAGTACATCACTAATTTTTGCTTGATTCATAAATACGATGATATCCAGAACGAAAACTTGCACTAGCGCTCGAGGTGAGAACACAGAGATCATTGTCCTTTTTTTTTTTTTCTCCCCATCATACTGACACTCCTTAACCCTATAGACGTCATTGTCGCATTTAAATAGCATGTGCCTTTCTTTCCTGTCCAAACTACCGATGCAAGAATTTCTAGTATGTGCTCCCAGTGTTTCATGTTTCCAACTGGTCAACTCAGGAACTCTCTTCCTCATTCTTTCTTTCAAGCGGCCTGTGACCTCCAGTCATTTAAACGCAGTGTCTCAAGACATCTGAAAAGTAACAGAACTTGGATTTGTCTCTGCTTAAAAATTTTCGGTACTTTTTGGAAATAGCAAATTTTGCACCTCTTTGACTTGGATTCTTTCTGTATACATCAAAGAAAAGCCCCAGACAGTTTTACTGAATTAAGGGATTTTTTTTTTGCTATGAGTCATCATACTGTACACCAGTCTGATCGCGTCTGAGGATATGAATGTTTGCAAATTTTCAGGAAATTTGGCGATGCTATTTTCCTTGTAGGTATCAGGTTTATATATGTATATATATATATATATATATATATATATATATATATATATATATATTTATATATATATATATATATATATATATATATATATATATCATCCAATCCTACATTGCTCCATGAGGAGCGTAGATGCCTGGGGCTAGGCAGTTGGTCCCGACATTTAAGATGAGAGAGACCAGCCTCACTCATCCCTGGGTGGCAATACATGAGCAATCAACCCCAACCATCCCTTAGACATAAACCTTCACAGGCTCAATCCGATTGGAGCGCAATAATTACCCACTAAACCACCAGGCGCCAAAATTTGGTTTTATGGTTACCACCCAGTGTAGGAAATGGTTTCCTGGTGTACAGGAAACCATTTGGCATGTCACTCAGTGTAGAGTCACCCACAGGCAGAAGGAAGAGGAAATAATGAAGGAAAGACAGAAGAGGGAGTGTAAAGTTACCCGTAGGCAGAAGGACAAGGAAAGAATGAAGGAAAGGAAGACAGAAGAGGATGGAAAGAAAAAAGGATGGAGGAGAGGAAAGGGCAGACACCCGACAGAAGCACTACATCGAGTGAGTGGATGGTGAGCGCCCCCACCTACCACGTATCTCTCTATCTATATATATATATATATATATATATATATATATATATATATATATATATATATATATATATATATATATATTCACTGTCTCATCTATGTCCCTATCAAAATTCTTATTTCATTTTTATACCCTCTCTCCACCTCCCTTATCCCTCTCCTTCAACCCCTTTTATTTTCTCCTTCTCTATATTTCCTTCCTCTCTACAACTGACTCATCTCCTTTCCATCTTCCCCACTTTCTCCGTCGTGTTCAAATTTACTGCTTTTCCTTCTCCGTCTTTATCCTTTCATCTTTCTTATCCCTCTCTTCCTTTATATCCCCTCTTCATCTTCTACATTTTCATTACTCTTCCCAGCTAATATTTATTTCTGTCACTCTCATTCCTCACTCCTACCTCTCTCTCTTCATCCTCCTACACACACAAGCACACATACACGAACACACACATGCACACACACACGCACACACGTGAACACAGACAAATATACGCACATTTGCTGAAACAAGTGTACACACGCACAAACTTACATATACGAACTTAAAACAACTACACACACACACACACACACACACACACACACACACACACACACACACACACACACACACACACACACACACACACACACACACACACACACACACACACACACACACACTCTCTCTCTCTCTCTCTCTCTCTCTCTCTCTCTCACCTACCCTCCTCCTGCTCCTCGCATTCTCCTCTCGTATCATTCTTTCCTCTCTACCTCTTCCCTCTTTCTTTTCTCTCTTCTCCCCTCTCCGTCTCTCCGCGCCTCTCCCCTCTTTTCTGTTCTCACCCTTTCACCCCTTTTAAGTTTCCTTCCTTTTCTGTCTCTCGTTTTCCGTCATTCTTGTCTATTCCCTTCCTGTTCTTCATTCGTTAGCCTTATTTTCTTCTTCCTCCTTTCCATTTCTCCCTGACTCGTTTCAGGTTTGTTTCCTGTTTTCTCTTTCTATTGTTCGTCATTCGTATCCATTCTTATCTATATTTTTTTTTTTGCAAGGAAGAAGGAACCATAGGCCAGAAGCCCTCAAAATTGTTCCCTCCAAGATAAAATATAAAACAGGACAAGAGAGAGCCAAATTCGAGATCCATTCATTGTTTCCTTCCTGTTCTTCATTCGTGGAACTCCTCCTCTTCCTCTTCCTTGTCTCAGTTCCTGTCGCCACGTCTTCGTCAGTTCGTTCCATATTCCCAGTCTCTTTTTACTAATCCCTTCCTTCCGGTCCACCTTCATATCTTCTTCATTATTCATTACTTCAGTTTTTCTTTGTGTCTTTGTCCCAGCATCTCTCTCTCTCTCTCTCTCTCTCTCTCTCTCTCATATTCCTTCTTCGCACCCACATATATTTCTCCTCTCCCTTCCTCCTCTCTTTCATTACCTATTCTCTCACCTCCTTCCCTCTTTCCTCCCTCTTCATCAATTATCCATCCTCTTTCCCCTTATCCTTTCTATTTTCTTCCCTCCTTCTCTTCTTCGTCTCGGTTATCGCCCCTTCCTTATCCTTTATTCATTTTCTTCGCATTCAGTTCCCTTTTTTTTCTTTCCATTTGTCTTATCGTCACTTAGTTCTGTATTCCTCTCTCTCTCTCTCTCTCTCTCTCTCTCACACACACACACACACACACACACACACACACACACACACACACACACACACACACACACACACACACACACACACACACACACACGCAACTCTCACCACATCGTTCTTTTCTTTTTACCATATCACATGGCACTTCGATAACACACTTCTCTTCACGTATGCCTCTCTCTCACATAATTCTGTCGTGATGCAGTCCTGTGCTTGTATACACCTATCTCACATACATTTCCCGTGACATACTTCACATCTGATATACTTTAATTCTCTCATATAACTCTCACCTAACATGGCTCTCCTTGTATACTTCTCTCACATAACTCTCTCAAAGTATAGTTCTCTTCATAGACACGTCTCTCATGTTATATACTCTTCCTCCCTATTTACACACACACACACACACACACACACACACACACACACACACACACACACACACACACACACACACACACACACACACACACACTTGCCTGCGCGTTCACCCGTTCTCGTAATCTTCTCCCGCTGCTCATTTTCCCCCCGCAAAAATCCCCCGAACTGGTCCCTTTGAAGACATTAATGTGACCTTATTTTTGCGATCACCTCATGCGTGTGTGTGCTGTATATATCCGTCTCTGTCCCTCCTGTGTGTGTGTGTGTGTGTGTGTGTGTGTGTGTGTGTGTGTGTGTGTGTGTGTGTGTGTGTGTGTGTTTTGTATTTACGTTCAAGTGCCGTGAAGATGAGAGGGGAGGAGAGAGGGGTTTGTTGGGATGGTTTTAGTTGGAGAAACTGATGAGACACACACACACACACACACACACACACACACACACACACACACACACACACACACACACACACACACACACACACACACACAAAGTATCGCGCAGGAGAGAAGGATGACGTTTGGAGAAGAGAGCGAACGGAAGGGAAGAAGAGATAAATAAAAGAAGAGAAGAGAGACGGGGAAGAAAATCATATGAGAGAAGCGAAGTGTAGCGAACGAGGGAAAGAAGAAAGAGGAAAATAAACATAAGTACGGGGAAAGAGAGGAGAGAGACGACAAAAGAGAGAGACAAGAGTGGAAAGGAAAAGAGAGAAATGAAGTACAAAGAAGGCTGGGGAAGCAGAGGGAGGGTGGAAGGGAGAGTAAACAGAATTAAAGAGAATGCGAGACTGAGGAAACCTGTTGCACTATTAAATGTAATTTGAATGCTACACACTTAAAATTTACTTTCTCTTTTTAAACACAGTCACGCAGACAGTATTTTTAGCATTTTTACAGGCAGTATTATACAAAAGAGTGCGAGTCATAACAGTACTGTTACGAAATCGTTGATCTGTTGAAAGAACTGTGGTAAAAGAGTTGACATTGTAACAGAGAATGAACTGGATTGGTTAATGTAGTCTCCGTCACACACGCCAGTTTTGTATCCCTCTTATATACATTCACGCAGAAGTCTCGTCACGTGCTAGCGGTTATAGCAAGTCATCCTCAAACGTTAATGATATCGTAAAATTGATTATATAATTATACTCTCTTGTAGTGAAACGCGTGATATGCTTACCATTATATTTTTCTCTGTTTTCTCTGATGATCGAAATTTGAAGTATAATATTGTGAATATTATTTTTTCTTTGTTCATTGTAAAATGAAGAATAATGTAAATAGTTATCATATTTGTACATTTAAAAAATTTTCTTGTCACAGTTTATAATTATTTATCTAAGTAACAATCAACTTAGCTATTAATAACAAGTGTACCTAAACTAGGATACTAACCTAATATAAATGTATAAAAAAATTTCTAATTTAATTTGAGAAGGAAGTTGATTTGAAGCCATAAGACTACTAGTATTGTATAGAATCAAGTAATATATTGACAGCCCATTTCGTTTTTCTAGCTACTGATTGAGGCGTCTGTCACTGAAATGAGATGTGCTAAATATGTGCACCGTGAAATGAGCAAACTTATTGTAATACACTTTTTTTTGACGGCCTTTAATTATGAGTACCGGTAATAGTTTTAATTTTACGTCAAGCACCAATCGAGAGTGAGACAGCTCCAACATAAATTCAGTATTAACAGAATGACATTAGCACCCAACAGCAGTGGAATGTATGGATGACACCATTTGATACACTTGGAAGAGCTGCTGAGATAACAGATTTTCTACTTCTTATCTAATGTTGAACAATTAAAGTATCTAAGCTGGTAAACCTAGTAAGTGCTTGATTTTCAGTAGTATAAGTAAAATTGGTGTTAGCGAAAAAAAAAGGTATATTCCTAAATGTTCACGAGTTACTGAATATCAAGATACTTTGGACCCCATTACCTATCTAGATTTTCCTTACCCAGAGTCAGCTTCTATAAAATACTTAAATGCATTCATAACGACCATCCCAGAAACAAAAGCCAGCCTGTGAGTGCACCTCTCTCTCTCTCTCTCTCTCTCACACACACACACACACACACACACACACACACACACACACACACACACACACACACACACACACACACACACACACACACACACACACACACACACACACACACACCGCCCCCCCCCTCCATATAGTTTCCACATTCTCCCCTTTACGCCTGGATCCTCTATAAGCTTTCCCAATGCTGCGAGTGTGTCTGTAATCGTGGTAGTAGGTAGAGTGTGTTAAAGCGGCATGCTCCAAACGCACTCATACTTCCTGGCTGGCACAGAGAGAGAGAGAGAGAGAGAGAGAGAGAGAGAGAGAGAGAGAATGTTATGAAATTTACTCGTTGGTTCTGGCTTAATCATAGATGAAAGATTTGCTCAACTTTCACATGTTTAAAAGTAGGAGAGAGAGAGAGAGAGAGAGAGAGAGAGAGAGAGAGAGAGAGAGAGGGAGAGACTGGAAATAAGCAACGGGGCAGAAATTAAGCAGAAAAATGACTAAACAGGAGTAATTAATATCCGTAATCCGATGATGTACTTTTTAATCTAGTTCTTGCAATCTTCTGACGAACTTATTGAACCTTAGTTAGATTTTTCGAGCTGGAGGAGTTTCACGTAGATTTTATTAACTTCTTTACTATTAGCAGGCTATCCTAAGCTGAATAAAGTCGTGTGGGAACAGCATAAATAGCTACGAAAAGAAGTTACGCTACTGAAGAGGTTAATTAAAAGAATGAGGAGAAAAGTATGGGTGAGTTAGAGAAAAATAAGCATTTGCGAGAGAGTTATGCCAAGGTGAGACAAAGCAAGCAGTAAGAGAGAGAGAGAGAGAGAGAGAGATTAAAACCCCCGAATGAAGAGACTGAGGCTAAAATGACCTGAATCTCTCTCATATTAATCAATCGCCACTGAAATCCAGCCAACTTTTTCCCACGGGCCATAAAACCTCGTCGAATCCCAATAATTACTAAGATTATGAAGGAGAGAGAGAGAGAGAGAGAGAGGCGGAGGGAAGGGAAGGATGTGGGGGGGAGGGAGAATGGGAGGAAGAGGAGGGAAAAATTGGTAAGCTTTTCTGTAACGAGCTGGTATGAGAAAAAGGGCAGAAAAATAATAAATACTGGAAGAGAATGATACTGAACTGGGAAATGTATATATATGTCGTGGTCGTAATAACGGAGGGGAATAATAACCCTGGTGGATAAATAACAGTGGATTTGTTTGTATTATCCCAGGAAAAAAGTGGCGATTATTCCTCTTAGCGGTAATGAAGGAAGAGTATTTATATTATCGCTCGGAAAAGTTGAGAATATATCCATTATTGCTCTTTAATAGGCAACTTATCGATTGCCGTCCTGTAAAGGTTGATGTACTGAGTGTAATATGAATGGGATGGAATGCTTTTGATGACCATGGTGACATTATGAAGAGAATCTCTCTCTCTCTCTCTCTCTATCTATCTATCTATCTATCTATCTATCTATCTATCTATCTCACTTTCTGGGGGGGGGGGGAAACAGATACAAGGAAGGTGCGAAGAGCAGGAATGCGACTAAGTCTTTTGGCAGATAGAGCTGCATCATGGAGAGTAAACTGTCCCAGTCTGTGAGAAGAAAAGTGCGATAAGTAAGACTATGATGAAAACTTTTGGTAAGCAAGGTGACTTAAAGATAAGAAGATTGCACCATATCCCTCACAGACAGTAACATGTAGATTATATATCCATACATTCTGGAGAATCCCTCGTAAGCTGAATATAATTGTCAGCTCTTATTATGAGCGATTTAAAAAGACATCGTGGTGCTGCCGTGATTGTAACCTTAGACTCATAAGAACATGGACCCTGTGAACCACTGACTGAAGCAGGACTTTTCTTTCAGTCCACCATCTTCCTTTTGGGTGACAGGTAGGGAGGTGAAGGACTTGTGTACAAAGGATTATATCGGTGCCACTATGTAAAGGCGTCCCTCACCAGCATCGTCATTGTGCTGAACGAGTGAATGAGACGGATGTTTTGGTAAACAAGATAAATGTATTGAATAGTAAATCGCTTCTGTTCAGTAAAAAATGTGTAAAAGTATATTTGGGATGAAAGTTATGTGCAAAACTGAGCCATCATAAAGAATATGTTGGTATTGTCTCCAGAGAGATGGGAATAAGAAAGTTAGGATAAAAAAAAAAAAAAAAAAAGCTCAGTGGTAAAGAAGAAAAATGTGTAAATATTTTGGGGATGGAGTGTTTTTGGTCTATAGGATACATCATCAGATGGTAATGTGACCTCGAAACGAACCCCCCCGCCCTCCTCTTAGGGTAAATGATATTTTAAATCCAGTGACCTTGACCTTTTATCCGTGATCTTAGTTTTTGGATTTGACCTAGTTATCGTCAATAGCACTGACATACAACAAATGAGGTTTCTGGGTCAAGGCTCTTAAAAGGTAGAACCCGAACAGACAGACGGACCCAGTCAGTCAGTTGTGACCAAAAACACAACTTTCTCTGTATTCGGGCATTAATAAGACGTCAGCAGAGGTCAAGGGAAATTGCTTGTAATTCCTTAGGCCAGGAGAGTCATCCCTGAGCCGAGCAACGTTGCATAGCGTTGGGCATAGCGTAATATAGAGGACATCACTGAAAAGAGGTCCATTAGTGAATGTGGATTTAAAAAAAAAAAAAAAAAAAAAAAAAACAACTCCCAGCATTTGGTCTACAGTGGCTGCTTGAATCCTTCCATAACATGACGCCGTTATTACTCATTTCTTGCTACTGACAAACGATTTTATTCAGTTGAGAGACCCACTATAGGAAAGGGGTCTATCTGTGCCCCCTCCCCCTTTAGCTGAATAAAATCGTCTGTTAGCAGGAACAGAGGGCCGTCATCACGGCGGGGAAGGAGTTAACATTATCGGTGGGGGACTAGCCGGTGGTCGAGCGCAAAGTCTTAATCAGAGCCGGCCAAACTTTATCACTTGACGGAGGGTTAAGTTGGCGCCCCCCATCAAAGGGGAGGCAGTGGTCGCGAATGTTACCTCCCATATAATGCTCGCAAATTGTGTGCGGGGTGTGTGTGCTTCTAATGACTTGGCGGGGGGAGTGTGGAGGGGGATGGGGAGGGGTAAAGAGAGGGTGTGTATGTGTTGGAGAGAAGGGGAGGGAGAAAGAGGAAGGGTACAAGATGTGTGTGTGTGTGTGTGTGTGTGTGTGTGTGTGTGTGTGTGTGTGTGTGTGTGCGCGCGCGCGCGGAGGGGGTGGGGAGGCAAATGGAGGGGTGCAGTGAGTGAGAGGAAAAAGAGAATGTAAGGAATAGGGAGGAGGGAGGGTCAGGAGGGGGTGTGATGGAAGGGGAGGTGACAAGGGAAAGAGAGAGGAAGGAAAAGAGAAGATGAAGTGTGAGAAACTGGGTATGAAGTGAAGAGGGGAGTAGAGGATCGAGGTGAAGAGTGAGATTGGGAGGAAAGAGGCTGGTTACTGGTATGAAAAAAAGTATGTGAAGGAGGAGGAAGGGGAAAGAGAGGAGGGGGTGTGAGGTATGGGGAAGGGGAGAGACAAGGGAGTGTGAGGAATGGAGAGGAGAGAGAGAGAGAGAGAGAGAGAGAGAGAAGCGTGTGTGAGAAATGGGGAAAGGGAGAGAGATGAGGAAATGTAAGGACTGGAGAGGGGAGAGAGAGAGGAGGGGATGCGAGAAATGGGGAAGGGGAGAGAGCAGAGGTGGTGTGGTGAATGGGAAGCAAGGATATGGGTGTGAAGAATGAGGGAGGGAGGAGGGGAGGGAAGTACGGATGAAGAGGGAAGTGGAGGAGGCGCAGAGGGTGACAAGCAGGAAAGAGGGAATTTGGGAGATGAGAAGGAAAGGGGAGTGAGGAGTGGGTAGGGAAGGAGGGAGAGGTATGGGAGATGGAAAGACGAGAGGAGAGAGTATGATGGGAGGGAAGGTAAGGAGGGGAGTTATGGGGAATGAAAAAGTAAGAGCTAAGGATGTTGGGGGTCGAGATGGAAGGGGAAAGGGTGTGAAAAATGGGAGGGAAGTGTGAGGGGTGGCCAGGGAGGGGGAAGGGGTGTGGAGGGTTGGAAGGGGAGGGGAGGTGGTGTGAGCAGCGAGGGAGGTTTAGGAGAGTGACGGGGACTGGGTAGGGAGATGAGGGATTCAAAGCTTCGCGTGTTGGGGAGCAGAGGGGCAGTAGTAAGAGGAAGGAAATTAAACTATTATGTCGTCGATAAAAAAGTATTTGTTGTAGCAGTAATAAATCGGGTTATTCTTCATAATGTATTAAATAATATCAAAATATGCAAATTAAGTATCGGAGTTGAATGTTACGTAGCTTTTATCAGGGTCGTAGAAATAGTGACTTATCGCCAGTTCAGTCATGAAGCACTAATTCTCACATACTTGAAGTTCATCAGCGGAGTTTTTCATTCTTTTCTTCAGTTTACTTAAACTATCAGAATATCTTTTACCATCAAAATAGTAGCCATACTGTAACAATACAGTCTGTATAACCTAGACAATATAAAGTGACAATACGTGACAAATGAGATGATGCATCTCGGGCCCTGTAAGACGCAGTGTTTACTGGATGAAAATAATGAGCATCTCACGCCGGTCAGTGCTTGTGGTGATGCGTTGTGAAGTGGACAGGGACGACTTCTTCTTACGGTTTTCGACGACTTAAAGGTATTAACGTCTGTATTTGAATTTTGTGTAACTAAAGGCTGTAAAGAGTAGTTAGATACTATTGTATAGCTTTAGGATGCCTAGAAGGTCTCAAGTATCTTAGGCAGGGTTGTCAGCATATATATATATATATATATATATATATATATATTGATAGATAGATAGATAGATATAGATAGATATATAGATAAAGAGTTCCTTGTTCTTCCGTCTTGAGTGACACTTCCACAGTTCACCTCATGCTGATGAAATATAATTTTCGCTTTGCGATCGGTGTTCCCCCTGTATCTTAAAAAATGGCTGTGTGATGTTGGACGACCATGCAGCCTTGCATAGACGGCCTCAAGACTGACACCTAGCATGATGATTTGATGCAGACTCTGTGGACGTCGCATACTTAAGTAGATTATGATGACCTTCAGTTTTTATATTTATTTTATTACAGCGTCCAATAAATCTATGATTTTGATATTTAAACGAAAGGAGAGCATGGTAGATCCCAAATACTGTCATACTTCTTACCACAAACAAGTAAATGTTATCACCATTTGCAAAGGGCAGTGAAAGTTCGAGTAGTAGTGGCCTAAGGTACAAAACGTTGTCTGGCATAGGTCACAGGTATTGATGTAGGGAGAAAAGTCGCAGTGAACCATCATCGTTGAAGGGAAGGGTAATAATGACCAAATCTGTGTATAATTACCTGATTAACCTATCTGTTTTTACAGAAAAATGCTTTTATTTCCCCATCGATTTTATGTAATTCTTCATGCCAAGTTGAGCAATTTTAAATGGAAACCATTTACCTCTGAGGTGGTAGATGGTATTCGATGCCTTCTTTCCAGTTACAGAGAGAGAGAGAGAGAATCAACCTCCCACTCATTATGGATTAGCCCTGACTGCTTGATCGTTTACCCTCGTCTTAGCCATTCCCAAACCTGCCTCCAGGATGAGCTTCCATCCTAATATCAGTCCCTCGCTGCTAGTACCCAACCGCTTTCTAGTGCCCAACACAACCCCCCAGCCCTTTCCATCCCAGTACCCAGCCCCTCTCTCTTAATATCTAACGCCTTCCCTCCTAGTATACAACTCCTCCGCCCCTGTTATCCAGCCTGTCCCCTCCTAGTACCCAATTTCTCCCATCCTAGTACCTATCTCCTCCCTCCCTAGTACTTAACACCTCCATTCCTAGTTCCCAACTCCTCCCCTCCTTGTACCTAACTTCTCCCATCCAAGTATCCAGCTCCTTCCACCCTAGTACCCTTTTTCCTCCTCCTCCACATCTCTCCCTTCCATCCTCTCTCTCCGCTTCCTCCCTTCCCACCTTCATCCATCCTCCATTCCCTTATCTCTTCCTTCCGTATTGCTCCCTCCTTTCCTCCTCCCAACAATTTCCCTCCTCAACATCCTTAACCTCTTCAACCTAGTGACATTTTTTGGCACCTCCAGACAATTTTATGCAGCTTAGGAGACACCTGTTGTAGTGCAGGTGTTAATGAAACCTATATAGAACGCATCCAGTTCTGAAAATCGCAGTCAATTAGAAAAGACTTCATGAGACTGAAGGGGTTCTTTCCTTCCTCCCTTCATGACTTCCCTGTTATCCTTTCCTTTACTCCTTTCTCTCCCTCTCCACCTCCTCATCTCCTCTCTCTCCCTCCTCGACTTCCCTCCTTCTACTCATCTTCCTTCTTCCAACCTCCTTAGGTTCTCCTAGTCAGCCACCCTTTTAGAGTTGCCCTCTTCTCCCTCCACAATTCCCTTCCTCAGCTGTCCCTCCTCCTCTTTCGCATCCTCAGTTACCCATCCTCCCCCTTCCTTGCCAGAGCGGTCCCTCCTGCCTCTCCATCTGCGCTAACCTACCCCTTCTTCCTTCCTTCCTTCCTTCCTCAGCTACCCCTCCTCCTCTTTTCCTTCCTCAGCCACCTTTCCTATTTTCCTTCTTCAGCTACCCCTCCTCCTTACTCCTTCCTTCCTCACTTAGCTTGCTACCCATCCATCTTCCTCCCTCAGCTACCTATCCTCCTTCTACCTTTGTCAGCTATCCCTTCTCCTTCCTTCCTTCCTCAGCTCCCCCATCTCCTTCCTCCTTTTCTGTGCTACCTCTCCTTTCTCCTTCCTTCCTTAGCTACCCCTTTTCTTTCCCTTCCTCAGCGACCTCTTCCTCTCCCTCCCTTCCTCACCCCCTCTCCTTCCGCCGTTCTTCACCTCCTCCTGGATCCTCCCCTTGACGTCCTCTTTCCCCGCTCTCTCCCCTCCCATCATCAACGCCTTCCTTCGTCAGTAACCCTCCCATTCTTAGCACCCTCTCCCTCAACAACCTCCCCTTCCTGTAACTTTCCTTTCTCAGCTTCTTTTCTCCTCGTTAACTTTTCCCCTGTTCCTACCTTATTCTTCCATCCATCTCCTGTAACCTCGTACTGTCTTCAAGGACTCGAAGAACCCAGACCTACTCCACCACCTCGCGTCGCTAATATTACCCACGCCGCCATAACCAAATCACGCCCAGATGTCCTAATTAACTATTCTTCCCCGCACCCATCCCAGCCTTCTCCGTCCCTCAAACTCGTTTGTCCTATCTCTCATTTTCCATAACCTCCACCCTTTCTTTAGCGCGTTTCATCTCACTTTGTAACCCCCCCTCTCCCCCGCTGGATCCATTTTGCCCTCCCTGGACTTCCTTTTTTTCTCCTTTCTTCTCATTCGCAAATTCAATTCATGCCTTTCTTATTCTCCATTTTTCATACATTTCCCTTTCTTCATCCTTCATCCTCTTTATTCTTCCCTCCGTCATACCCTTACATCCAGTCTTCCCCATCTTCCTCACTGTCATCCCCAGTCTTTCTGTCCTCATCAAGGCCTGTCTTTCTCCAGACTTCTCTCATTTTCTCACCCCTTCACCCAGTCATCTTATTCGTCCCTCTCTCTCATCCTACACCGTCCATCTTCTCCCTTCCACGACTTCTCGCTCCCTTCCACCTCACCCGTATTATTCCTCCTCCTCATCCCTTTTTCCTCTTCCTTTCCATCCTCTCCTCCCTCGTACCCCGCTCCTCACTGTCTCCAAGGCCACTAACCCTGACCACCTAGCGCCACACAACATTACCCACGCCCACTCTGTCCAATTCTTGAGGTGATATCTGATTGGTAACTCCCTCTCACATCTCCCCATCCCTTCATATATCTTTCCTTTCTTGTCTGTCCCATCACCTCCCTCCCCTTTCTCTTCTTTTGCCTTCCTTAATTCCCATTTTCATTCCCTCAGTTTTCAATATCCGTCCTCTCGCCTTCAACAGCATGTCTCAGTTCTTCATGAGCACACCAATATTGCCTTCCCATCTTCACCCCTTATCCCCCCCCCCCCTTCCCTGTTTGACCCTGACTTCTTCACCCCACACCCCTCCTTTTTACCCCTTCTTCCCTACCTCTTACTCCCCCCTTCTATCTTAACTCTTGCACTCTCACCCCTCCTCATCCAACCCCCTACTTCCTCATCCTTCACCCTCAGCATCCTTACCCTTACCTTCATTTTACCTCTACTTCCTCACCCTTCATTCCCCACCTTACCCCGACTTCCTCATCCCCTCACCCCTCTCCCCAACCTGCACACTCCCTTCAAGACCCCCCAACCCCCTACCTCCACCACCTACCACCTTGCGCCACACAACATTACCGACGCCCGCCCTACCCAAATCCTGCGCCGATGTCCCGACTAGTTAGGTAATTGCTAATTGTTCCTAATTGCCGCGGCGATAGTCACTCGCTTAAATGGCGGTGGCCGGCCAGGAGAATTAGGGCGTGTGGCGGGGACGTGGATGGGAAGGATAGGAGGAGGAGAAGAGATATAGGAAGGAAGGAGGGATAGGAGGAGGAGACGGGATATAGGAAGGAAGTAGGAAGGAGGGATAGGAGGAGGAGAAGGTATATAGGAAGGAAGTAGGAAGGAGGGATAGGAGGATGCAGCGAGGAATTGTAGGAAAGGAGAGGAGGAGAAATATAGGGAGGAAGGAAGAGGAAAGGAAGGATAAAGTGATGGGGCGAAGAGTTATAGGAATGGAGAAGAGAAGAAGAGGAGATGAATTTAGAGGAAGTGATGTGAAAGAAGGAAGGAGGACGGGAGAGGAGATGGTAGAGGTGGAAGGTGTAGACAATGGGAAGGAAGGTGGGAGAGGATGGAGGGAAGGTTAAAGAAAGGAAGGAAGGAGGGAGGGATATAGGAAGGAAGGAGCAGCAGGGTATGAGAAGGAACGGATATTTTAAGGAAGAAGGGATTGCAGGAGGAAAGGATGGAGGAATGATGGAGAGGAGGAGAAAGACAGAAAAAGAATGGAGGGATAGAGGGAGTGGAGGGATCATAGGAGGGTGAGATAAAGGAAGGAAAGAGAGAAATTAGACGTGGAAAGGAAAGAGAAATGAGCTAAGAGTGAGAAGCAGACTGAAGGAGAGAGGGGCAAGAAAAGGGAAGTGGGAGGAGAAACAAGAGAGGAGGGAAGGATTTGCAGAATGACTGGAAAGGGAGATACAGGAAATAAGATGAGAGAGTGCTATGAAGAAGGAAGAAACGGAATATGAGTAAGGGGAAGTGAGGAATGATAAGAAAGAGGGAGTAATGGCAGGAGAGAAAGACCGGAAACTAAGAGGGGAAGATGAATTAAGAAGGAATGGAAAGAAAATGGGGCTAGGTAAGGGCAAGAAAAGGATGAGCAATCTGAGAGAGAGGGGGGGGGGAATGAATCAGGAAGTAGATATTGGTGTAGGAGAAAAACTGATTGTCAGGAAGGAAGCATGGGAAGGAGGGGCATGAAAAAGAGTTAGAGGAGAGCCAGGGAAGAACAGGAGAGTGATGACTAGGAGAGGAGGGACAACTGAGAGGGAGAGAGGGAAGGAAGAAGAGCAAATAATCATGTGAAGGGACAAGAAACAGAAATAGAAAGAGGAAATTATTAAAGAGGGAGGTTCTCGAGAGACGAATGGAAAGATAGGAGGGAGGACTGAAAAATAGAGAGCAAAAATATTTCTATAAAGGAGGCCTGGTACCTTTGTCTAGAGATCGCGTGAGTGGGGAAGGCATGGTAACTATAAAGTGATGTATATACTGTAGTGCAGAGAGGGGTCGGCTGGTCACCCTTAATATTGCGAATAATAATATGGTACTAAAGTCACTTATTGTACACCAAATAAATATATAAGCAGTTAATAATATGGCGACCAAAATAACCAGGTTCATTCAACCTAATTATCACGTACTTTAAATTAAGTAGCTGTAATGTTATTTTTAATTACAAGTACATGTACGAAGTGACACCGATAAAGTGAGAAGTAGCCTATGTCGGACAAGACAGCAGGTCGACTTTCTGCTGGGAAGTATGGCTTGTTCAGTCTTGTGATTGGGTGAATATCAGTCTGCTATCACCACAACTTTTTAAAATAAACGATTGGGTAATACTATTTTTTTTAATCACTGTAAGCTTTTGTAGTTCTGTAATGTATTGCTGTTTGGTTGTTGGTAGTTAACTGTAATAAATAACGGCTTATACGGAAAACAAAATTAAATGATGTTCTGTGTAATATCTGGCTAACTTGAATGCCAACTCATTGTAAACACAACTGCTGGACTAACATAACCCTGCCTGAATTTGGTCTGTTTGTAGGATGAGAAACAAATGAGACGAGAGAACAAGTCAGGGAAGGAGATGATCGATGGAGAGGGGATAAGTTTCATAGTGCAAGAAGAGGTGGGGGACCTGTGGAAAGGGGATGAAGGAAAGGACAGAGTCAGAAAAAGTGGGGGAGACGGCGATATCAGAGAGTAGATACTGAATAAAGTACAAGAGGGATCGTTAGGGGAATACGGTTAGGCTAAGATCGCAGATTTGGAGAGGTGATCTGCTTGGGAGGAGACCGAGAAGAGATTATGTGAAGAGCAAGGATTAGGAGCAAAGATTATAAACTTGAATTTGGAGCGAGACGTAGGAATTGTGGGTGGGAGCTAATGCCAGATACGAATATTTGGTTTGGAATATGTAAGGCAAGAGTGGAGAGAGAATGGCAGAAGGTGAAGGGTATATGAGGAGGGAAATCAGAGGGGTTGAGAGGAAGGAAAGAGGAAGATGGTTAAGAGGTTAATGGGAAAGAAGGGAGGAATATCCTTCAAGGGAGAATGGAAAGGGGATTGGTTAGAAGAAGGGGAGAGAATGGGAGATTTTGAAGAATGAGGAAGTACAAGGAGAGAGTATATACAATAGAAAGCAAATCACAGAAGACCTGTTTTTGGAGGCAGATGAGAGAAATTGGAGAGTAATAGAAAGGGGCGAGTTGAGGGGAAGGATAGGAGAGGAGGGGTTGAGGAAAAGGGTGGTGCCAAGACGGTAACAATTAAGGAGGCGGAAGTAATACGAAAAAGAGGACGACATTGGACTCGACTTTTATCATTCATAGTCACGAAAACGCCAACATCATTTATGTTACTGTCGCCACACACGAATATGGAGTGTGTGCGTGCGTGTTGAGGGTGTGAACGAACAACCACGCGGCTTAGTATTTGAAATAGACCACGCTGTTTCTGTCCTTCACAATCATCATTTTATTCTTTCACGGGCTAAATTTTATTATTCTTAGTTCTTTGTCACAGTATTCAATCTTCATGTTATTTTCTTTATATATGTGTATTTCACTTCACACCATACTGCATCTCTCAATACTGATATCATTCATTCTACTAAACTATTTTTAATCATGTTATTCTTTCCTTCATACGGCTTTTATTTTTCCTCGCGTTTTATTTTTGTAATTCTCTCCCAATATATGATCACATTCACCCACAGTATTGTATCAGGTTATTCATTCTGACGGTATTTGCTCGCGAGGCCATGCTTCATTTCTTAATAATACCAGTATTTTATCTGCACGTCATTTTTTTTTTTTTTTCGCTCATTGGCTCCATTACGCTTACTAACCATTATCTTTCTTTCACAGACAGAATTTTGAAGTGGCAGAAGTACAGCAGTGGCCCAGATCAAGGAGTGTTTGAAATATAGAAGTCTGAAAAAATTTATGAGTGCAAAGTGCAGAAGCGTCCCAAAATAAGGCGTCAGAAAGGCAGAAGTGTTCGCAAGGTGCTCAAAAAACAGAATTACTAGTATTTAAGAGCGAAAGACAAGCGTCCAAAAGACAGGTGTTCAAAAGACAGAGGGGTTTAAAAGACAAAAGTAATCAAATCATGTACTAAAGACACTGTCCAGAAAATAGAAGTGTGTGTAAGATAGAAGTGTCTGAAAAATTGAGGTGTCCCAAAAGCCGAAAGATAGAAAAGTCCAAAAGACAGAAGACAAGTGTCCGAAAGACAAAATTGTCCGAAAGAGTATAGTATCGTAAAAGTGCCCAAAAGACAGAAGATCCAAAAATTAACAAACATCCGAAATACGAAGCATTACAGTAAAGAGGCATCACAAAACCAAAGCTGTTCGATTTCCTTCCTGGGACTGCTGTTGCTGCTAAGGTAAGTACAGGCGCGATTCCTTCAGTCTGTCTTTTCAGTTTTGTGTTTCGTAAACTTTCTGAAAGATTATGTGGCCGAGGACTAACATTGAACTTTTTTTTCTTTCCTTTTCTGTTTTTCTCTCCTTTTCTTCGGTTTTTCATTTTATAGATTTTGTGTGCTTTGGTACTCGCAGAAAAATTTTACTGGAAGCAAGGCTGACGCGTAGACTGTTTTAGATATAAACTTTTTTTTTTCTTAAACTTGTGTGTTTTGTAACTTTTTGAAAGATTTTTGACTGTGAGCTAACACACGGATTGTTGTAAGATTGTTATTTGTATTATATTTTCGAGTAAGAAAATACACACACACACACACACACACACACACACACACACACACACACACACACACACACACACACACACACACACACACACACACACACACACACACACACACACACACACACACACACACACACACACACACACACACACACACACACACACACACACACACACACACACACACACACACACACACGAGAGAGAGAGAGAGAGAGAAGCGGAATGGACTAACTTTTGCCAGAAGAGCTAAAAGAATCAGCCTAGTCTCTGATTAACACAAAGACTTTTATAGACTCATGCTGCCTGGTATTACCAGATGATTTTATACGACTAAATAAAGGAATTGGTAATGGAGTGTATAATATAGTCTGCAGTATAATACCATAATCAGTCGAAAAAACTTCCCTGAGCCAAATTTAATTAACTGGAGGTAGCAAGAAAAAAATTGCTTCAACTTACTATAGTTAAAGGGTTTATAGGCCTGACGTGGTAACCAGATAGAGCAAAACTAGTCAAACTCTCCACTGAATAAAATAATCAGATACAGAGCGAAATTGTCATCAGTCTCTCTCAACCAGACACTGTTAAATATGTGAGTAGGAAGGGAGGTGATGAGGGGTGAGGTGTGGTGTGTGTCAGAGAATACCAGAGGGCAGAGCGTAATAGGATAGGGACAAGTGCTGAGTGAGTGGTGGCAAGTGCAGAGTGAGTTGTTGGGTAAGATAAGAAGTGTAGAATAAGTTGTAGGATAGGGTAGGAAGTGTAGAATGAGTGACTGGGTAGGGCAGGAAGATTGGAGTGAAAGGTAACACAGACTGGGAAAGATGGAAGGACGGAGCAATAGAAAGTGTAGAATGAGTGGTAAGTAGGGCATGAAGTGTTGTGTGAGTGGTAGCATAGAATAGGTGTAGAGAGAGTGGTAAGGTAAAACAGGATGAAAGTAAGGAGCAGATGAGGGGTGAGGAGTGGTGTGATGTGTGATAAAGGAGAGGTAGAGGGGGACAGTGTAACCAGAGGGCAGTGCGTACTACTATTGAAGGAAGTGTAGAGTGAGTGGTAGGGGAGGGGAGAAGCGAGGAAGGGTGATGTGGCTGTTGGCAGACTCTTACCACTGATTGCTATGGTAAGGGTGCTGTTGACGTCACTCATTGAAAGGTGACCTGTGCCAGCTTCAGATTTATTTCTAGCGCTTGTAGTCCTTGATTTCTCTTAAGCTACCATGTACGATATTATCTTCCGGTTGGCAGAATTATATAAAAAAGTTAACTAAAAAGTTAACTCATATTGTAGAGTAAAACAATTCTTTATTTGTCCATACAGCCGTCAAACGATATTATTTAGCCAGAGAGAGACTCTTCGTAGCAGTGGCTTAATGGAAATTCATTTTGACCCTGTCATTCAGAGGTCTCTTTTAAACTAAATAAAATCTTTTGCCGGGAGCAACATTGTAGAGAAAGACGTCCTCTGGTAAGTTTCAGTATATTCGGTGTCATTTGTGTCGATGTGTGCAGGAGGGTGATGGGCAGATGGGATAAGGTGTTGGCTGGGTAAGGAATGCTGTTACTGCGACTGTTGTTGTGGCCCCAGGATCATCTGGATGTGAACTTTGGTGGACTGTAGGAAGCCCATCACTTAAAAACCGACGCTTCCAGAGATCATTTGCTGAGGATAGATTCCAGGGTTACCTGTGTTGTGAAAGTAAGTTGCAGAAGGTGTGTTGTGGTTTGGGGGGGCTGCATTACAGAGAGGGCATAGTGAACAGCTCATCAGTTGTATATTGTGTGTTTGAGAGGGACGCCTTCACTTAGAGTCATCAGTATATCCGAATAGTAAAGCTGCCTGGATGTGCAAACACCACTTATCCCCTCCGCATCCCCTGATGTTGGACTATAGTGTCGACCCAAAGCCACGTTTACTGAGGTGAGGAATAGGGAAGGCGAGAGAAGGGAAAGGCTAGCTATGGGTGCGAGATGGAGGCCCTCTCTTTGAATGAAAGGCCATGTGAGTTGACTAATCGCAGAGTTCATCTCTGCGATTAGTCATAATGTCTCGGTAATGTCTACAAGAAGAAAATGAATATACATAGGACAACATTAGTATCCCTGTGGCGCAAAATACGTACTTTTCATTTAATTTCGGTTAAAATTAGGCGATAGCATCACAAACTTGTACATTTTGGGGGGATGGGGGAGGGGCGAGAAGAAAGATTATTTTTGTTTTATTTCAATTTAGGCTAAGCCAGACGATCACCTCCAGTTCATAGAAACTCAGCGCAGCCAAAGGATTATATAACTCGTATAATGATGCCCATTTGCATATCAGTGCCATCACGCCCTAATTAAAATGTAATGTTGCATTGCATAAAGCAGATGTGTTTGTTCAGTAACGGAATGATATCTTTCTATCCATGTGTCTGTCTGTTTGTCCATCTGCTGCCTTCCTGTTTCTGCATCCTGTTAAGAGTGACCTTGACAAACGTGTTCCTCTCCCTGCTCAGTAACGTCCTACATGAGAAGTATTAAAACCTGCATTTCGTAAAGTAGACACGAATGAAGGTCTCTCGTTGAATTATCTGCATCCATTTATCTGTATCTATTTATACTGTTACCTAGAGGTGGCAGAAACAAGAAGAAAATGAAAAAAAAAAAGAAAAATCAGTTCCTACCTATTAATATCCTACTTAAATAATAGCAGTACAATGGGCGCATATCATAAAGCCGACGTGTCTCTCCAATGAAGGAATGCGCTTCGCTAAAATATATTGCCCGCTCCGTTGACACCTGGCATATTAAAATGTATGATAAAGAATTAATGTCAACATTTTGCTAATGGATCCACAGTTTAATCCCGAATTTGAATATCATTTGTGTTACAACCCACAAAATTTGCTTGCGACTGTAATGCTATTTTGTCATTTGCTCTATAAACATTTTAACGACGGGCCAGTCACAGCAGTTTTATGTGGAGTCATAAAGTAGCTCATTTCAAACGCAAAACATTTTATTTAATAGGTTGGATGGTAGGCTAATGCTGAGCCGGAGTGATTTTTTATCTATGTAGGCTATGTATCTATCTATCTATCTGTCTGCGTCAGTCTGTTTAGATATCTGTCTGTGTATACGAGCATCTGTCAGTCTATCTATCTGTTAACATTGATGAATCTTTCTACATTTATTTTGTTAACCTGCACCGTCTCTTCTCCTTTTAATATGCATCTATGCACCCTTTATAATAATTCAAAGAGTTTTGATCCGATTATAATCATATCTGATGAAAGGGTTCCGGGTCAGGCAAGGACAAAGGTCCTTTTTTCAAGACAAAAGGTCAAAGGCCAAGGTCAGCGTTAAACATTTTTTATCTGATTTAGACAAAAAAGAAAAAATGTGGAAGATTTGAGGATATGGAAAGGATGAAAACGAATTGATTTCACTCAGAGGTCGAGGTCCCAGGGAAAGGTCAGAGAGTGAGGCAATTCAAACAATTTTGACCTGATTCGAACTATATGTAGTGGAAATGTTAAGGGTCTGGCAAGAACGATGGGACTCACTTTTGAGGACAGAGTCAAAGGATTAGGTCACATAGCAACGTCAAATTTTGACACGTGTTTCTGTGAACGAACAGACTTAACTAGCAATGATCAGATTTGTTTCAGATTTGGTGGATGAATTGAGTATGACAAAAGTGGCTGACCAATTGTTCTTTTTACAACAGGTCAGAGGTCAAGGCCACATGGCAGGGCCAACTGAAACAAAATTTATCCGATGAAAAGTGAATTTTTTTGTGGGAGAGTGGTCAGGTTAAAACAAGGATAAAGAGATTTGACTCTGATATATGTAGTCAGTCACGGTCACAGGGGAAAGTCAGAGGCCAAGGTCACAGGGCAAAATCATCTTGTAATTTTGATCTGATCTGAACCAAAATTGTACGATGGTTAGGCAAATATGAAATCATTCGACTTTGAGAGTATTCTGTCGAAGATCTAGGTCACAGGGCAAAGTCATATTCGGGCCTTAGACCATTGGGTGGGTGCGAGTGTTGCTTTGACCCTTTTTTCCTTGACCTTTTTTGTTACATTCATCTCTGCCACACTATATTTGAACATTTGGTGTAGCAAAACCAAGCCAAGATCATTCAGCTTTTAAAAAATTTCCCCGTGCTCATTTGACGAACGTTTTATGCAATGCTTGGAGTGTGATGCCGGTACTTAGCTGATTTAATAAAGGCTTTCTCATTTAATTGAATATCTAATTATTTTCGGCATTATTTTCTTCGAGTCTGTTTATGGAGAGAGAGAGAGAGAGAGAGAGAGAGACTTTTCAACTAAAACCCGAATATTCAGACATTTGCATCATTAATCCAGAAGCATACGCACACACACGCACACGGACTCGCATTCATATACATATATACATACCCAAAGCGTTATTTGAAGTATCGTGACTGCTTTTATTTGTACTCACTCAGCCCCCATGAACACGCTCTTAAGAATCATGCTAACCTATTTGCTCAGCTAAGTCATTTTGGTACAGTGACCGGCGTATAATGCAAGCACCGTTTATTCACGTGCTTAGGCTACAACCAAGGCATGTATTTTGTACCAGGTTAAATACAGGTGTGGAATGTATACCCTCAGATTTGCGTAGATGGAGTTAAAATACTTATTTGCTGAACCAAGTCATAAAATGCAAGCAGCTAGCTGTTTTTAGCTTTGATTAAGGTATGTAATTTCTGTCAGGGTGAATTAAGGTATAAAATTTAGGCACTTTGTGTGTGATGACAAAACGTACATGATATTATATGCGGTATATATATATATATATATATATATATATATATATATATATATATATATATATATATATATATATATATATATATATATATATATGTATATATATATATATATATATATATATATATATATATATATATACTGTATCTATCTATCTATCGCTCTATCTATCTATGTATCTATCTATCTATATATATACAGAGAGAGAGAGAGAGAGGCGTTCACCTATTAAAGGCTGTATCTAACTCTTGCAGTTCGCAGTAAAATCAGAAGGTAGGAAAAATAAAAGGAAAATGACGTCCTTTGGTTGAAGAGATTATTCACTTTGTAATAAACAGGAAAGACAATTTACCTGAACGCCAATACCAGGTCATATTACAGTTGCAGGTACAAAATACAGGAGGCTTAACATAGTCATTACAACGACATTTGTTCTCCTTTCTTCTGGCTGCCGGACGGACGACTTTCTGTAAATTAGTAAAACCCTCTGGCACTGAGCAGATCAGTGAGGGCTTAACAACTACAGTCTGAAGTTACAGCTACAGTCTGAAGTTAAAGGCTTCATAAGTTAACAGGTACAAGTTACAGACGCATGCCTACTCACTTGATATAGCCACCGGGTCAAATTACAAGAATCAGGAGACTTATGATTCAGGAACCTCAATTACAAAGTACATTAGGTTCGTATTACAGGGTACAGAATGTGTAAGCTAAAATCAACCACCTGTTCACATGATGACAGGCACGACAAGAAAATTAAAAGAATGCTGGCACAGCACATGTCATATTACAGTTACAGTCTGTTAGTTACATGCATAAGTTAACAGGCGCCCAGCTATTTGCCGGATTATAGCCAGCAGATCAAATTACAAGATACAAGAGGCTTAACCCATTCTAGACGATGCCAATTTTATGTTTCTTTGCTTTTCTTTTAGTTCTTCTTCAGTATTCTTGCCATCAGTAGTCAGTTTTATCCAGCTGAAGTGATTTTTCGAGCAGGACGAAGTTAAACACAGCCCAGTAAAATCGCGTAGTGATGGCAAAGTAAATATATACAGGAAGACAGCGAGGTGATTGGGTGAAATACAGTCGCTCTTTACTGAATTACAAGCAAGAGGAATTAATGGTAGTAATACACGTCAGTTTGTCGTTAAGTTATAAGTTACAGGAATAAGTTAAAACAGCACATGCGAGTACTTACTGGCTTACAGGCAAAGGGAACAAACTTGATGCGAAACGCGAAGTTTTTATTTCATTTTGGCTAACGTCTTGTGATTTCATTCAGGTCAGAGAAAACCATCGTAATAAATATGGTTGAAAACTGCCTCGCTTTGCGTCTTGACCAAGAATCTATATCTGTAATTTAATTTAGTCAAAGCCAGATTAGTTTATTCAGTCCAGGGAAGCCCACCGTAGCAAGAGATTAAAAAAAAAAAAAAAAAGATACTTCACCTTACTTAATAAAAACGGATTGTATTGCAGCTAATGCCAGACGATTTCTTTCAGCTCTCAGAAGCCCGGCGCAGTACGGTGATGTATTTAGTAGTTCATTCATGTTACCAGTTGATTATATTTGAGAGCTTCGTTGAGATGAATTTAATGAAAGATGTACGTGACCCCTCCCCCCCCTCCCCCAGTTCGATAAGAGTCACCCAGACTAAGTAAAATCGTCTGAAATTTACAAGAGTAAAGTAATAAAATGTCACCAAAGTAAAGAGATAAAATCCTTGGCCGTGACATAACCACCTCTCTTATTATTGCCCGTTACCTGATCCGCACTTTAGTAGGGGGTACGGCGGAGGCGCGGAGGGAGAGGAGCGTGCGGGAAAACGAGGAGTAGGAGAAGGAGGAAGAGGAGGAGGAGGAGGAGGAGTGATAGGTAGGGTAAGGGGGAGAGGGTTAAGGAAGGGCGTGCAAAAGGAAACGGGCTGGAGGAAAGGGAGAGCCTGGAGAAGGTAGGAGAATGGAAGAGAGAGAAGGGGGAAGGAGGAGGGAAAATGGAAGGGAGAATGAGAGAGTATGAGGGAGAAGGGAAGAGGGGGGAAACAAGGAAGAAGGGGGAAAAGAGGGAGGGGGGGGAAGAGGAAGAGGTTGATAGAGAGGGAAGCAGAGAGGACAAGAGAAAGCGGAAACCGTAAGGGGAAGGAGAGGGAAGGGAAATGAGAGAGGACGAGAGAAAGGTAAAGGAGAGGGAAGAGAGAAAGGGGAAGAGGGTGGTGGGCAGAGAAGAGTGGAAAGGAGGACGAAGAGAGGAGAGAGAGGGAGAGTTAGTGGGGAGGAAAAACAGAGGGATGGGGATGAGAGGGGGAGTTCGAGGGGAGGAAGGGGAGGAAAGGGAGGGGGGAGAGGAAGGGGAGGAAAGGGAGAGGGGAGAGGAAGGGGAGGAAAGGGAGGGGGGAGAGGAAGGGGAGGGGAGGGCGTTTATTTCCACCACTCGGCCATGATTAAGGCAAGTGTTAACACGAGAGGCGAGTTATGCACACAAGACCCAGCGATCATTACGGCCCTTCCCGGCGTCCCCTGGCTAAAATATTCATGCGGACGATAATGTACATCAATGAATTTCGCATTAGCACTTTCATCTATTTGCATGGCGTGACTCCTAGCCCAGGTCGTGACGCCAATTGACACAGGTAAACTTGAAAGCTTTTAAAGTGTAAGTACCACACACACACACACACACACACACACACACACACACACACACACACACACACACACACACACACACACACACACACACACACACACACACACACACACACACACACACACACACGCTGCTCCATTTGCTGCTTTAGGATATATGCAGATATGTAAACAGGGGGCGGTGTTTGCATGTGTTTAAGGTTCGCCCCGCCGCTTGTGGAGTCGCCACCAGAGAGAGGACGGGAAAGATGGTCAACAGGATGGCATGTCGATATTTTGATGGCGCTCTGGTTGTGCTGAGTGGTGATGGGGTCGGTGAATGATGGTGGATAATGAGTGGTGGTGATGGGAAATGCGTGTTATGGTAATGATGGTGGTGATGATAGGAATATCTGTGGGTGTTGTGTGTGATGTGTTGTGGTGGATGTATTTTATAAGTGATGATGGCGTTCTGTCGTCTGGTTGTGGTGGGTGTGAATGGGGTCGATAAATAGTGGTGACTGAGTGGTGATGAGATATGCGTGTTATGGTAATGATGGTGATGGTGGTAATTATAGGAAAATCTGGGGGTATTTTAGCTGCATCTGATGTGTTGTAGTATGATGGCGGAGTTTGTAAGTGGTGGTGGCTTTCTCTCGTCTGGTTGTGGTGGGTGTTAATGGTGTTGATGGGCAATGGTGACTGAGTGGTGATGAAAAGTGCGTGTTTTGGTAATGATAGTGATGGTATGATTATAGGATGCATTTCTGGTCATTTTAGCCATGTTGAATTAGTTATAAGGTACTAATAAAAGGCTTGGGTGTTGACAAGGGGAACCTGGGGATGAACAATGGCGGTGGAGCTATCAGAAGCAGGTGTGTGGTAATGGTGGTAGTTGTAGTTAGAGATATATTGTGGGATTTATGGGAGTAGTTGTATATGGTGTATTATAGCGATGGTGTTCCGGGTTATGGTTTTGGTGGGTGTTGATGAGGTTGATGTGTAATGGTTTTTGAGTGGTGATGAGAAATAGGTGTGGTAATTGTGGTGGTGGTGGTGGTGATAGGATGCATTTGTGATAATTCTAGGTATGTTCGAATCATGATCGGTTGTTGAATAAAGACTTTTGATGGTGGGGATTAGTGATGGTAGTAGTAGTGGAAATTAGTTGTTAGGATAATGCCAGTGTTGGTTATGAGAGATATTTTTTGTTTAAGATGTATGTGATATGTCTGAGTGGTGGTGAGTGGTACCGAAGGACGATTTTGGTGTTGGAGTAGAGAAATTGTGATAGGAGAATGATGAGAAATATGTATTATAGTAACGGTGGGGTGGTTATTGGAGGTATATGTGTGTATTATAGTATTACATATTGGAGTGGTGGTGGTGGGGTACTGAAGGAAGAATTGTGTAGCTTAGGTGATGATGAGATTGTTTTATGATGGTGGGGATGAGTTATCGTGATAGTGATGAGTGTTAGAGGGAAATTATTCTGTTGTTTTGATAATCGTTATAGGAATTCTTGATTTCTATGGACTGTCTTATAGCAGTGGTATTTATTGGAGATGATGGTACACTCTTATGGTGGGGGTGACGATTGATGATGGGATGGTGATGGCTAGACCGTAGTATTTGTGTGTGTGTGAATGTGTGTGTGTGTGTGTGTGTGTGTGTGTGTGTGTGTGTGTGTGTGTGTGTGTGTGTGTGTTTGATAATGATGATGATGATGATGATGGGTGGCATTTCTGTGATAGGAAGTAATTTTGGTTGGGTTAGATACCAGATGGTGTAGTAGTGAAGGAATGTCGATGGCGATTATTTCCTTATTTGTGGCTTGATGACAGTACTGTGATGGTGGGATTAAACTATGACAACAGGTGGTGATGTGTTGATGAGAAGTTGGAAGGATTTTGTAGTAGTGGTGTTGAATGTAATGGTGATAAGTAAGTGGTGATAAAGGTGATGAAAGAAAGTTTTGGTGTTGATGGGGGTTTTGGTATATTAGAATTTGAGTTATAATAATGGGGTGATGGATCAGAGTTATGTTGTTGGATTATGAAACCGTCGTGGCTTAACAGAAGTGTATTTTCCCATGATTTGTGGTGCCTGAATCTGGGCTCGAATTCAGCAATGGAGAAAATTTAAAGAGAATACTGATAGCGTGCCTTTTCATATGCTACCCTATATCAGCACCATGTTTGTTTTTACACAAAGATAACCATTACAGCAGTTAGTATTTTACGTGCATGACACCAACTGCTCAGTCATACTTAGCCAGCACAACATGTGGAGGGGTAATTTTTGGCTATCACATTCTCCATGAGGAGAAGATTCGGTCCTGCAGTAGACATCATACGGACTGATACAGATGGAGTAGGGATGGTGTTAGGTGCTTGTGGTAGTAGTGCTTATACGAGTCATTTGTGTATCAGAGTACCGGTGGTTTTGTATGTGGTGGTGAATGTTGTTGAAGAGTAATGACATGGGTAGTGGTGATGGTACAGTACCCCCAGAATACTAAGTGGGGCCATATTTGAGCAGTTTTGATAACGTTAGTTGGGTGTTGAGGATGATGATTGCTACGACTTTAAGGATGTTTGGTGTGTTAAATTATAGTTGAATGTTGGTGGATGTTGAAGGAAGCTTTGGATAATGTCGATGACGCTAGGTTAATAGGGTATTAGTGGGTCCTTGATGGAGCACTATTAACTTTGTTGATAGGGTGTTAGAGTTAGGTTAATGATGATGGTGAATTTAAGGATGTTGGCGGTGTGTCAGTTTGATGGTAGTTGGTAAGTGATGCCGGGTGTCGGAAGTGGATTTACGGGGGGTAGTGATGGTAGGTCAGTGGCATTAAGTGGGACAGTATTAATGGTGTTAGCAGAGTTAATGCTTATTTAAGAATAAATATGGTATGTTAGAGAAATGTTGGTGAGGTAGTGGAAGAAGGTTCTTAGTTTGGCCTTGCTACGTAGTGGTAACGGGAAGGTTGGGTGTTGAGGATAATGATGGGAGTTAATTAATGATGGGAGTGTTGAGAATGAATGAATGTGGGGTGTTACTGGAGTGTCAGGATGGTGAAATAGCTACTGGTGAGTTGGGTGTGATGGTGGGGTGGCATTGGGCCGTATTATTATTGGCTTAGAACACTATGTAACGCCTCTTCCTCAGTTTTCCGATTACACCTTAATATCCTCTTGTATGTTACTATATCAGTATGTCTATATTGAACAGTTGTAAATACCTTTTACGTACAAAACAGTAATACGAAATAAATCGTTAAAGAAGAAGTGCTACGATATCTCTTATGTCATCGGGCTACTGGTGCATGTATTGGTTGATAGAGAAAATGGACAAGTGATAGTTTGTACTGTTGTTAGTGTTGGTGGTTATAGATGTGATGATGGAATAGTTAGGGTGATGATTTATCACTAGATTGTGATGATGCTGACGAGTATATTGTTTGTACTGGCGTGATGAATTAGCTGATGGGTGTGATGATGATGATGACGATGAGGAAAAGGACGTTGTTAGCTTTATGATGTGCTAAGAGTGGTAAAGAGATGACTGAATTTATATTTAGTGGTGACTGAAGAGACTTTGATGATGATGAACGTGCTCCTGGTGAATTATCGTTCATGCAGTCACTAGGGGACGCCTGTGGTTTTTATGATCGTTTTCTCATATGCCCTTCAATGTTATCCCCTTAACAACGAAGGGCTCTTTAAATTAATTAATATCTTGTGGCTGTGGCAAGAATAGAGTAAGATATCGCATTGTTCCTGACCCATTCACTGTGATGGATCTTTCACAGCTTGAGGATTTGACAAAATGAATAAAGAGTTGATGAAATATAGAAATGGATGCAAATAGCTCGGTCAGTGTCTGTATCCGTTTGTCTGTCTGTCTTCTTTACGTCTTATATGCGATGACGTATTTTTATTCTTGATACCACCGGACGATTTTTCTCATCTTAGGAAAGTCCTCTTGGTTTGTAGGGGATTAAAACATCACCTCCCGTCGTGAAGCAGTTAGAAACTCTCCATTAACCCGAGCAGGACAAGACGTTGTAAAAATATATTCCTGTTGCCGCCAAACTTTGTTATTCCAAGATTAGGAAGGGCGTCTCGGAGTGAAGGGGCTAACATCTGCTGGTAGAGCATAAATACGTCTAATAGTATCGAGACTGATCCATCTAAAAATAATCGTATCGACTTTTGTGGTGTATGAAACTGTAACTTAGGGCAGATTCTCTCTCTCTCTCTCTCTCTCTCTCTCTCTCTCTCTCTCTCTCTCTCAAGCCAAAAATACACACGCATACCAAATAAAAGAGCCCCTCGACCCCCAATCGATCCCAGCACCTAATATCTACCCACGCCTCCGACTCGACAGTCCCGGAGTTCATCAATCACAAACTAGCCTCCGGGTCGTGCGTGAGTGCTAATGGGTGGGGATTGGTGATTGTGTGGTGGTGACCGGATGTGATGAACTGGTCTTCTGGTAGCGATGATAGGGGAAAAGGAATGGACCAACGTCTGTGGTCTGTGGGTGTAATAATTGGTGGAGGTGAAATGAATAAAATCGTACTGTAGTAATCAGCATCAATTAAAAATAAGATAACCAAAATTATATAGGGAATATAACCTGCCACAAATAATAAAAAATACGATATTTAAATAATAAGGTTAACCAGATGTAATGAATAATCAGAATGAAATAATCAACATACAAAGGAGTCTGGATGGATTGTCGAGACTGACTGTAATCAAATCAGACCTTTTTTTTTGTTCAGCTTGATCAAATAATTTGTCGGTAGCCAGATTAATGTAAATACAAACGGATGTGAATTTAGTATATGGGTATCCTGTTATAGAGGATTGAGGAGGCTTCCTAGCAGCTTCCCCCTCCCCCCCCTCTCTCTCTCTCTCTCTCTCTCTCTCTCCATGTATGTAGTGTATGTATGTGTGTGTGTGTGTGTGTGTGTATATATATATATATATATATATGTGTGTGTGTGTGTGTGTGTGTGTGTGTGTGTGTGTGTGTGTGTGTGTGTGTGTGTGTGTAGTTTACGTATATTAAAGTCCAAACAGACAGACAGGCAGACGGACAGAGAGCTAAAAACATGTGGTACATAGGAAAAAGGTACCTGCATCAAACAGTATCAGACATTAATATGCACAGAGTTAATAATACTGCGGAGATGAAAAGATGTGACGATGAGACGAAAATCCAGGAGCATATCTACTGAGAGGAGGCGAGTATTTTAACAATCCCACCCAGTAAGAAAAGGATAAAGACACTATCATCCTTCAGAAGTGGGTAATAATCCACGCCAAGTTAATAAACCCGAGGAGATGATGTGATGTGGCGAGGAGATGAGAACTCTGGGATCCTCAATACCTGCACGAGGCGAGCAATTCAACAATCCCTCCAGCCCCAACTTAATATATTCTTGGCCGCGTAATAACCCGGACTCGGCCACCGTCCACCTATTATTAACTGTATCCGGATTACGGCTCCCTGGCGCTGCTTAGAGAGAGAGAGAGAGAGAGAGAGAGAGAGAGAGAGAGAGAGATGTGGATCAGTGATTATTGTGGAGTAGGAATAGGGTTGTGATACTAATGTTCATAGGGAAATGAGAGAGAGAGAGAGAGAGAGAGAGAGAGAGAGAGAGAGAGAGAGAGAGAGAGAGAGAGAGATGTGGATCAGTGATTATTGTGGAGTAGGAATTGGGTCGTGATATTGATGTTCATAGGAAAATGAGAGAGAGAGAGAGAGAGAGAGGGGGGGGAGGGAGAGAGAGATTATTGTGGAGTAGGAATTTGGTCATAGTGGTTTCATTGCCGTGGCGTCTCTCGTGTTTTATTCTTGCTGATTTCAGAGGTTTATATGCAGCTTAAGTGAGACTAAATTTTTGGTGTTTGTAACTGGAGGGGTTAGACATAACTTAAATTCAACCCCCTCACTACTAAATGTCCATCATAAGTTGAAATACAGCATCTGGAACTTACAAGATAATATAAAAATGGCGTCCTTTTGGTGATCGGTTTATATAAAGGTTCATTGGAAAATAAAGAGTGGGCCACTGAAAGGTGATATTGTGCCGTAATTTATCGTTCATAGGTACATTGAGCGGTTCAGTGAATGGTTGATTAGGAATTGTATCTTAACCCTGTGACTACAATATATGTATACTGTATTCTGTTCCGGCTTATGTCAGACCATTAAATAAACCCAGGACAACAAAGCGTTCAAATCTGTGCTGAATGCTTCCTCACCAGTAATTTATTCAGTGGTCTATACTTCAACCCAGTGAACAATAAAGTATTATAATGGCTGTTTAGCTCAGAAACCAATGCAGCTGAAGAGTTACCATTTTCCCTAGTGAAATACCTACTATGCATTTTATTTCAGTTGACACCAGACGGTTTCGCCACACGCAAGAGCTGGAGCAGTTACAGTAGATAAGGTCACCATTAATTCCTTGGCTGTTAGGTTGTTCTCCAAAGTGAATGAGATCGTCTTATGGTACCGTAGTAAGAATGCTAACCAAATGACGTCGCCTGGCAGAAGTGGTTAATGTTGATAAGTATGACGAATGGGTAACTGAACTGTAGGACAGGAAATTCATTCATAATACTAATGTCCACAGGCAGGTTAAGTGGGTTGGTTGCTTGACTGATTGACTGAAATAGACCTGAAGACATACCAAAAAATCTCAGTGTAGGAAGCTGCGTGGATCAGCTGATGGTAGGATAGGAATTTGGTCGTGCCGCTAGTAAATATAAAAGTTCAGAGGCAAATAGAGTGGATCAGGTAGTGGTGGGAGCGGAATTAAACCGTTTATAATTTGCGCTATCAACAAAAAAGACTAGTTGAGTTAAGTGGATCAGTGACGTCATTGTTAGGAACGGGGCGATAATATAAATGTTGAAAGATAACTTAGCCCTTTTCAGCAGGGGATGCACTTTTGATATTTACTCTTAGCAGACGATTTTTAATGAAAAGGTTAATGAAGGCTATACCTAAATCCTTCAGATCACAAGCCCTCCCCCCCCTCACACACACACACACACACACACACACACACACACACACACACACACACACACACACACACACACACACACACACACACACCAAAAAAAAAACACCAAAAAAATACTCTTACCCTCGTGAAAGCTCCACCACCAGCACTACCATCCAGCGTATTTAAGCGAGTGACCCCGCTTTACATAATGTATAAGGCCAATGCGTCACACCAAGCTCAATTCTGACGCATTTATGAGCGTATTGCGTGTGAGAATGTATTTATGAGGTTGTTTCACGCTTGACTGATGAATGCGGAATGGACTTGGAAAAAATACGGGGGTGTTGATCAGGGAAGGGTGGGTGGGTGGGTGGGATGTGTGAGTGGTTGACGCGGGTGGTGAGTGGTTTTGATGTGTGTGTGTGTGTGTGTGTGTGTGTGTGTGTGTGTGTGTGTGTGTGTGTGCACTCTGAATGGAAGCGTGTTTGGATATGGTAAGCGGATATGGTGTGTGGCTGTTGGTTGCTGAGAATGGGTGATGGTTAGATGAATGGGTTTTGTGGTATGTGTGTGTGTGTGGGGGGGGGGGTTTGGGAGCTGGATATATTTTGTTAATGTATTATTAGGAAGGTGCATTGGTGAATTCAGTGCAGTGGCGTCTTTTGTGTTTTAGTCTTGCTATATCCAGGCGATGAGATTCAGATTGTCGTTACTGGAGGGTTGTATACAGCCTTCATTAATCCCTCCACTGTTAAGGAACTCTCCAAAGCTGAGTTAAACGTGTGATAGTACAGAAGATACAGTTATAATAAACGTCGCCGTATCGAAGTAAATGCAGGTAAAATGAATAATTGTACAGTATTTAGTAGTTCATCTATATTTGCCGCGATTTCCGTCCTTTTGCAAATTATTTCACCTATCTCAGTGACGGAATATACCAGTACAATGGTGCTATATTTTTATTTGTTTTTTACAAGCTTGATATTATAATGTTAATCTCTCGTTACATCTGAACATTAGAAATGGTGAGATGGCAGTTTTAAGCCAATTGGTCAGAGTATAGCGAATATTAAGTAATGAAGTGTGAAAAAGAGCGTTAACCCAAATGTGGGAGACTTGACTCTAAACCAGTTTGGCCCGTGGACGTCATTTAATATTTTTCCATATTATGGATAGACGATTATATGCAACCTAATTAGTATCTTTAATAGCGATAGGGTAATTGGCTGAATCAGAACCCTGACATTCACAAAAAGTTATCCCAAGGCAAGTACAGTTCTACGGAGATAGGAAGCATTAAAAAAAAAAAAAATCCCTTACTGAAGGAGATAAATATGAAAGCTGTCCCTGTGATTGAACAGATTTATCTGGCCAAAGAAATAATGATTAAATAGACGCTACGCATCAAAAGAATTGTTTTTTTTCCCTGTCCCCAGTACTATGTCTAACGGAATGAATAAAAGTCATAGTATTAAATCAGTTATTAGGTTAGCAAGTTCACTCAAAGGATATGATTTATATTATATTCTAGCTGTTATTACACTATTTTACTTAGCTTTAAAAAGTGTCTTAGTAGTGATGAGCGCTGATGAAGGAAACACCCAATCCCTCCATTCGAAAACTCCCTCCGAGCTAAGTATATATCACTTGGAGATACCAAGAATATAATAAAAATAACGTTCTTGGGCTGTTTTTTTTTAAATGCCTTGGGAAATGGCGTTAATTTTGATGTGGGAACAGAAGAAACCTATTTGAAACATTATGGTTTGGGGGTCATTTTCCTTTTCGTGGGACAGTGTAAGTTGACGTGGTACTGTAAAGTGATGTAAGTTCTTGCATAAAATTATTCTCTGCCTTTTACATCGCTTGTGGGTGCAAAAAACTACACTTAACTGTAAATACATGAAGAGAAAGAGTTGATTGATGGATAGCTTGGTAGTTAGATATTTTATAATGTATTATTGTTGCTATCAGATTAATTTTGTCCATCTTATTAGAGCCTTTGGTGGTGGTTGAGTCATTGCAGGCTGTATCTAACCCCTTCATTTTAAAAAAATCTGTGGTAAACCGAATTGGTATTTGGTAGCAAGAACATGATAAAAAGGACATTGCTGCTTAGGCGTTAAAGAGTAAACCCAAGACGGAAACTAGAAAGCCCATTGTACTTGATAAGGGAAGGTGGATGAGGGAGGGTGGTGTATCGTGGAAGGGAGGGGCAGAAGTTTTTACTGAGTACAGATAAATTCCTGGAGGCTTTTGTCCTTGCATGCCCCTCGCAGCATGCGGTGTTGGACAGTAGGTAGATATATTGTTGTAGAATATCTCTCATCCAGTGATTTATAGGATTCTTGTAGTAAAACAGATTCTTATTGTTTTAGCTGCATCCAGAACAACCCTCTCTCTCTCTCTCTCTCTCTCTCACACACACACACACACACACACACACACACACACACACACACACACACACACACACACACACCAGGAGATGGCAAGTGTACCCAGAGAGAGAGAGAGAGAGAGAGAGAGAGAGGGGGGGGGGTAATGAAATGATAACCGTGGAAACAAAGACAACAACCCAGAGAGGAAGAAATTTAAGAGGAAAAGAACCAAGGGAAACGAGAGGCAGACGAAAAGGATGAGGATGAGGTGGATGGGGAAGAGGAGGAGGGGAAGGAAGACAAGGAAGAGGAGGAAGAGAATAAGGAGCCCAAGCGCCAAGGAAAACACTGTGATTAATTTCCACTCCCTTAAGCCCCCCCACACACTCCTCCTTCATTAAATGCAGCCTCAAATCTCATCCACACAACCACCATTATTATCCTCGTAATTGCATCGTCTCCCTTCCACATAACAAAAGAAGCCTACATCAAGAAATCCATCATCATCTCTCTGAACCCCTCGGACCCGCAACCATCATCATCATCAGTTTCGCACTTGCATCACTCCTTCTATATGACAGTCGTGAACATGAACTCTTGCCCGTCGACCGATACGTTATTATTGCCGATGTCAGATATTTTATTCGGTCTGGGATTGTCCTCTTGTCTAACCTCTCCATATCTCCCAAACCCACAGCCACTACCTTCTTCATTATCATTATGTGTATCTCTCGTAGTAGACGCCTTATACACACCTGGCATGGGCGGACCCTCTGCTGTGCACGTTCAGACCTTATTTTTCGAATCCTGAAGGGCAGCTGATCCTTAAGGCCTAGGAACACCTCTTTATCCCAGGAGAATTGACTCGCCCCCACCCACTGCATCACGCACGAGTAGCATTGTGGATGGATTTTGATGCAAAGTGAAAAATGCGTGTGGAATTTGTTCTCCTTATATGGATGTGTTCGTGAATGAGAGAATCTATATCATCAAGGGATCCTCGGTATGTGAAAACAAAAAGACATTACACTCGTTAAATGTCTGCCTCTTGAACTCAGATCAGGAGGAATGGTAGACACACGCACTACCGACGCTACTGGAAGTGGCTCCTCGTATCATCATCATCATCATCAGTCATCATCCTGCCCCATTCTTCCACTAATATTGGAGTGAGAACATCATCATCATCATCATCATCATCATCATCATCATCATCATCATTATTATTATCATTATCTTGCTTCTGTCTCCCACCAATAATAGAGTGAGAACACCACCACCTCCACCACCTCCACCACCTCCACCAGCACCACCACCACCACCACCACCACCACGATCATCATCATCATCATCATCATCATCATCATCATCATCATCATCATCATCATCATCATCCTGCCCCTGTCTTCCGCTAATAATAGAGTGAGAACAAGTATTATCATCGTAATTGCATCGTCTCCCTCCAAATAACAAAAGACGTCTACATTAAGAAATCCCCCAGCCTCTCCCTTCCCCATTTACTCCGAGATGAAAGATTAATTACTCTGCTGGGCCAAAAATGAGGTGATTAGCATATAATTGCTTCGCCACCACAGCATGAGGTTAGATTAATTAAAGTAAAGTTTGCATTACATTATTAATTAAGGTGTTGGTGGGCCTCGGCGCTCGCTGCTGCTGTTGAGGGTAGCCACCACCACTACCACTACTGCTACCACTATCGCTACCATTACTGCTACCAATATCGCTACCATTACTGCTACCACTATCACTACCATTACTGTTGCCACTGTGACTACGACTCCTGTTACCACTATTACAACCATTACTGCAGCCACTCGCTACTGTTACCACTATCACTACCGCTACTGCTACCATTATTGCTAAAACTACTGCTACTGCCATCACTACCTAACTGCTAGAACAACAACTATTCCCAGCACCACTTCCACCTTCACTACTACCGCAACTCCACTTCCACTACTATCACTACCACTGTTGCCATCGCCACTACCACTGCCACCGCTATCACTGCTACTACCAGTACCACCACCACTACCACACCTATAGCTGTCCCTGTTAAAACTGCTACCATCACAATACGAATACCACCACTGCCACTGCTAATATCACCACTACTAGCACCACCACTGGTGACACTAGCACTACCACTATCACCTCCACCGCCACTACCACTACTGCCACCACCACCACCACTGTTGTCACCAGTGCTACCACTGTTGCCACCACTACTACCACGAAAAACATAAACACTTTTGCCACTGCCATTAGCCTACTACTACCAGTATCACCACCACCATCACCACCACTGCACTGACCATTACCACTATTGCCACCACCACTACATCCGTCAGTACCACCACCACTATTGCCACCACGGCTGTTATTGTTGTCACCACTTCTACCAGCATCATTATCATTACTGCCACCACCACTACTACCATCATTGCCACCACTGTCCTACCTGCACCATCGTTGCACCTTTACCACTGTTACCACCACCTCTACCACAGCCTGTACCAGTACTGCCACTACCACTGTTGCTACCACCAATATCATCAAAAGACTTGTTCCACCACGACCACCAGTTCTGGTTCTACCATTCTTGCCATGACTGCTGTCATTTATCAGCACGACCACAACAACCATTATCACCACCACCACTGCTATTTTTTGTTACCACCACGACTACTGCTACCACTATCACCACAACCACCATTAATGCAACTACAGTATTGTTATCACCATGAGAGCTACCAACACTACTTGTACTACTTTTCGACTACTATCACTACCAAAACGTCCCTACCGCCATCCATATCACAAGAGTCAGTACCACCACAAATGTCAAGATTACCGCTGACAGGATGACTACCACCAGGACCGTTGTCACCACTGCTATTACGCCTGCCACTGTTACCACGACCATCATCATCACCACCATCACCTAAACCACGACTACTGGTATCATCCGATTACCTCTACCATGACTACCACTGTTAGGGCAGACAGGGCTACTCACACGACTGCTGTTTTCACTTCCAGCATGACCACCATCACCATTTTAGCATGACCACCACTACCCTCATTACTGTACTACCACTTCCACCACAAGTATCTACCACTACCACTACCGCTTTTACCAAGTCCCCTTACAGTTACCGTTACCTCTCTACAACTATTACGTTAACTTATTTATTAGTTTAATGTATTCGTTATTGATGTAGTTGATATTGTTGATAAAAATATCCCATCAGTGTTGCCTACCATTTAATAATGCTTCCCAGTGCTTTATTAATGGTGTTTATGATAATTAGTTAATAAACCGCTTCATTATGCAGTGTTGTTGAAGGGCAGAGGCCTCTATTATGACCCCCAAGACCGCAGTAGGAAGGGTAAATGTAATCACTTTCTATTGAACTTCGTGGAGGAGCTGAGGGTGCATTGGTTAGCACGTCACACTCACAACTGGAAGTGTTCTAGTTCTGATCTCGGGATGGTCAGGCTTTTGGACAATGTTCGTGTCCTTCTTACCTTAGTTTACCTAGCAGTGCAGTTAGGGACCTGACTATATCATCTACTACAGCGAGTTTTATTGAAGGGGAATATTGTTAGCAAAGATTGACCGTCTGCATTAGTGGTATTTGTGCAGTCTATAGAGCCTAACCAAAACACCCTTCTTTATTAACCCACACTGGTAATAACATTGACTTTTCTGCCTTTTCAAGTTTTTTAAATTAGGAAAGCTAGCCATAGCCTTTATCATCCCCCTCAGCGCAGAAGGGCTTAATTATCAACTGTACTGAATCGTATTCTAGGGGAAGATTGGGACTAAGGAAACATTAACTGACCACCAGGATTCGATAGAATATACATCTAAGCCCTCTTCTTTAACTACTTAATTGCAGTGATGTTTTCAGTTAATAGGTACTTTATTCCTGCTGGCTTTAGACTATTAAGATTTATTCAGTTCAGCAAAGACCATTCGGATGTAAGTGACACATGTACCTTCATTAAAACCAATAAACCAGTCCTGTATGAGACAGCCCTAGCATGTATTCAATATAGACGGTGGGTTTTAGCACCGAAGTGGACACATGAGATATACCGTAGGAGGACTATTGGGCCTTGGGGATATGCCCTGGGGATAGGCCCTGAAGCCTTTGCCCAGAGTCGGACAAAAAAAAAAAAAAAAAATGATTAACCTGTATATATCTACCTATCTGTCTGTGTGTCCCTCTATATATCTATCTATATATATATATATATATATATATATATATATATATATATATATATATATATATATATATATATATAAACTGAAAAAACTTTACCATACTGAAAGACTGAATGATTTGTGCTCGCCAACTTTTCTCGTGTGTGTGTGTGTGTGTGTGTGTGTGTGTGTGTGTTAAAATAATGCACTTCACCATGGCTTTTTTAATAATATCCCTCAATCAAGGCTATTTTTCTTTAAATATATCGGCATTACTGGAGGTAATTGTTTACAAATAGCTTTCATTATATCATAAACCTAAAACAATACCTTTTATCTCCGGAATTTTTCTACAGTTACTGAACATTACCATTATAACTGGTATTCAGTAGGCCAAGAGTTTTTTTTTTTTTTTATTGTATTAATTTTGTGATACTGAACTTAATTTTCTCTCTCTCTCTCTCTCTCTCTCTCTCTCTCTCTCTCTCTCTCTCTCATATTAACTTTCATCTAGAATTTAAGCATAATCATGTTTGTATTTTCTTTGCCAGTCCCTGCTTACTTTACCCACTTCCTTTGTCATGTTAACTTACTTGATTCGTATATGGGCATTATAAATTTACATTCTTTGGCTTACTCAGTACAGTATTATTTCATATGTTTGGTATTACTGTATTTTTATATTATCCCACTTTCTTTACTGTATTCTGCTTTAGTTTTTCGTCTAAGTATCTGACGTTCCGTGTTTTTATTTAGTAATTTAGTTTTATCTTTATTTACAGGTACATGTTGTGGTTGATTAACGATATTGGTATGTATTATTTTTTGCATTATCTTGGTATATATTCGTTACAGCTCATATGTTCCAACACAATGTACGGTGTTATACGTTTATGGTATTGTGCTTAAATTTGATAACTAATAATACAAGTAACATTTCCAGCCCTTTTCGTGCAACATTTCTTTTGTCTTGCTTCTCCAGCCCTTTATGTAATATTTTCCAGCGTTTTAAGTTTAGCTTTTGCAACCCCCTTTAATGTTTTTTTTTCTTTTTCAGCTCTTTATGTTAAACTTTTCATCCCATTTATTGAACTTCTCCAGCTCTCTCTTAAAGTCGCTCATAAACTGTTATATTTTACTCTCTAACCCGCGTTACCATTTCCCAACCTGTATATACATATTGATTTTCCAAGCCTTTTTCATGAACGTTTTAAAAATTATCTTTGTACCTTTTTCCAAACTGCTGTGTTTAAGTTTTCCAAACAGTGATAAACACCACATTGTACTCCTTCCAGTTTTTTTTTTTTTTTTTTTTTTTTCGATGATTGGAATGTGCTTCGTTTTTCTACCACACAGGTTAATTGGCTGACTGTGTGTTTGCTTATTCGTAGATTATTTCCTTTGTTCACCCTTCTCATAATTTATAGCTAAATTGCATGTAGTGTTACCTTCAGTCACCTGTATTTAAAGCTAACGTTCCTATAATTAACAGCTTTTCTTACTTATATTATCCACTGTATTCACTTTCTTTACCAGCCTCGTTTCTCATTACTTAGCTATTGGGTATTGGGTATAAGACCAAATTACTTCAATGACCTTTCAAAACTATATGAGATGTTTATATCAGGTTTGAATAAGATATGCGGGGGTGTCATTAGGTTGTAAATTATACTCGGAGTGTGTATATATGTGTATGTATACTAATGTTGGCAAAGTCATCATAATTTTCACGGATATTTATGCCTTTAAGTAATCTAACGAGGTAGTTCTTAAGTGGATTAGATATTTTTTGTGCCCTTTGCAATCACACGCACGCATATCTAAGCACACGCACGTTAAAACAAAGCCCTTTGGTACACACAAGTTCATAAACGAGAACAGTCATGCTTGTACACACACATACACACATACACACACACAGGTATTTTTATGAACACATTATATTTTTATGAACACACACACACACACACACACACACACACACACACACACACACACACACACACACACACACACACACACACACACACACACACACACACGCGAGGAGAGAGAGAAGGGGGAGGTATTTTTATGAATACATTAACACACGCAAACTCTCTCTCTCTCTCTCTCACACACACACACACACACACACACACACACACACACACACACACACACACACACACTCTCTCTCTCTCTCTCTCTCTCTCTCTCTCTCTCTCTCTCTCTCTCTCTCTCTCTCTCTCTCTCTCTCTCACTGAACACAACAATAAAAGACGCTCAGAGAAATAAAGAACGCAGGATAAACTCTCCCTCAGCGACTCTATTTATTTTCTCACATTATAATATTACCAGTTAATTAAGGAGGGATTATTAAGTTAAGCCAGTAATAAGCCCCAGTGACCGAAAGTGGCTTAAGGCTGGGTTAGTGTGGCGATTAGAGAGAGAGAGGGAGAGAGAGAGGAAAAGTTAGTAAGAGTGAAAGATTTAAAAACAAATATGTCTGTAAAAAATCGGCGAAGAAAAGAGTGTGAGAGCCAGTGAATGGATGAAAGCTAGCTCGAGAGTGAGAGAGAGAGTGGGTTTGATGGCGAGAGTGAGTGAGAGAGAAAAAAAAAACGGAATTAAAGTGGCCAATACTTTAATCGTACCTGCCGTGTCTCTATTAAGGAGCCGAGGGTCATTAGAGAGAGAGAGAGAGAGAGAGAGAGAGAGAGAGAGAGAGAGTAGCGCTTGAGTGGGACTTCATTTTTAGTGTTTTAGTGGTGAAGTCTGAGCTTTTTCGTGTGTGTGTGTGTGTGTGTGTGTGTGTGTGTGTTCGTAGTCGCCATCCTTAATTATACATACATTTACATGCACATACACACATACAGAACACATGCACAGAACAAACATACAAGCAAACAGACCATCACTACACCCACTCCGATGCACTCCGACACCCCTCACGCAAGCATCAAACCTAACCACTTCACTACGATGGCTTCATGTTTTGGTGAGCTTTTCCTACCTCTAGATGACTTTTTTTTTATGCTGTAGAAACTATTTAAAATTTGGGGGCATAGGTGTATCTTTCATAACCCCGTCAGTACGAGAGGCCGTTTCCAGAGTCATCATCTGGAAGTGGCGTGAATAAAGAAGAAAGGTAACCAAAAACTTGACCGTATAGATGGGCCTAATTTCTTCGTTGATGAGGTATTATTTTATTACTGCTGCCTCCAAATGATTTTAGTCAAATTTGGAACGTCACCTGCTAATGAAGGGTTTAATACAGGAGATTATATATATAAAACCTGTGCATTTGGAAATTCTCTGCTAAAAACAAAATATATGACATCTTAGAGCAACCACGAAATATAAATGGCGTTATCGTAGCAAATGGGCTAAGTGCATATTTGATTGTCACACATTTCAGCATGTCACGCAAAAACACATGCACAAAACATGTGGTCCATCAAACGATTCAAGTGCGTGTAAACTGTACACACACACACACACACACACACACACACACACACACACACACACACACACACACACACACACACACACACACACACACCGCTCGCTGGTGCAGTGGTAACGTTCCCGCTTGCCAACTGGTGGACGGGAGTTCGCGCCTCGCTCAGGTTGCGAAAAGTTTCACTGACGAAGTGGGTGTTTACTGTCCCCCTTGAGCAAGGGACGGGTGTGTGCGTGTGTGAAGGTCACAGCCTTGCCCTTAGATCGGACTATATGAGCTCTCAGCTCCCTTCCGGGAGGGTAAAAGCTGACAATCACGACCATCAAGTGATCCTGACCGACCCGGTGAATTACACACACACACACCTCCTCAACAACGTATCCAACTAAATTTTACACTCCTACTTCTACCTATCTATACCTCATGCAAAATCACACGCAAAAATGCACGCAAACACCTCCCTTGCGTGCATAAGTCCCTAAATGAAGGGCCAGTGAGGCGCGTGTCACCCTCATGGAGCTCTTTATGAAGCTGTAATTCGGTCGAAGATTGTATTAAAAAGTTGAGTGGATTGTATTAGCATGTTATTAGGTGGGTAAGCAACGGGGACGCCCGCCGGGGGGAGAGAGAGAGAGAGAAAGAGAGAGAGAGAGAGAGACTGAATGTTTGTTTGTTTGTTTTCTTGTGTATTGTTTTATGATAGATAGATAGTTAGATAGACGGATAAATTGCAGGTAGGTTGACTGTATGGATGTGGTTAGTGGTAGGATGATGGGTGGTAGTGAGTTGTTGCTGGTGGTGATGGTCGATGGGTATTGGTGAGTGTGTTGTATTGGTGTTGAGTGATGGATGTTGTATTGGTGTAATGATGCTTGGTGTTGGATGGACTATTGTGTTGTACAGATGGAATGATGGGGTTACTGAGTGTTGCATAATGCGATGAACGGTGTTTGATGTGTCATGGGTGTGGTGTTCTGTCTGTTGTTTTGCGTTAGGGTTGTTAGTAGCGGGTTGGATGATGTTAGTATGGGGTGTAGTTTGCTGTAGTGTTGAGAAATGTGTTGAACCGTTCCGACAGGGTGCCGCTGGTGTGTTTCATGTAAAAATGTTGAGTGATGGATGTTGAGCTGTGTTGTGATGAGTAATGTTAAGCAATTGATGTATATATAAATTTTTTTTTGGCTGCATTGTATGATTGGAGTTCTGTGATGCTGAGTGAGGTCATCGATGTTATGAGTACTGTCGAGCGAGGTTTTGTGTGATGTGGTGTGGTGGAAGGGAAGATGTTGTGCGGTGTGGAGGTGTTTTGCTGAAGCACGTGATGGCTGACGTAATGAAGTTTAAGGTGTGGTGTTGAGGTTTTATGTTGAAGTACGTGGTGTGAGGTATGATGTGATGTTCGTGATGGGTGTATGTTAGGAATGTTGATGTTTTGTATGTTTTATTGTACGGTATTGTATTGATGCAGTGTAAGTGTTGCGTTAGATAGGTAAACAAGGTGAGCGATTTGGATGCTCTGTGATGTGCTTCCTGTTGTGTGCTGTAGCGTGTGTTATTTAGTATGTGTTATGCGTTGTTTGGGTTTGTTCTTGATGCATGATGTGTTGTCCTGAGTGTGATGTTGCAGGGTATGGTGCTTGATAGTATGTGGGTTGTGCTGTGTGATGTGATGTTTTGCATATGGATGTGTTAGTGGAATATAATGAGCTGTTTTTCGTGTTTGCGCTCTGTTGCATTGCAGGATGTGGTCTTCACTAAGATGTACATTTTGTGATCTGTGGTATGATGTGTTACCGTACGTGGTGGTGTGTGTTCTCTATATTTAAATGAGACGTTTTTCAGGTGATATGAAACAAAAAAGAACAAGAAGAACAGCAGTAATAATAATAATAATAATAATGATAATAATAATAATAATAATAATAATAATAATGATAATAATAATAGTAGTTGTAGTAGTAGTAGTAGTAATTGGTTCGATTGTCCCCTTGGCCGCTAAGGCCCTACTCCTAAACTGCATAAAGTTTGATGGAGGTACCGTGGCAAGAATAACAAAAAAAAATAATAATAATAATAATATCAATTTGCGAAAAGGAATAATTAAAAGCATCCATGTCTTTCAGCATGAGAGATGATTTGTAAAGTCATTAAAATCGTGTAGTGGCTGTAAGATTAAAATAAGGTGCGTATTTGTGTGTGTATGTGCGTGCGTCTGTGTGTGTGTGTGTGTGTGTGTGTGTGTGTGTGTGTGTGTGTGTGTGTGTGTGTGTTTTACGTTGTATTGCATTGTGTTCAGGTTTGTTTGGCTATTTTGCACACTTTTTGCGGGGTGTGTTGGTGTGTGTATGTGTTACGTATTTTGTGTTACACGGTGTTGCGGGTTATATTGAACCGCTCCGCCTGCTGCTGGGATGAGGAACAAGTGTAGGAACTGAAGGAAAAAAAGGACCCAGTTTTACCAGTTTCACTCTGATTACATTTCTTTTTCGTGTTGTCAGAGAAGAAGTGTTAATGAATGTTGTCGCCAGCCTCACCTGTCACAGAAAGTCACCCCGAAGCTGAGTGAAATCGTTTGTAGTAAGAATAAATTACCTAAAGAGCAGTTAAAAGGTTAAATAGGATAGTGGAGTGTTAGAGTACTGAGCAGAAATAAAGAAAAAGACTCTTGAGGAACTGATGTAGAGAGGGATGAAAAAAGAACTTTGTGCTGTGAATAGAGTGATATTTAGCTTTATGAGCAAAAAATATGGAAACTAAAAAGGGGGAAGGGGGGAATCGGTTAAAGAAATAACTGTGGTTTGTCAGAATTATGCACGAAGGTGAAGCTTTTCAGCGATGACAAAGTAAGAAAACTTTTGAGGAGAAAAATCTGTTAAAAAATGAAAGAAAAAGGCGTGTTTTTTAAATAATGAAGTTGTATTATTAGAATCACGAGCAACTAATTTAAAAGCTGAAAGGAAAAGTATCATATGATACAAAATAAATTATTGGGGAATATCATGATTTTGACGAAGGTAAAGAACTTACATGTAGAAAATGCTGTTAGAAAAGGATTTGTGTTGAATACAGAAAAACTTATACTCAAGGGAAAGTAAAAGGGAAAAAAAGACATTATAAAAAGAGGGATGGCAGATTATGAGAAGTTTGGTAGAAGGAAATAAAAGTAAAATTAGAGTCAGTGAACAGAAGTGCAGAGAATGCATATGTTAAAATTTAGGAATTATAGGTTTGTGCTGCAATGAACCTTTAAAAATGAACACTCGAGAAGTTATGTAATGCAAAAATGTTTGCAGAGGAAAAAAAGTGTCAGTATGAAACATTAAACGGTGACAAGTCCGCAAATCCTGAGTAAATATAGCCTAATGATCATATTGCGGCTAGTAACGAAACGTTCAAAGGAAGGAAAGTACTCTAAATAAATATATAGTAGTTAGAACTAGGGCATTAGTGACAATAGCCATCATCATAATCACTGAAGGGAATTACATACACAGTGAGAGGAAAGGATGTTCATAACTTCACATACATAGAGTACACCCGTAGTAGAGTAAAATGTCAAAATTTAACTGTGGATGCAAAATGAAAAAAATCAGTAAGTTCAGTTTCCTTTAGCCTTGAAGTGTAGCTCTGTGTGTGTGTGTGTGTGTGTTAATGATTGCATGTGCATATATTCCGTTCACGTGTGAGTATGCTACATATTGGCACAGGTGCGCATGTAACTAAGGACAAGTGCATGTTAAGTGTCTGCACCGACGTGAATATAAAACTCTTCATTGTTCTGTCTATTATCAGTTGCAGTGTTATGGGTATTGCTGTAAGAAAGGAGAGTATCGAATGCTTGTATGCACGAAAAACAATTTAAATCAATGACATATTCACACAACATACACGCAGAACTATACACATAAATACACATTCATCCTTTACATTTTAACCCCTTCAGTTCGATTAAATTTATATTCTTGCCATCCTCAGACGATATAATTTAGTTTTGGAGGATTTTCATAGTGAAGGAGCTAACAACAGACTCGATTATTCTGTTCTCTTCTATAATATTTTTGACTTATTTCTGCCACCCCAGGTAGATTTGTTTGTATTTATAGATACGCGAAGAACTCGAAATGAAGGACTTACGAATAGTTACCATGAAGTCACACACACACACACACACACACACACACACACACACACACACACACACACACACACACACACACACTCGCTGGCGCAGTGGTAACGTTCTCGCTTGCCATCTGGTAGACGGGAGTTCGCGCCTCGCTCAGGTTGCGAAAAGTTTCACTGACGAAGTGGGTGGTTACTGTCCCCCTCGAGCAAGGGGACGGGTGTGTGGGTGTGTGAAGGTCACAGCCTTGCCCTTAGATCGGACTATATGAGCTCTCAGCTCCCTTCCGGGAGGGTAAAATGCTGACGATCACGACCATCAAGTGATCCTGACCGACCCGGTGAATTAAAAAAATTACACACAAGTTCATCGAAAGACACCTAAAAGCGTTGTGTCATTGTGGCACGAGTATTAATCTCTTATTAATGCCACACTGAACAAAGGCAAAAGAATCACCATCTTTTTTTTGTTATTTTTATTTTTGGCCGCCCTTTCTGTTTTTATATATTTTTTCGCACCGGGTCAATCGCATTACGTATCATTGGCAGCACCAAGTGTTGGGGCTGTAAGGTCGAAATTACCTTGGAGTTTCTATAGGACTTCCGCATTTACCGACAGACCTCACGTGAGAGCAACAGGCAAAACGGTTGTCGCGTGTTGGATTTTTAAATGCACCGGACTTTTTTTTTTTTTTCTTTCTTTTTTTGGTGATCAGTGTTTGCCATTCTTTATAGGAGAGGGAAACAACTTACAGGTGAAGAAATATCCTGGGTTTCTGGTTTGTATGTGTGCGTGCGGGTGGGCGGGTGTGGGTGCGTGTGAGGGTGGGAATTTTTCCCTCTTTCTGGGAGGTGTTTTTGTCGTACTACTCTGGATGTGAGGGAGGGAGGGAGATTGGTTGAATGGGTGTCTGATTCGGTGATGGAATGATTTCTTAATGGGTGTATCGATTTGAACATATATGGTAGATGCATCGACTGATATAATGCGTAAGTCAGTAATGGACATCAATTATATAAATAGTATATATGTATATATTTTATATATCATCATCATCAGCCGTTTGAGTATCCACTGCAGGACCGGCCTGTCTCAACCGAAGTGGGGACTATACAGCCAATGTATCTCTACCAAGTGGCTTAGGCTGTCTGGTAGAGACTGTATGTAGGGTGTGAAGTGCTTGTAAGTGTAATTGTTGTGCTGGAGTGGCTTTGGTTGAGTATGTAGTTTGTGAACCAAATGTAATCTGCCCGCGCAAGCCGACTGGGTGCAAGCATACTTTTTATAGTATGCGACACTGGGTCAACCACAGCACCCTTTATGTCCGCCAAGCAGTACATGGCCAGGAGAACGCTCCCAAAGTTTTTTTTTTTTTTTACTCTGGCGGTGCGCGAACTCTCGCTTTCCAGTGTGCGAAAACGCACACTTTACCACAGAGACTCCATATATATATATATATATATATATATATACAGAGAGAGATAGAGAGAGAGAGAGAGAATTATCAAACGCAACACACACCCTGTCCCCAGCCTCTCAAAACCAGTATTATTAACAATTTAAATCAGCAGCTCGCCCAGCCTAAAAAAGGTTATCCAAATGAGAAGTCAAAGTAGTGATAATCCGCGTTGACAACAGACCGCTGGATTAGCCATTGACCTCCCACCCACCAACAGTGGCCCCACTACCCTCCCACCACACAACCACATCCCCGCCCATCCATTCTCCCTCCTTTTCCCTCTCTCCCCACCCCCAGCCAACCACCTACCCACCCACCAACCCAATTTTTTCTGCATTCCTTAGGATCATATCGGATTTGGTTCTGGTAATAATTCGCCTGTAACAAACAAGCTGATTAACTTTTGCCCATTTATTTATTGAAATATATTTCTGTTGATGTGGGAATATTTATCGCAGAGGCGATTTTACTTTGCACACAAAATGACCTAGGATGAAGCCTGATTTTTTTTTTTTTTTTTTTTTTTTTAATCTGGATGTGATTTGCTGGTAATCAGGGATCGGATTGCTGATCCGTTTGTGAATACCTTACCAATATTTTTATCATAACTTTGGCTGCGGAATACGTATTTCATCTTTATTCTAGCGAACGCCACACTGTTGCATTCAGGTCAGAGTAACAGACAAGAACAGAAAGGATGAAAATAATAAAGTCGATAACGTACCAAGCAAGAATGGAGAACTTTGTATTATATTCCAGCCAAGGGCATACATATTTATTCAGTTGCTGGAAATTCATTGTTGTCATTGGGGTAACCTCCCCATTACCAAAACTTAATCCTGATAATGTTATAAACAAGTCCTGTGACTGCACTGAAGCTGGCGTCATAGTACAGACAGGATTAAGAGATATGAAACACGAAGGAAGTCACGACACATTCTCTCTTACCCATGGCTTCCTCTTTCTGTCTTCAATATTTCCTTACTGCCTTTCTGTCCATATCCATCTCCCCTGTCTCCCTCTTCTTCCTTTTCTTCCTCCTCCTGTCTTTCCCGATTTTTCCTCTCCTTGTTCTCCAATTCCTCCTTACTTTCTTACCTTCCATGTCTCTGCCCTCCCATCTCCCCATCCATCTGATCCCCTGTCCTTCATTCCCTCTTTTTTCCGTATTTTCTACCCATCATCTGTATCTTTCTCTCCATCGTTTTCTGTCTTCTGTCGTCGTCTCCTACTAGCTATTTTCATTCCATCTAATTTATTTCTCTCTCTCTCTCTCTCTCTCTCTCTCTCTCTCTCTCTCTCTCTCTCTCCTGTTCTATCTTCCCCGTTATCTTCCTCTGCCAGTCCTTCTATCCCCCCCTCAACCCTCCTCCCCTTTCAACTCCCCTTCCTCCCACTCTCCCATCGACCCCCCCTATTATTTTTTCTCCCTCATCCATTGTCTTCACCCTTATTTATTCTCCCTGTGTTATGCTCCCCTATTCACTGTGCATTCAATAACCTCCTTACCCCCCCCATCTCTCTCTCTCTCTCTCACACACACACACACACACACACACACACACACACACACACACACACACACACACACACACACACACACACATACACGCACCACTTTTTCAACCATTAACGCACCGAGTGGACTTAATGAGGGGGGGAAATGATCTGTTTAAACTAATTACCTGAGAACTCATTAGCGAGAGAAGAAAGGTGACTCAAAGAGAGGGTTAATAAAAAAATGAGTTTGGTTGATAGGAAAAAGCAGTTTAAAGAGGCCCTTGAAGTTTATTAGAGAGAGAGAGAGATTTTTGTAGTGTTTGGTTCGTGAAAGATTGACTGCCTCTCGCACCTCTTGTTTATGTCTTCGCTTCTTTACTCCTCTTCATTTCTCCTCTTCTTTTCTCCCGTTCTTCTTTTCGCTTCTTATTATACACTTCCTTTTTTTGTTCTTTTGTTTATGTTCATTTGTCTCCTTTTTCTCTCTCTTAGCTCTTTCCTTCCTTTTTGCGTCCTCATCATCTCCTCTTAATTTTTGTTCCCATTTTGCCTTCTCTGCATTCTCATTCTTCTCTTTCCTTTTCTCTTTCCTTCTTTTCCTATTGGAGATAAGTTTTGTGGGGAAAAAAATGCCCTTTTCATCATTCATCCTTCAGTATTTGTTTTCTTCTTTCTTCATTCCTTCTTTTCTAGTCCCTTTCACTTTTCTTAATTATTTCGACATTTTTCGTTTCTTTCCATACATAATCTGTTTACATTTTTTTCTTTTCTTCTTCTCTTCCTCTTTTTCTTCTCTTACCCCCTCCTCTCTTCATCTCTCACGTTCTCACATTTCTTCTCCGTTTCTCTTTTCTTCACATTCTGTCTCATCTTTCCTACCTATTATCTCCTAGTCGCTTATCTGTCAATTCTGAATTCTCTTTCCATCAGTATTAATGTACCCGTCCTTTCTTCCTCTTTTCATTTTATTCCTTTGAATTTCGTCTTTAAAAATTCAATCGCTCACTTCTTCATTTTCCTCCCTTTGCTTCTCTGCACCTCCTTATGCGTTACATCCATTTTTACTTTTTCCTCCTCCTCCTTGCATTATTTGCAATACTTTTTTTTCGAATCTTTCCATCTTTCTCTTCTCGTTTCTTCTTTTGTATTCTCTGCTTTTCCCTTCTCGTCTCTTCTTTTCCCTTCCCGTCTCTTCTCTTGCTTTCCCTTCCCTTCCCTTCCCATCACTTCTGTTCCTCTCTGTAGTCTCCATGTTTTGTTTCTTCATCCTTTATCACTTATTTGTTTTCTATTGTGTCCTTATTTGATATTTCTTCCCTGCATCATTCATTCTTTTTTTCTCTACTTTTTTCCTAATGCCTTCTCACTTACTGCTCCATTATTTCTTTTTCTTTCACTTTCCTTTCCCTTCTCGTTTTCCTGTCATTCTTCCTTGACGCTCACTAACCTCATTACCTTTCCCTATTTGTAATTTCGGGTCTGCATTAATTTTCTGTTCATTTGTCTCATCTCATTTTCTTTTCCCGTTTTTTTTTTTTTTCCAGTTCTCCTTCCCCTCGTTTAATTCTTTTCCCTTCCTTTCTCCTCAGACATTTCCTCACATTTCTCTTCCCTTATTCTCTTTCCCCTTTCCTTATTCTCTCACTCCTTCCTTATTTTCTTCTTTCCTCCCCTCATTCTCCTTCTCCCCATTGCTCTTCCATGTCCTTTCCTTTCCTGCCCCTTCCCTCTTATAACCAACCCTTCACTCCCCTTCCTTCCTTCATGTCCCTTCATTACCCCTCGCCTACTTAGTTATTTTTCTCCCCGTCCCCTCCCTTCCTTCCTTTTCTTCCCCCGCCTTTCCTGTCTGTGTCCCCTTCCCTTTCCCTACCTTCCCACTTCTCCCCTCCCCCATCCTCCCTCTATACAGTCCTTTCCTTCCCTACCCTCTTCTCATTCCCTCCCCTGCCTATCCTGTTTCATGCTTTCTTTCACTTCACTTCCTTCCCTTCCCTTCCCTTCCCTTCCCTACCCTTCCCTTCCCTTCCCTTCCCTTCCCTTCCCTACCCTTCCCTACCCTTCCCTTCCCTTCCCTTCCCTTCCCTTCCCGTCCCTTCCTCTAATTAGCTGTGTACCTCCCTCCCTTTCCTCTTTTGTGCTCCTTCTCATCCATTCAATTCCCTCTCCTCCTCTACTCTCATTTTGTCCCCTAACCAAAGCTTTCTTTTCCTCCCCTTGCCTTTCTGTCTTTCCCTCCTATTCCCCTCCCTTCCTTTCCTCTCTTTCCGTCTTCATTTCTTTCCCTTCTCTTTTTGTCAGTTCTCGTCTTCCCTTCCCTCTTCTTCCTCGTTCCATCTCTCTCCTTTCCTCTTGCCAGCCCTTTCACTCCTTTCCTTCCAGCAGCCTCCTACCCCATCCCTCCCTCACTTTCCTCCCTTGTACAGTCCTTTCTCCTTCCTTCCCTTCTTTTTTCTTCACAATTGCCCTCCCCTCTCTTTCCATCCCCTCTTTTTCCGTACCCTCTTATCCTCATCATCCCCTCTCTTCTCTCCCTTCATCTCTGGTTGTCTCTCCCGCCTCCATCCTTCCCTTGCCTTACATTACCTCTCTTCCTTTCTTCTGCTCTTTCTTTCCGAGCATTTTTTTCCCTCCCTTACTGTATTTCGATTCATTCCTTCTATCCGTCTCTCCCTTCTCTTCTTTCCTCCCTTCCTTTCATCTTTCCATCGCTCCCTTCGCCACTCTACACTCGAATGCCATTCTCTAGTGTCATTAATGTCCTTTTGCCAGACCTCAGTCCAAGCAGCCCACTTAGTAGCCTTAGGCATAATTACTTTTCTGATTTTCATCTGTCTAAAAAATTAGAGAAGTTGGTAAAAATGAATAAAGTGTAATAATTTACTTCTCACCTCTGTCGAAAAAAAGAAAATGGGTGTATATGTAACCAACTCTTTCCAGAAATAATTCAGTTCACCTCAGTCTAAAAAATGAATCTCCTTGTTGATTATTTAATTTTTAGCTCTTCATAGTATTTTATTTACGTAATCCTTCCCGCAATTATTATCTAATCACTTTTAAAAGATGATTATATTTGAAATTTCTCATATGATTATGTAATTCTTAACGTATACCAGAATGCATATTTGTTGAAACCTTGTGAAAATTATTAAATCATCCTCCGTACAGGATACGTAAATATTCATAAAATACACATTATTTGCTATAACCTCTCCCCAAGAATGTAAAATTTATCACGGAATCATATCGCTTAGTTATTTAGTTTTATATGTTTTACTCGGATATTAATTAAATCCTAACCATTATCAAAGACACAAGAATAATCACATAAAAGGTAGTTCTCATTACGACCCCCATGGCTAAATATTTTTACGTAATAACTGGTCTCTCCCTGCTTATCCATAGTGGCCTCTTAGGAGTCAAAATATTATTCATTTTCCTCCTAAATTGCATCAAACTTGTTGCTTATTACAATGTTTTATTATGCAAGTGTTTCATTAAGGGAGCAGACTGGGAGGGGGAATTAATGAGTCTTGCTTTCTTTCTTCCTTCCCTTCCCTTTCTTTACCTTCCCCCTCACCTTCACCCTCACCCTCACCCTCACTGACCACTCATTCGCATTGCCCTGACTCTCACCCTCACCCTTGCCTCCACTCTCACCCTCATATTGCCTCCTGTCTCACCGTTCTCTCCCTCTCTCTTTCCCCCCCACCCTGCCCTGCCCCTCATCCTGCCTCCACCCTCACCCTTACATTGGCCTCACTCTCACCGTTCTTTCCTGTCCTCCTAATCCTCTTCATTTTACATTAACACCGGTCTGACACTTAAACTACTCTTACCTATTCCTTACCCTAACACTAGTATGTACCCTCACACTACCTTCATCATCACCCAGCCATCATCCTCACACTGACCTTACTCTCGCCCTCATAGTGTCCTCACACTTACAAGGCTTTAACTTCACCCTGACCCAAAATATCCCTCCCTCATCTTCCTTTCTGTTTTGTTTCCCTTGCATTTTGCCTTATTATCTTTACCTTTCTGTCCATCTTTTTTTTGTGTTCACTCTATGTTTCTTTCCTTCATTCTCTCTCTCTCTCTCTCTCTCTCTCTCTCTCCAATCCTACCACGGCAAACGAACCAAGGTAATGTTAATCCTTGATGGCGGCCTCACTTAGTTCTCTCTCTCTCTCTCTTTCTCTCTCTCATTAATTATAGTGCATACTACGTATCATTGGCGTTCACCTTTGCTATAAAATTAACTTAAAGATTATCAGTGCTGCAGAGTGTGTATTTGATCGCGATAGAAGCATTAATCTGTTGTTTTTGAGCAACCCCACTCAGTCTGGCCAAGCAGACCCATCAATCGGAGACAAGTAACCTACCCTGCAGAGACATCCCGTACAGCGAATCAGTGGTCCCTTGCAGTGGACAGCTCCTCGATCTAGTGGCGCGCGTAGAAGAGTGTAAGGTTTGGTTCCTGGGTGGACGCTGCACTTGCGTCTCCCCACCCAAACAACACGGACACCATAATATGCTCCACATCACCACGTTATTTGGGTTTATGATAACCACCCGGTGTTATAAATAGTTTCCTTGGTTACAGGAAACGATTATGCTTGTCACGCAGTGCAGTGTCTCGTGAAGAGGAAAGGATAATATAAGTGACAGGAAAGATGGGAAAAGTAAGACAAGAATGATAAAAGTGAAGTGAGTGAATGATGGTCGCCACCACATACTGCCACGAGCCACGGTTTGTGTAGCTTAAATATAACGCACACACACACACACACACACACACACACACACACACACACACACACACACACACACACACACACACACACACACACACACACACACACACACACACACACACACACACACACACACACACACACTCTCTCTCTCTCTCTCTCTCTCTCTCTCTCTCCTCCCATCAGCCTGCCTTTCATCTTCGTTATGTTAATCCCGTACTCCTTTCCCTCGGTTTTCACCTAATTTCCTCCCCCTCTCTCTTCTCCGTAGTCTCTCTCTCTCTCTCTCTCTCTCTCTCTCTCTCTCTCTCTCTCTCTCTCTCTCTCAACTGTACTTATTCATCTCTTAACTGTATTTGCGTCCGTTTTACTTGCAGTTCCTACTTTGGGTGTTCTGGTATTCCCACTCAATTGTCCCATATGCTTCTGTCACTAGCCGCATTTCCCGTTGCTCTCATTAATCATAGTGTGGATTGGATAATGATTTTGCCCACTTCTTATGTGCATTGAACGTATGTGGTAAGAATGAATATGAAAGCAGGAAAAAGAACGGAATCATTACAAGCACATCCACCTGGGAAATTCGTTTAGATTTTATTCTTGCACACTGTAGGCGATTTTACTCTGGGGGATTTTCGAACTGAAGGGATTATATAGAGCTTTTAGTAACCTCATCACCAGCTAGCAATTCTAAGCCTTACTAAATCGTCTGGTGTCAGCAGGAACAAAATTAAGATGAAGTCCTTGTGCGGAAGGAGTTATGGTAGGTGCCCTTGAGCTTTGTGAGGTAAGGAGGATGGAGGGAGGGAAGGACGGGGAGAGTGGGATATGGAGGGAGAGATGGAAAGAGAAGGGAGGGAATGAGGGAGGAGGGAGGAAGGAGGCTGGGAGTGAGAGAGGAAGAGAAAGTGAGAGCTGAGAGTGAAAGTAAAGGGAGGAAGAGAGGGAACATGGAATGAAGGAAGGGGGGTCGGACAGGAGAGAAGAAAGGAGAGAGAGAGAGAGAGAGAGAGAGAGATGGGGGGGAGGTAAGGTCCAGTGGCAGCGTTGGCAACACTGGCGGCCACTCCTCAACTTGTGTATGAGCAGCGTTTACATTTTACATTTACTGATTTACCCGCTGAAGGGGGAAGACGGAAGGAGGAGGAGGGGACAAGGGAGAGAAGAGGGTTGGAGGAGGGAAAGGAGAAGAGGGGAAGGGGAGGAAGATGAACAAGGGGAAGGAGGAGAGGAAAGAAAAGAGGGTAGGAAGGAAATGAAAAGAAGAGCGAAGAGATGTGGCTTGAGAAGAGAAGTGGAGAGGGGGAGTGGGAGGATATGAGGGTTATAGGAAACGACAGTGTAGAAGTGAAATGAGAAGTGAGAAGAGAAAGGAAAAGAGAGGAAAAACAGAAACGGAGAGAGAGAGAGAGAGAGAGAGAGAGATGACACCTCCCCGAAGTTTTCTCTCTCCCCAAGCCAGGCAATTAGGAGTGAAGAATTTGGGATCGTTCTCATCTAAAGACATTAATCATCTCATGATCCGGACACCTCAAGTTCTGTTTCAACTTAGGCCAGATCCAGTGGAAAGTGTGTCGATGGAGCCAGACTGTTGGCCAATTTTTGCAACAGACAAGTCTCAGTAGCAGTTTAATGTTAACATGAATTACTCTTTTTTCACGTATTATGTACTGTGGTTTGGAAGTGTTTGGTATGTGCATGAGATGAAAGGATAAGCAAACATTCTTGTACAAAACTTTAGCCCAGGATAGTTATGAATTCTACCCATGGCCTCTCCATATAATTACTTCAGCATAATTGCCTCTTTTTAGTTGAATACAGTCGTCTGGCAGAAATATGTCTGCGGATATAAAACAGGTTGTCGTACTGAAGGATTTACTGGCAACTTTTGTAAGAACAGAAAAGACGTCATCGCTGCGGAGAAGTTAGCTTATAAAGCAGGGACATGTTAACGTCAGAGAAGTGATGTTTTCCAAAAGACTCGAGATCGACTCCACACTGGGTCAGGGAACAGTCAGAAGACTTAAATTTTTATTTTCAATACCTGATTTACCTTCCAGAAGAGTCAACGACGTCATAAAAATACGTCAGTTAGCATCAATACATGAGACCTGAATGAGACAACCTTAGCATAAATTCAACTTGGACGGTCAATACTAGTTTCAGTATTGTGACATGTGAAGATGTGAGGCCCGGAAGAGGACAGCTAATCCTCGGGAAATGTATCGTATACTGAGAGCCGAAGAAAAAAATACAATCAAACCACATCTCAATTTACATTGCACACGAATTCAAATCGAGTAACCATGCGAAATTAGTTGCACGATTAACATCAGCAAGCAGCCTCCCCTGGGGACTGCCGAAACTCGCGAAAGCATCCCCTCAAAACAAATAGCCCAACAAAGTGGATGGTGGAAAGGAAAATAGAGGGGGAGCTGAAGACTCAAATTTACAAACTTTACTCTCTTTAAGCTAGGAGACTTTACTGGCACTCAGGGAGGCTTAGGACAGTGTATTTGTTTGTTTGTTTATTTCTCTGTATATGTGCACATTTATATATATATGACTATCTCTTATGTCTCTGTTTTTTTTTTCTCATTTTCTATACATTTATCTATTAGACTGTCTGTCAACTTATATTTATCTATATCCATATCTACTCGTCTGTATATATCTGCTTATCTGTTTTCCTCTCTGTATATAGACTGATCTGATTCTCGCTTTACCGATCTATTTCCTTATTGTGTGATGCCATAATCAATAATTTATTAGAGAGTGGCTGTGGCGGAAACACCTTTAAGCATCACCTACCAAATCGAACTGGTATCTGTCATCTCCAACCAACCCACCACTGTACCTTCCACGACGGAGCAACTGATAAACACATGCATACACGAAATTGTACACTCACTACACTCCCCCCCCTCCCTTGTCCAGATGCACACATACTCACGAAACCCATATCAACACACCCACACACAGACACACACATAAATACACAAACACACCAACACTTCCACATTTCATCCCATCCTACCATGCTTCCAACGATATTGTAGCTGATATACAGTGTTTCTTACTCATAGACCCACACCCATCGACCCACCTTCAGTACATCCACACACCCCTACCAAGGCAACTAACTGCAGTCATTCATTTCATCCCAACCAGTCACGCATCCTAAGGTACCTAAGACAATACAGCTCATATCTACCTGCTAACGAAATCCACTCCCACCCATGCAATCCCCTCACTTAAACCTACACCCACATGCACACACCCATCAACCCCATTCCACGTACACACCCATCCACGCACTCACAGACACACCAGTCTACATCCACACCCCCATTCACACCCAAACCCCCATCCACACCAACCCACGCACACACCCATCAACACACTCACCCACACCACCATCCACACCCACACCAACACATCCATCCACACCAACCCACGCACACACCCATCAACACACCCACACACCCACACCCACACATCCATCCATGCCTCCCAGCTGCAGTCCTTCATTTCATGCCAACCAACCCTAACGCATAAGACTGACCAAATGAAGTCCGCACGAGAGAGAGAGAGAGAGAGAGAGAGTAATAATATAGAGTGAGAGAACATAATAACCAACTAACCAGCCAAGGGAAGGGAAGGTAGGGGAAGGGAATTTAAGGGAGTGGTGAGGTAGAGGCGGTGGTGGCAACACTGCAGATGGAAGGGGGGCTAGGCTACGGACTGCAGCTAATCAAGTAACTAATTATGATAGAAGGCACGTAGCCCCCTCCACTGGCCAGTTGCGCCTCACAGCCAGCCAGCCAACCCTGCCCTCCCTACCTCTGCTCTCTCACAAGTGCTCCCCTCCCTTCTCTCTCTCTCTCTCTCTCTCTCTCTCTCTCTCTCTCTCTCTCTCTCTCTCTTTCTCCCTCCCCCCTCAGAGGGCAGAGTTGGAGCATTCCCCTCGCCACACCAGCACTAACCAACCAACTCAGCTCCTGGTGGGTTGGTAGGTTGATTGGGTTGTGTTCTTGGTTTGTATTGCCTGAGTTTAGGTGATACGTACATAAAGTGTAGAAAATGGAGTATATAAAGTTATACAGAAACAAGTAACGGCAGATCTGTCAGCCTAAAAGGAAGTTTTCTATTAGCGAACTACTAATTACACTAAAGTTCTAACCGCGAGAGAAAATGAACAAAGAAGGGAGGGCTTTCCCTTCCCACCAATCCCTGTGGGTTGATAGTCATTAGGAAAAATGTAATGATGATGACTGCTGTAAAGAACATCATGGCAATTAGTATTGGCAAAAGAAAAATTGAAATAGTCTGATTATTCTCAAGACTATATAAATAAGAGCAATCACAGTAGCACAATGTTGTTATAATTTAACAGTCATGCATGGGGTATTTGGGTACATGTTCACCTAGAAATAAACAACACTTATTTAACTTGTGACGTACACCATTGAAATGGCCGTTTTCTAATTATAAATAAATCATTTTTTTTTTTTATGACTTTTGCTAGCGACTCCCAGTGTTCCAGTGCGTGAACATTTAAAGCATTTTTTACCCTCCACGTGATGGAGTCAGAGGAGGGTATTGTTATCACTGGGATCCACAGTACAGTATTAGGTGGCGTAAAGGTTTCATTTCCGGGCCAGAACTCAGAAAGAATTCACCTCAGAGTCATGACATTTCACCTAGTTTTGTGTCTTATAGTGAACTGGTGCCTTTTGATAAGTAGAATGCTGTGTCTTAAGTAGTTTTCTGAAAATAATGAAAAAAATAAATAATAATCTCAGGTATATTAATAACAAATGTTTTCAGTGCGACCTGCGCAAGGAATCTGAAGGGCCCAATGCATTTTTGTATTAAAACATTGCAACTATTACACCTAGGAGGAAGAAATTGTACATGATAAATGATTATATGAATAGTTATGTATGAAGTTTTATAACTGTACCAATTATGTAAACATAAAAATGGCTGCCTACATGAAGAAAAGCATGAGTCAATATTTCACCAAATCTGCCCATAACTTCATTATTACCATGGATAAACTACTGTAAATTTGAAGTTTTAACGTCTCTGTGTTATACGGGGGGAGGGGGCGTTATGCGTTTCGCTAGGTGTGCAGGGAGGTGGGGGGGGTATGTTCTTGGTCAGATGGAGGGTTGCAACACCGTAGCGATGCCTATGTATTTCCCATATTAACATTAGCTATTCCCTTTTAAGTCTGATCCTATTGCATTTAGTTGCAGTGTCGTTCTGTGATTCAAATATATTGTCGTAATTGGCGACCTCCAAACTGATAAGGTGGACTAGGAAAAGCTTAGTTATGAGGAGCCGATATGATTGTTTTTGAGGATCCTTCACATAAAGACAACCCAGCTCCTGTGGCTGTGTTGTTGGTTGATTGGTTTGCATCTTCACAGTTATATTCACCACCACACCTACACATACCATTACAGTTATATCACTAAAATTACATCGCCACAGCAGTTACATCGCCACAAATAACATCACCACTACAATTACATCACCACAACAGTTACATCACCATAGCAGTTACTTCACCACTACAGTTACATCACAACTACAGTTACGTCACCACTACAGTTACATCACCACAACAGTTGCATCATCATAACAGTTACGTCACCACTACAGTTACATCACCACTAAAATTTACAGCAGCACCATAATTATAGTACCGCCATATTTACATTACTACCATGATACCAACACTGTATCTTCAGCACACATCATTGCCACCATTACATCTCTGCCGCCATCATCACCACCACATTTACATCACCGCCACCGTGATA